>NC_133971.1:48316334-48639681 GCF_031877795.1 Strix aluco | reverse complement strand
TCTCTGTGTCTCCATTTCCTCAGTTGTGAAGATATGAGCCAGTTTCAGCTACATCTAGTATTTTAGAGGTCTGTAATCTGCTTACGTTCATGTGCATTTTTAATTCTCTTAAAAACTGTCTATGTACAGAAAACAACTTGAGTATTCTCACTGGCTGACTTTTTGGCACATTTCAAAAGCTTATCTCTGGTATAGAGCAAATTAATATAAAACACATAGGTGTGTATGTGTGCTTTGTGTGTCTGTAAAGAAAAATTTTGCGTAACAAGAAAACTGCTCCAGCTTCAATTTCAGCTTTCTCCATATGTGTTCAAAAAGGTGCTGTTTCCTCCATAGTTAAGGGGTATGGTTCACATGCAATGTTCCCTAACTGGAAAGTAAAAGGAGTACTTTTCAAAAGAGACAAGTGGCTTTGCCATGACTATTTTCAACCTTTGCTCTTCAGGTTAATCTTTCCCTGCTGTCTGCTAATCATTTGCTCTATAATAGCAGTCCATGCTGGGGTAGTAGACATTTAAGGTTTTAAAGTTCACTGACAGTATAACAACTTAAATACCCTAAACCCAATGTTAAAAATAATTATATTAATGAAAACATTTCCTACTGGGTTTGTTTCTGCCAAAATTGTACCTTTTGAGCTATTTCTTGGATCTTAGAAGAACCTTACTCAGTTTGTAGAGTCATGTATTGAAAAGTACAAACTGTCATAGTTAAGTCTACTGCTGAAACCTTAATTTCAGACTTTCTTGTGTGTTTACATGACTGAAAACTTGTACTGTTCTGTGGTTCCCTCCCCACCTCTTTTATTTTCAGTACTTGAATGCAAAATAAAGACTATTGAAACTGTCCCTATCAGTGTCCAAAACTCACTTATCAGTGATTTTGTAATGTTTTATCTTTTTTGGCAATCTCATATCACATTGTTAGCTCATAACAATATATTTGATCATAACCTTTGTACTTCTTAAGGCAATAATCTAATTTCTACGTTCTTTGAAGGTGTAACCCTGTCTCATGTGAAAGATTCATATCTGATCAACTGCTAGAATGTTACTGTAAATATAATGCTATAGTAGTCATCCAGTTTCTTACACCAGGCATCAGAAGAGCAGTGAAGACTGAAATTAATATGTTGAGACATTTCGGTTGCATGCTACTCTAGCAGTCCCTGGAAGATGAAAGGAATATGTCAGCACTGGGGTTCTTAACTGGAAGATTTCTGTAACTCTTGGGGGGTGGGAAAAAGAAATTAACATTTTTTCCCCTTTTTTAAAAAAAGAAAAAAGAAAAAAAGCTTTGCTGCATGTATTTGGTGCTTACGTTTTAAGGCAACCTGAAGTGTGGCAGCTTAAAGGTAGCTTTGATATTAAAGGATGAAAACCACCTTGAAACATGAAGGATAACATACACTTTCTGCTGATACATCTCAAGAAATTTGGGCCTAGAACCATAGATACATGCAGTTTATGTCTGTCATAGATATAAAGAAATAAACCCAGGAGTCCTTGAAAGAACATTCCATCCTTAAAGACAGCTTTTTCTGTATAAGAAGCTTTGAAAATCAATGAGAGTGTTATTAAATGATTCTGGTATGATCCAGGTCAAGTGCTGTTGCTGATAACAAATATAAAAGTAGGCCAAAATTTATAAAAACAGTTTTGGTGAGGCCTTTGACATTAAGGGTGAACGATACATCTCACATGTTAAAAAGGGTAGAAAGGAGGACGATGGGAACTACTGACCTGTCAGCCTCACCTGTGTGCTTGGAAAGATCATGGAACAGATTCTCCTGGAGGCTATAATAAGGCATGTGGAGGACAGAGAGATTTGAGACAGCCAGCGTGGCTTTACCAAGGGCAAGTCCTGCCTGACCAACCTTCTGCCTGACCAGCCTTCTGTGATGGAATAACAGTGGACAAGGAAGGAGCTATGGACGTCATCTATCTGGACTTCTGTAAGGCCTTTGATGTGGTCCCTCACAACATCCTTCTCTCTAAATTGGAGACATGGATTTGATAGGTGTACTGTTCAGTGGATGATGCACTCAGAGGGTAATGGTCAACAGCTCAAGGTCCATATGGATATTGGTGGTGAGTGGTATCCCTCAGGGGTATGTACTGGGACCAGTACTGTTCAATATCTTTATCAGTGGCATAGACAGTGCGATTGAGTGCTCCCTCAGCAAGTTTGCAGATGACACCACCCTGAGCTGACGTGCCTGAGGGAAGGGATGCCACCCAGAGGGACCTGGACAAGCTTGAGAAGTAGGCCCATGTGAACCTCATGAGGTCCTGCACCTGGGACGGGGCAGCCCCTGGTATCAGTACAGGCTGGGGAATGAAGGGATTGAGAAACCCTGTGGAGAAGAATTTAGTAATACTGGTGGATTAAAACCTGGAAATGAGCCAGCAATGTACACTGGCAGCCCAGAAAACCAACTGTATCCTGGGCTGCATCAAAAGCAGTGTGGCCAGCAGGTCGAGGGAGGGGATTCTCCCCCTCTACTCGGCTCTCATGAGACCCCACACGGAGTACTGTGTCCAGGTCTGAAGCACCCAACATAAGAAGGACGTGGACCTGTTCAAGTGGGTCCAGAGGAGGGCCACAAAAATGACCAGAGGGGTGGAACACTTCTGTGAAGAACGGCTGAGAGTTGGGATTGTTCAGCCTGAAGAAGAGAACCTCTGGGGAGACGTTGCAACCCTTCAGTACTTAAAAGGTGCTTATAAGAAAGATAGGGACAAACTTTTTACAAGTGCTTGTTGCAGTAGGACAAGGGGTAATGGTTTTAAACTAAAAGAGGGTAGACTCAGACTAGACACAGGGTAGAAATTCTTTACTGTGAGGGTGGTGAGACACTGGAACAGGTTACCCAGAGGGGTGGTAGATGCCTCATCCCTGGAAGTGTTCAAGGTCAGGCTGGTCGGGACTTTGAGCAACCTGATCTTGTTGAAGATGTCCCTGCTTATTGTAGGAAGGGTTGGACTAGATAACCTTTAAAGGATCCTTCTAACTCAAACTGTTCTGTGATCTCCGTGTTCAGCCAGACAGTAGCCAGCTCACCAATTTGACAGTCCAGTCATACCATATATTCTGGAAGAAAGACTCTTTGAAGAGGAGATTTTAGTATCCTGCACCATTATTAAATGACAGGTTGCTTTTATACTGTTTGTCTTGATGATGACATTGCATGTGAAATACATGTTGATAATCTTTTCAGATTTCACCATTAAGAATGATAGTTGTGTTCCTGCTTGGAAATTGGTTGTAGACATGAAAAGTTGAGGAAACACTCAGATTTACTTGGAGGTCAAAGCTGTATTTTCCCTTGAAGATTTTAAAGCAATGCAAAAGCCTTTGTTTGGTTGGTGCGGGAAAGGTAGAAACAGACTGTTACTTCTCCCAGCATCTCACTATTGTTTTTCATTCATACATTTCATGATGAAAAAAGGGATAAAAGGGATTATCTTTTAAAGGGTTCTTATAAATTACAAATCTCTTGTTTTGCACATTTTCACATTTCATAAACATCATAACCTTATGTCTTCTTGTGACAGCACTTGTACCCAAAGGTAGAACTTGTCTTTGGCAGAAGAGATGACAGTGTATGTTTATTTTGTTGATACTCCTTTTTCTTCATGAGATTCAGGCCACAAATAAAACATTATGATGATTCTGGCAGTGAGACTGGGAGGCAAGAAGTAGTTTGGGAAATCATGATTCTGCAACAGGGTAGGGAGCAAACTTGCAGGATATTTATGGGATTGCTGTGCAATAGACCAACAGTACAAGTCAGTATGGGTATAGGGGTTTTGAGGTAGAGGGGCGTGGCTTCAAGGTAAAGGGAGTTAAATAATGATTTTGCACTCTTCTGATTTAAAGTTTTTATTTTTCTGTGCATGATTCTCACCACTTTTTGATTTATTTTTTTCCAACACATAAATGTTTAATACTGATTTTAGCCGTATTGAGCTTCAAGGAGCAACCTGTTCTTGATGGCCTGCCTTTACTATAGCTGAGTTCTATATCTCAGCCATGCATCACCTTGCTTGTTACCTTGGCATTGTGCAAGCCTCAGATATGATATGATATGATTTTATTATTTTATTTTTTATTTTATTTTTTATTTTATTTTTTATTTTATTTTTTATTTTATTTTTTATTTTATTTTTTATTTTATTTTATTTTATTTTTTAATTGGAGATGACACCTGTCTTATCTTGAAAACTATTTGCAATACAAGAAAAGCAGTACTAATTTTCAGGTGTTTACTTCTGAGTCAGTTGAAATGTGATGCTCATTATCTTCTTCTTAAGACTGTGGTTCAGGAAATAAACCAAAATATTTACTGGCAATTTCCTCTTGTCTTGAATGGTGATGTATAGCATCAGTTGCGTTTCGGGCACTTGAATTATATAGGTGTTACAGTCGACTGCTGGGTGCAGAACTCATTGAATGTAAGTTATGTAGAGTTCATAAGAAGAGATCACTTATCAGCTGTTATGTAGATGCCTATAAAATACAGCACTATGCTCAATTTACAGAAGTATATTTCTTTTTTTAAAAATGAATTGGGAAGCACCAGGCTATCTCCCATTTGCTGGCATGTTTGTTGTGTGTCTAACCGGAATGTCTCATCTATGGCTATTTATAAGTGATTTTTTTTCAATTCCTTTCTCTAGAGTCCATAACTGTATTGAATGATGCTCTAAGTCAGATAGAGTCTCAAGGGAATGTTTCTATGAATTCAACAAGCTCTGGATCAGTGGTCCTTTCATCTGGTGACATGGTAAGTCCCTCTGTCTACCAGATGCACTCAAAGTTAGTTGAATACCTCAAGCAGAGAGACTTATTTTACTTACCAACTTCTAATCTGGCTTGCAGTCTGCAAAAAGAAAGGTGGGTTTTAAACTGTTTTCCTGGTTTGAGTGGGTGTCAGGGGTTTTTGTAGCAGGGGAGGGGGCTGCAGCAGTGGCCCCTGTGAGAAGCTTCTCAAAGCTCCCCTGACTCCCAGTCAGACCTGCCTCTGGCCAAGGCAGAGCCAATTAGCTGCGCCTCTGCAATAACGTGTTTAAGAAGGGGAACCTGAGAGGAGTTGTGGGATTTGTGAGGAGGAGTTGTGAGGAGAACATCTGCGTGAACACCGAGGTCAGTGGAAGAAGGGAGAAGGAGGGGAGGCATGCTGGAGCAGAGACTCCCCTGCAGCCTGTGGTGAGACAGCAGGGCTGTCCCCCTGCCACCATGGAGGTCCATGGTGGAGCAGATGCTGACCTGCAGCCTGGGGGGGTGCCCCATGCCGGAGCAGGTGACTGTGCCCAAAGAAGACTGGGACCCCATGGGAAGTAGCCTCCACTGTTGTAGTTGGGAGGATTGAAACACGTAGGGGTGACCCACGTGCCTGTGGGACTCATGTCGGAGTGGGACTCCTGGTGCGACTCATGTTGGAGTTAGTTTGTGGAGTACTGTCTCATGAGAGGAGAAGCGCACTGGAACAGGAAGAATGCCAGAAGTTTCCTCCTCCTGGAGGTGGAAGAAGCGGCAGGGGTGACTGCACCTCCCATTCCCTGCCCCCTGTGCAGCTGTGGAGGGGGCGGTAGAGAAATTGGGAGCAAAACTGAGCCCAGGAAGAAGGGAGGGGTGGGGGGAAGGTGTTTTCAAGAAGTGGTAATGCTTCTCAAGTCCTACTGTGTCTGTTAAGTGGTGTTGCTACTGTCTGTATTAAATTTAAGTTCTTTTTTTCCTCCCCTAATGAGTCTGTCTTTTGCCTGTGCCTTAAAGAATGATGTCATCCCTCCCTGTCCTCCTCAGTTTCCCGGGCCTTTTCCTTTATTTTCTCCTTCTCAGCGCTGTGGGGGAAGGGGGAGTGAGTGGCTTTGTCCTACGCAGTTGCCCTCTGAGCTCAAGCCATGACAACTATGAAGAGAGGAAGCAGAGTAGGCAACATCTCCAGACTCCGCTCTTTATTTTTCTTATTGATGATGGGAAAACTTGAGGCTAAATAGACTGAATAATGCAGAACACAAGTGTTAGTAAGTCTGTAAACCTCTTCAGTTAGGGTATTGTTTAGGACAGGGGCAGGGGATGGGTGTTCTTTTGTTCTGGCTCCTTCTCTATAGATAGATCATTTTTCCTCGTTTCAATCTTACTACAGTTTTAATAATTTCATTCATGGTTTGTTTTAGAAAAATTCTTATGTGTTTTTGGAAGTGCGCTGTATGAAGTTAACTACTTCTGAAGTAAATTGCTTGCAACAGGATATAATGCATTACATTGGGCGTGCTTGTACTGCAACAAATACATAAATGTTTTATGGTATATTTACTAGTACTTTATGTTTACATATGACTATATGAAAAGTGAAGAAAGTGCTCACATATGAATTTTGTTTGATATGAGGCTTACAGGTAGAATGCAAATGCAATATTAAGTATTATGAAGTTTTATTTTATATTGACATTTAATTTCCAGGCAAGCATTATTGGCCGGGAATTGGCTACCAACGTGTATAAATACACTCACTTAGAGCCTATTCTATATGCCCTTGGTGTGGGAATGTCAAGTAAGGATCCAGATCACCTAAAATTTCTCTTTGAAGGAAGTGAAGAGTTCTGCTGTCTACCTAGTTTTGGAGTAATTCCTGCTCAGACTTCGATGTTTGATGGTGTTCCTTCTCTTCCAGGACTAAATATTGATATCACAAAGGTATGGAAGAGTTAAGTATCTAATTTTGTTTGTGTTTTATGTAACTATAATGTGACTTTAATTAGTATGTTTGTAGTATTAATAAGTTCCCTTTATTCTAGAAAGGGAAAATGCCATGTTTTGTATTCTTACATCCTAAGAAATTATGCACGTACTTCACTTGTGTAACCTCTAGGTTTCTAAGATGGTATAAATGATCAATTTTTTGTTAAATTTTAATTTGGGTTCACTGTGCTTTTATTAAACCACGAAAGTTTAAAACGTTCTTTGAAAATATTTTCTGTTGGGGATTAAAGTGGAAAAACAAAACGAAAAACTTGTGGGGTTTTTTATTTTATTAGTTCTCAACACTTTCTACAATAACTGTGTATTTCCTTGCATTTGTGATTGGGAAACAATAGAATATATTGATTGTTATAACGCTGCCTTTCTTTACATAGATGTTGCATGGTGAGCAATATCTGGAACTGTATAAACCATTACCAACCTCAGGTCAGTCCTGTGTTGCTGATTCGCTTTTCATTATGACAACAGTTCCTGTAGCGATATTATAAATGGAAATAGGGAAGTTCTGCTTCCAACTGGATTTTTTGGATATTCTTTTTACAAGGGGTGGGGAGAAGAGAGGCAACCTGTTGCGTTACTGAAGGAATTCTGAAACTCTGTTCTTGGGATCAGGTGTTACTTTTCTGTACTATACTTAGTAAACTCCTGCCTAATCTTTGATGTAATAAGCAAATACACTACATGCTGGTGTATTACTCATGTAATTTGATACTAACTAGCAGAACTTTTAATTCTTTCTGTAAGGTTGTATTAAAGAACTTTTGGGATGTTTATCTAAAGATTCTTCAACATTGGTTGCATCTGTGTGCCTACAAGAGGATAAGATTTAAATTATGTATGTAAAGGATGAATGGACATTGTGATGAGGAGGCTAAAAACCAGTTACTTCTCTTCCTGTCAAAATTTTCAAGATACAAGTTACTGCACTAACAAGCTCTTTTCATAGATGGCTGTGTTTTCCCAGATTACAACACTTGAGAGGTGCTCACTGACTCATTCAGGATACACATACATGTGTCTGGGTTTCTTCATTAGTAGTTTTTAAAAATTAACTTTGCCAGACTGTGGAAGCAAAAAAAAAAAAAAAAAAGGTTTGCAAGCCACAAGCATTTCTTGTTGAAACAAAAAATACATGAAAGTTATGTTAAGAGAAGTCTGATAATTAATAAGGGATTGCCAGGGACTCATAAAGCTTTTTATGTTTCCATTCCATAGGCTGATTATGTAAACATTTATGATTACATATATCTCTAGAGTAATATCCTCTTTAGAGACAAACTCCATAAACCTACAGGCCCAGGCCCTGAGCTTGAGCTTCTCTTCTTTAGAACTGTAGTTGTCTCAGCCCTCTTGACATTTGTGGACAATCCTTAAGTGATTTGAGCTGTCTTTGAAGTTAGTGATGTGTTTGAGTCTGAAGTACGATTTCAGTTTAGCTCTGAATACATGAAGTATAGCAAGATTCTGTTAAAAATAAAAAATATTCCTCACATCTGCAAACCAAGAATTGCGAAGATTCCCAGATGCTTTTATTATAATCATGATGATTGTGGTTACTACGACTATTACTTTGATTATTATTACCATTATTATTGTTGTTAGTAAGGAAGTGTAAAGAGTGATCTGTAGACTTCATTCCTGAAGGAAAACCTTACAACATGTACATGTTCTTTTCTTACAGGGCAATTAACTTCAGTTTCAACCATTGCTGATATTCTTGACAAAGGATCAGGAGCAGTCTTGCTTATAGATGGTAAGAAGGTTTATAATTTTTGGAGGGGATGCAGTAAAATTTGAGAGACTCACTTTTCAACTAGCTGTACTAATAACTGCCAGCCTTCCATAGTAAAGACTGTTAGCTTCTTAAATTTCAATGAGAGCTGAGAAATGACCTAGTTGGCAATAGCTGTGTAAATTTGTAACGTAATTGCTCTTGGGCAGTTAAGATACTGAAATAAGAACACTCTCTTTGGAAAAAGATTTCAGAGGTGGTTTGTTTGTTTCTTATGTAGGTGGAATAGTGCACTATACAAACTGAACAAAGTTCTTTAATAATAATTCCTAGTCCTATCTGAAGGCAGCCATTTTAGATTCTGCCACCCTTCAGCAAGGGGGTCTGTGTGCACATCGTGCTTTTGTTTTGTGGAGTGGTTTTGCAAAGGTTAGTCATATGTGTATGCTTTGTAGACTCATCTGCAAAGCAGCTATCTTTGAGAGCATGTCCTCTGTTCTTTTTTTATGTCTACATTATTCTTTTCTAAACAAAACCAACCCCATTTCCTTCCTCTTGTCCAAATCAAAGGATCTGAATGTCTCTAGGAAGTTGATAAGTTGTCACTTTCAGAATTTTGATATCTTTAAGTGTGGTTATACAAAGGTCCCTTGGGTAATTAGACTGCAGGGGCAGGTTAATAGGAAGTGAATCTCTAAACACTCTTGAACTGTTATTCCTTCCCTGTACAGATAAAATTGTGAAAAGGTCTTTACTGTCCCTTTGTTCCTCCTAGCTGTGTTTTGCTTCCATACTGGGCTAGCATTAAGCTTGTCTGTTTCTGCAACGCGCTAAAGTTCTTTTTGCGAGCAGAGTCTTAATGGTTTTTAAATTTCTTCCTGAACTGGACATTAACATTACTAACAATACTGTAAATTACAGATTAAGGTGCAAGGGAGTGGAATAGACATGAACTGGAAAGGGCAAGGTGAAACTTGAGTCAGTGTAAGAAGTTTAACTTCTTCAAAAGAAGGAACAGGTGACCTTAAACTACAGCTTCCTCTGGAACTCTTTTCATACAAAGTATTAGTACCACTTTTTGTATGAGTTGGTAATGTGCTTTATGCACTAGGGATTCTTAATAGCTTCTAATGTGTCATATTTCATGGCACAATTCTGTCATATTTAAATAAATCGCCAATGCAACAAATACTAATAAATCGTAATTTCAGTACTTTTGTTTTCAAACATTTTTAGAATCTCAAATGTCATCAACATTTGATAGCTCATTTTTAAATTTTAATGTCTTCATATAGTAAAATTCATTATAATGATATTTGAAATGGCTCATTAGTCTTCACTAGTCAGGAAGTGACTTGCAACAGTGCAACATGGAAGTGTAACCATTGTCCCTTCAGTTGTTAGCTATATGAAAAAGGAGATCAAAGACAGTATGTGACCTTCCTCTTTTGTTGTCTTTCAGTGAATACCTATTGTGGAAAGGACCTAGTGTGTTATAATCAGTTTTCTTTGTTTTTCATTGGAGCTGGAGGATTTGGTGGAAAACGAACATCAGAAAAGGCCAAGGTAAATTCATGCATATTCATATTTTAAAAAAAACACATAAAAATTTCTGTCAGCACTGCAAGAAAAATATTTGCTTTATCAACTAGGAAAGATAAACTAGCATTTGAGCAGTGTGGCAGTACAAACTCAAATGGAATTTAAATACCTCTGTTCATTGAAGAGCATGAGTGAAAAAGTACTTTTCAGGGCCTGGGAAACCAATGGTGATGTTCTGACAATCAGGAACAAAAGTGAATTGCTAAACATGCAACTGTTGTGATATTCCTACATTCAAATATTTGAAATTACAGATATGGAATATCCTAATGGAAAACAGAAGATTCTCTGGAAAATGTTTAAAATCTATTTTCTAATTCCAAGTCCACAGAATTTAATGTCTGACGTTAAAATAAAATTGAAATTCATGTAAAATGCATGATGATGTGGACAGAATGCTTCTCTAGAGGATTCATAGTAGATCTTTTAGAAGAGGATGTTCTGAAGTCCACAATGTATCAGTCTGCAATCTGATCCAGTTAATTCTGTAGAAGTGGCACAGTCTGCTACATGTTGTACTTTGGGCTGTATTGAGTTCCTTAAAATCCTACTACTGTAGGTCAGATGGAAGATGATGTCAGTTCAACTGTCCAATTCGGAAAGAATCTTCTTGACTCTTGGTTTTATGAAATCAGATGTAAGCTTTGCAAACAAAGGAAACTTTACGTTTTTTGACTTTACGTATTTAGTTACTCCCAAACATGCTGTCCGTAAATGAACAGGTGAGAAAATTTACTAATTTCTTGTTAAAAGCTAGCTTGGCAAAGGTTTTATTTTCTCAATCTACTTTTGATCTGAAAAATTTTTAGGGACCTCTTAGATCAAAACAAGAGCAGAGAAGTGGCTTTTATTTGTAAGTCTTGGTCTTCTCAAGTAGATTTGGGGAGGCTTTACCTCACTTAAATATAGTTTGAAGAACAGATTTTTTTGGTTGCTCTTGTTTGAGCATTGGCAGCAAGGAGAGTGACAAAGAAGTTGAGATTTTTAGATACTTTGTCTAGGGGCCTACTGCTGAGCTGCTGGATTGTGCCAACTAGGTTCATAACACAGTCCTGATTTAAACCTGTCTTGGCTCTGCTGTCATGATCACATTTCAGTTTCTGCCTCAGTGCTTCTATCTCCAGTTGGGTATACATGATCTGTGTGTTGTCAGTTTAGCATTACAGTGTATTCTCCTTCTCCACCTCAGAGGTAGTCCGGGCTTGAGTGAGTGTCAGGGGTTTTTGTAGCAGGGGAGGGAGCTACAGCAGTGGCCCCTGTGAGAAGCTTCTCAAAGCTCCCCTGACTCCCAGTCAGACCTGCCTCTGGCCAAGGCAGAGCCAATTAGCTGCGCCTCTGCAATAACGTGTTTAAGAAGGGGAACCTGAGAGGAGTTGTGGGATTTGTGAGGAGGAGTTGTGAGGAGAACATCTGCGTGAACACCGAGGTCAGTGGAAGAAGGGAGAAGGAGGGGAGGCATGCTGGAGCAGAGACTCCCCTGCAGCCTGTGGTGAGACAGCAGGGCTGTCCCCCTGCCACCATGGAGGTCCATGGTGGAGCAGATGCTGGCCTGCAGCCTGGGGGGGTGCCCCATGCCGGAGCAGGTGACTGTGCCCAAAGAAGACTGGGACCCCATGGGAAGTAGCCTCCACTGTTGTAGTTGGGAGGATTGAAACACGTAGGGGTGACCCACGTGCCTGTGGGACTCATGTCGGAGTGGGACTCCTGGTGTGACTCATGTTGGAGTTAGTTTGTGGAGTACTGTCTCATGAGAGGAGAAGCGCACTGGAACAGGAAGAATGCCAGAAGTTTCCTCCTCCTGGAGGTGGAAGAAGCGGCAGGGGTGACTGCACCTCCCATTCCCTGCCCCCTGTGCAGCTGTGGAGGGGGCGGTAGAGAAATTGGGAGCAAAACTGAGCCCAGGAAGAAGGGAGGGGTGGGGGGAAGGTGTTTTCAAGATGTGGTAATGCTTCTCAAGTCCTACTGTGTCTGTTAAGTGGTGTTGCTACTGTCTGTATTAAATTTAAGTTCTTTTTTTCCTCCCCTAATGAGTCTGTCTTTTGCCTGTGCCTTAAAGAATGATGTCATCCCTCCCTGTCCTCCTCAGTTTCCTGGGCCTTTTCCTTTATTTTCTCCTTCTCAGCGCTGTGGGGGAAGGGGGAGTGAGTGGCTTTGTCCTACGCAGTTGCCCTCTGAGCTCAAGCAATGGCACTTCTGTTTAAAGGGGCGATTTATATTTAAAAATAAATTGATACTTATTGATAATTTTGTGGGTATGTATACATAGATTGTGTTTAGTAACTTGTTCTTCATGTGTTAAATTTCTGCAACTAGTTATGATCATATGTCAATATTGCAAGATGTTGCTCTAGAAAAAGATGAGCTTAGTAAAAAACTGAGAAGTACTCAAATGTGTGGTGTTAGGTTTGGACGTGCAATTTTAGAACAGAACTCTAGATGTAGCTCTTCATAAATCTATGTGTTTGCGTGAAAGAGGTTTGGAAAGTTTAAAGAGGAAAAGAGTGTAATAGCATTATAGTTTCTCACTTCCAGTGGAGCGGAATTCCTGCATTTTGGGAGAGTAAGCAAATGACAGACAGTGTCACGTGTCCAAATGCATGAAGTAGCTGTTCAGGTACCTGGCATTTAACTATTGTCTCCTTCAATACTGTGTTTAAGGGTAGTGCCACCTGTGACTAACTGTTGTTATTGTAAACTACTGCCTTGAGGCACTACAGTAATAAACAGTCAATTGAATAGAGGATATTTTAAGCTCAGTATTTTTGAAAATTTATAATGAAATATCTAGGTTTTATACATCTGTAATACTGTAGATAATGGATGTCAACTTAGAAGTTTTTTATCTTAAATCTGTATCAATTATATAGAAGTTTTCCCATATGTAACTTCACAAATCAAATCTTGAAATGCCTGGTGCTTCAAAGAGAAATGGAAAAAACATCTGTGTAGTATAAAAAAATTGACAGAATATTGTTGCGCAGACAGTGTATGAAGGTCTTCGGAACCCTTAATTCTTCTTTTATTAGATCTTATGATAGTACATGTAAAGAAAATAGTGGTTCAAAGTGGTTCAAACATTGCTAATTCATAGTGGCAGCATTAGTGAGTCCAGTGTAGTGCCTTGGCACTTTTTAGTTAAACACTGCACATCAAGCAACTGCAACTTCTTTGCTCTAGTGAAGTATGAGAATGCTGTATAAATGATTTTACATTTTAAAATATAAAGAATACCTGTTTCAGGCAGCAGTCCTTCTTGTGGTAGGAGAAACCAAGATGTAGTCCAGTTAAGACAACACAGTGATAGCAAATTTAACAGAGGCCTCTGCATGCAAGAGGCCAGTTTCAAATGATAATTTTTCCTGCTTTGTCTTTGCAAACCTTCCTAATTAGGCTTTCATGTCCCTTTGTGCCAAAAAGAAATCCCGAGGTGATCAGACGTATTTTATAATGTGTCTTTTTGTCATTTTACACGTTTTGTATCTGCAAACTGAGGAAAACAAGTTTCCAAGTTGAGGTCTGTGATAAGCAGCATGTTGTGTAAGTCATGTCTTTCCTCTTGAATTGGGGTTTTCTTGCCCTAGTGGCAGAGAGGTTTCCTTAATTATTCATGTGTTGGCTAGTTTTAGCATCTTAATGGCTGGGTAGGTCAGGTTGAGTTTCTCTAAACCATCTGGAAATAGATTGGCAAGCCATTCTTGTTTTGAAAGCATGTTGTGTCCTAGCCCAGGCACAAGCTTATTAATGTGTAGATCTATTGTGATTCTCTGAAGTGACAAGAGCAGGAGTGGTGTTCTCAAGTCTTCCACCCAAGAGGTGGCTTTGCACTGCTGTTAATAAACAGGAAAGAGTCTTTGCTGTTACTAGGTGTGAAACTACACAGCACTCACTTTCCTTTGATTTCTCCTTTCTTTGGTAAAGAGCTTGCACAAACTAAGATTAAGTAGAATTGCTACAGGTGAGAATCAAGTTGCTTCCTTTCATTTTAGAGCCTATGCCAGTTTCTCTTACAGCTTTTTTTTTGTTTGCTTTGAAAACACAGAAAAGAGAGGGGGGGAAAAAGACTTCAGCAGCTTTAATAGTTTTAAATTGCTGTGGTGTTCTTCGTGTTTATCATGATCTAGGATGGTCTCTGTCAGTCTGCTGGTAAAGTGTATATCATCAAAACTGAACAATGAAGCTGTAGATTGCACAAGGAACAGCTTTTTACAGTAATGTGGGGCTTAATATGCATAATGTCATGGCAAAAACCAAAGAAAAAAGTTCAAAATAAAAAAAGAACTGGAAGGTTATAAAGGCCAAAAGTGAGGTAGTCCCTGAGTGAGGTAGTAAATAATTTTGTACTCCGTGGTGCTTTTTAAAGTGTTATTTTAAAAGATTCATTTTCGTTTCTGTGTTCCAAAACACTAATGTTCTATGAGATAACTATTTTTTCAGAGTGATTAATTCTTGCTTGAGCTTTTTTGAATAGTTTGAAAGAAATGTAATCAAACTGATCAGCTATAATGTGTAACTGTTAGCCAGATCTGATGCCTCAGGATAGCTATATTTGTAAAGCTAACCTTGATAAAAGACTTTTTCTGGTCTAAATATATTTTTCTATTTGTCTGTAAATGTAGAAAGGGTAGGAGGAACCTTAACAGCTATGTAAATGCTGTTTCTTTTTATACATACTTGACATATTCTAGCATAGTGTGGATAAAAGATTTTTGCGGTGAAATATTAATACTACTACTTTTGCTTTAGGTAACGGTGAATCCACCCAAGAGACCCCCTGATGCTGTAATTTCTGATGTCACAACAGTTGATCAGGTAAAGTTTTGTATGCTCTAGGTGTGGAAATTTTAGTTTTGTTTAGAGAAAGGAGTCTGATGTGATATTCACTAATAGTTCAAATTTTCTGGTACGCCTCAGGTATTTATATATTTGTGTGTGTATATATATTTGACTAATGTGAGGCTAAAATTTGTGCTAGGTAATGTTATGACAGTGTATTCAGTATACTATCTAAAAACATTATTTTCATAAGGCTGATGCAATTTTATAATCGTTTATTACAAAATTCTACATAGGAGGAGGAGATGAACATTTGTATTCTGTTGTAGTTTAAAAAAAAAAAAAAAAGGAGGTTCAGAATCTATGAAATTTACCACAAATGGTGCAAGCAAACGCATCATGACCAAAAAAGAAAGTGCTTAAAGTTCATAGTTTTGAAGAAGTTAAATTTCTGTAGTAGTAGCAGTCAGGGAAATACTGACAGTTGTCTGGCCAGATATGTTTCCATCTGTCCACAGTCCCACTGGATCACAGGCATCTACTTTCCATAGGCAAAAACCTGGGTAAATAAATACATCCTCCTCTGCAGGTAAACATACACAGGTCAAAATAAGACAGGAATGTCTGGAGCTACCAGTATTAGGACACTGAGTAGTATTTTCAAAAGCAATTTAGGTATGACAGGAGGCTGTAGCTTTTGGAGGTGCAATTAGTGTTGAGCATCAGCTGAACTGTGGTAACTGTGATTTCTGCTTAGCTTTTGATTATATCTGGAGTGATTAAACTTTAAGTCTCATGCAGCTGATTCATGTGCTTGAAGTCCAAGTTAGTCCTAGCCACTTAAACCAGGAAAGAGAGCTTAGATCAGCATTTCTGTCACCAATCTACATGCTGCATCCCAAAATGCACAGCATAGGTCTAGGAGGTACAGATAGCTAATTCTTCTGAACAGGCTTCGTTGAAAGTTGGCAAGGTGAGCAAGGAGCCGGGAACAGTGAGAGAGTACTTTGTTCCTGCCAGGTGGTTAAATGTAGTGGAAGGTGCTCTCTAGCAGCCAGCACTTTAATAGATAAGATACAGCAACCCTAATGCCTCAATAGTTAAAAGTATTTACTCTGAATGTTGGAACCCTAGTTTGGATTCTCCTCTGCATGATTATATCAGAATTCCAGGTCCATCAATTTTCAGATGACATGATCCCCTTGTCATACAGTAATGTTAATTTCTGAGCCTTAAACTCTTATGTCTGGAATTGTTACCGTGTATAAAATGCTAAGTTCATGAGATAAGAGGATGGTAGTGACCCTGTAATGCAGAAGTTGGGAAACTGCTACTGCAAAATTGATTTCTGGAAGTAAAGGAAGTGGCACAGAGTAGCCTTCACACTTGTTTTATTTTCAGATCTACTCTGACAGGTAGGTTTATAAAGAGAATTCCTCTCCAATTAGATCTTGCAGGAGCCACAGCCTTTGAGAATCACAAGAAGGCTTATGTGCCGAATTATTCAGTAGCATCTGTGCTTAAGTGATGATGCCTGTGTACAGGAGGGGGAATGTGTAGAATTTAGAAACTTTATGGGCAGGAATACAGACTTTCATGTGAAGGACAGCTTGGGGAAATGTTATCAAGATCTTACATTTATGTGTCAATCTTCTTGAAAATGGAAGCTGGCACACAAATTGCATCAAAATTTCTGAAATTTTTTTTTCTTAGTATTTAAATGAAAAAGGTGTTGGCTGTTGCCATTCAGCTATTGAATTAGTATAGAGTATGAGACAGAAGGAGTCAGTTTGCAGATGGCATTTGAGTTAACGAACTGTATTAATTTTCAATGCTAGTTGTGACATTCACCTCTCAGTTTTTGTGGTAGCACAATTATGTGGCTAAACTGCTCTTTGTAATTATAATTTTTGCCCTTTAACTTTTCATAGCATGATCATGTAGTAAACTTCCTGGTAAGAAGACCATCATGCATGTTTTAAAAATGTTTACAGTGATGACTCCTACCTTTCACTGAAGTCAATGACTGTGATTATCTTGAAAGTTATATTCAGTTCTAACTCAGCTACACTGAGTTAAGTTTTTTCCAAGAGGAAGAATGTTTTTTACATGTTTTCAGACAGGAGGAAATGCTACTTAGTGAAGAGGATGCTGGGAACAGCGGGCTAGTAACCATTTTTGTCCTTCACCATGTGTTCAGCAGAATGGAGGGTACAGTCACCTACAGTTCCTTGAAAAATGATTGTGTTGTGTCAGTGACCATTGACAGAACAAGCTAATCCCTCTGATTAGTGGTATCAAAGACTAATAGCAGATAGTATAATAAATGTTTATTCCTCTCAAATCTGTACCCATTGCTGAGAATTTCTTTAAACACCACCCAGTGCTTATGGATGAGTTGCAGTTTCATGGTGTAAGCTGCTTAAAGATGAAAAATGGTTAAGAAAAATTCAGGAGTATATGACCTTCTAAAAGGCTTTAAGGCTTAAAATTTGCATTCTGCTGAAGAAGAACATAAAATATTTCATCTGTGTGTTTGTGAATTTCCACAAAGAACTAGGTGACATTTTTTCCATCTTGCCCTGTAGAGATGTGCATGTGCTGTGCTATCTTTTTACCTTGTTCTCTCTCTGTAACCTGAGCTATCATTTACTAGATATACTGCCATAAATCTTTTGAATAAAATAGACTTTTTGATCAAGAAGCCTAGAGGGTATTTGACTATTAGCCATTTAGCAAGAAATGAATCATTCAATTTCAACCCTGTAGGGAATGTTTAATGTAGTTACAGAGCTTCAGTATCACCAAGCTACTCTGTCCTTCTGGTTTTTGAACCAGGGCCTTAAATTAATCAAACAGATTTTGCTGAATGGTTCCTACTGCAATTAAGAATCACAGGGAGTGAATGACCTGTTGTGATGGTTTAGCCCCTGCCGGGGTCTGAGACCACGCGGCCACTGCCCCTCCCCCACAAAGGGAGTGAAATACAAAGCCCCGAAACTGAGATGAGGAAAGATTTAATACAACAGAGCAACAGCAACACAACAAACAGCAACAATAAGAATGACAGTGATAACAATGAACAGAGCAAAGTATATCTACTAATACAGGAGTGAGAGGAGCAGATGTATAAAACCACGCGCCCCGCGCTCCCCCGCCAGGATGTGACGTGCCAGGATGTGACGTCCGCATGGTATCTGAATAACCCGGCTAGAGCTCCCCCCCCACTGCTGGGGAAACTTAACCCTATCCTGGTTAAACCAGGACATAATCCACCCCTTTATTCTATACCATGTGCGTCACATCCAGCTGCCACTTAGCAATTAGCATTGACAAAGAAAAATTAACAAAAGCACAGTATAACTCACGGTGTGTTTTCACCCACAATCAAGTCCCCTTGTGGTACACATTGGACCTCTCCATCCTTCTGCATCACCCACTAGGTGCACCCAGGTCCTTGAGCAAAAACAATCCTGTGGATGGGTTTGCCTTTGCCCGGCGCAGGACTAACCCAGACCATTTTTCCCAGCAGGTCCCTCATGCGCACCACAGGGACTTTATCCCCATCTACAACACGTGGGAGTTTTGACTGAGCCGGGCCAGCTCGATTGGCAGATCCTCTTGTGTTGACTAACCAAGTGGCCTTTGTCAGATGTGTGTCCCAGTGTTTGAAGGTTCCACCCCCCATTGCTTTCAATGTAGTTTTTAATAGTCCATTGTAGCACTCGATCTTCCCAGAGGCTGGTGCGTGGTAGGGGATGTGGTAGACCCACTCGATGCCGTGTTCTTCTGCCCAGGCATCTATGAGGTTATTTTGGAAGTGAGTCCCGTTGTCCGACTCAATCCTCTCTGGGGCGCCATGTTGCCACAGGACTCGCTCTTCAAGGCCCAGGATGGTATTTTGGGCAGTGGCGTGGGACGCTGGATAAGTTTCGAGCCATCCAGTGGTTGCTTCCACCATTGTGAGCACGTGGTGCTTGCCTCGGCGGGTCTGTGGCAGTGTGATGTAGTTGATCTGCCAGGCCTCTCCATATTTATATTTCATCCATCAATCTTCATTCCACTGGGGCTTCACCCGTTTGGCTTGTTTGATGGCAGCACACATCTCACATCCATGGATGATCTCTGTGATGGTGTCAATGGTGAGGTCCAACCCTCGATCTCGAGCCCACCTGTATGTTGCATCTCTGCCTTGGTGGCCCGAGGTCTCATGGGCCCACCGGACTATGAACAGTTCACCTTTACGCTGCCAGTCCAAGTCCACCTGAGCCACCTTGATCTTAGCAGCTTGGTCCGCCTGCTGGTTATGCTGATGTTCATCAGTGGCTCGACTCTTGGGTATATGGGTGTCCACATGGCGCACCTTCACAACGAGGTTCTCCACCCAGGCTGCAATGTCCTGCCATACTTCAGCGGCCCAGACGGGTCTGCCCTTGTGTTGCCAGTTGTTCTGCTTCCATTGCTGCAACCACATCCACAGGGTACTTGCCATCACCCACGAGTCAGTGTAGATATAGAGCCTCAGCCACTTTTCTCGCTCAGCAATCTCCAAAGCCAATTGGATGGCTTTCACCTCTACGAACTGGCTCGATTCACCTTGTCCCTCAACAGCTTCAGTGGTTTCTCGCGTGGGATGCCACACTGCAGCTTTCCATCGTTGATGTTTTCCCACAATGCAACAAAACCCATCAGTGAACAGGGCATATTGTTTTTCTTCCTCTGGCAGCTCGTTATATGGTGGGGCCTCCTCAGCACGTTTCACCTCTTGTTCTGGTGACATCCCAGCATCTTTGCTCTCTGGCCAGTTTATGATCATTTCTACTAATCCTGGGGGGTCGAGGTTCCCTATTCGAGCCCCTTGTGTTATCAACGCAACCCATTTACTCCACGTGGCATCTGTTGCATGACGTGTGGAGGGAGCCTTTCCTTTGAACATCCATCCCAGCACCAGCAGTCGGGGTGCCAGGAGGAGCTGTGTCTCAGTGCCGACCACTTCTGAGGCAGCTCGAATTCCTTAGTATGCTGCCAGTATCTCCTTCTCAGTCAGTGTACAGTTAGCTTCAGAGCCTTTGTATCCCCGGCTCCAAAAGCCTAGAGGTCGGCCTCGGGATTCCCCATCTGCTCTCTGCCAACGGCTCCAGGAGGGGCCATTCTCCCCGGCTGCGGTGTAGAGCACGTTCTTAATCTCCTGCTCTGTCCAGACTGGCCCGAGGGCCACTGCCAGGGTAATCTCCTGCTTAATTTGTTCAAAGGCTTGTTGTTGCTCTGGGCCCCATTTAAAATCATTCTTCTTGCAGGTTACGTGGTAGAGAGGGCTCACAATCAGGCTGTAGTTTGGGATGTGCATCCTCCAGAACCCCACAGCACCCAGGAAGGACTGAGTCTTCTTTTTGGTGGTTGGTGGGGCCATGGCTGTTATCTTGTTTATCACCTCCATTGGGATGTGGCGACGCCCATCTTGCCATTTTATTCCTAGGAACTGAATCTCCCTTCCAGGCCCCTTAACTTTCTGTTGCTTGATGGCAAAACCAGCCTTCAGGAGGATTTTAGTTATTTTCTTTCCTTTCTCAAAGACTTCCTCAGCTGTGTTCCCCCATACAATGATATCATCAATGAACTGCAGGTGTTCTGGAGCCCCACCTTTCTCCAGTGCAGGATGGACCAGTCTATGGCAAATGGTGGAGCTGTGTTTCCACCCCTGGGGCAATCGATTCCAGGTGTACTGGATACCCCTTCAAGTGAACGCAAACTGTGGCCTGCACTCTGGTGCTATTGGAATGGAGAAAAACGCGTTAGCGATGTCAATCGTGGCGTACCACTTGGCTGCCTTCGACTCCAGCTCATACTGGAGCTCTAGCATGTCCGGCACTGCAGCACTCATCGCTGGTGTAACTTCATTCAGGCCACGGTAGTCCACGGTTAGTCTCCATTCACCATTAGGTTTTCTCACTGGCTATATAGGGCTGTTGAAAGGTGAATGAGTTTTGCTGATTGCCTTCTGACTTTCTAGTCAACGGATCAGCTGATGGATGGGGACCAGGGAATCTCAGTTAGTACGGTACTGCCGCCGGTGCACCGTCTTGGTGGCAACTGGCACTCGCTGCTCTTCAACCTCAAGCAACCCCACCACCGAGGGGTCCTCTGAGAGGCCGGGTAAGGTGGACAATTGCTCAACCTCCTCCAGGGCAGCTATACCAAGGGCCCACCGGTACC
Source organism: Strix aluco (assembly GCF_031877795.1). Lineage (NCBI taxonomy): Eukaryota > Metazoa > Chordata > Aves > Strigiformes > Strigidae > Strix > Strix aluco. Next base: position 48,618,593 of record NC_133971.1, on the reverse strand, counting down.
CTTTTGGGTCTTTAAAGTACCATCTCCTGAGGTAATCTATACCTAGGATGCACGGGGCATCTGGGCCAGTCACAATGGGGTGCTTATGCCAGTCCGTCCCAGTTAAGCTTACTTCAGCTTCTAGGTAGAGATCCCACCATATAACGATATGGTAGAGATCGGATGATTACCTCTGGCTCTTCCTCCTGCTCTCGTGATGGGCCTGGTTCATTATCACCCTGTACATTGCAAGGGGATCTTTTGGTATATTTGGTTTTCCGTATCGGGGCGACTGATATTGGTACTGCTTGTCCCTGTGGCTCAGCTGCTGTAGTGGTGGAGTTGACCGGTACTGGCACTGCCTGTTCCCCTGGCCCAGCTGCTGGGCTGGTGGAGGTGACTGATACTGGCACTGCTTGTCCCCCTGGCCCAGCTGCTGCACCAGTAAGTTCACTTTCAGACCCTGCAGCCCTTTCTCCCCCTTGAGGGCAGTGATCAGTGTTAAGGGCAATGCGGTAAGCATGGGCAAGCCCCCAGCACATCGCAAGGATTTGTGTCTCCCGGGGTTTGTCAGATTGGCAGCACACCTTTTCCAAACACTTCACCAGTTTATCAGGACTCTGCACTTGTTCGGGAGTGAGATCCCAAACCATTGGAGGTGACCACTGACTCAGGCACTTGCCCATCTTTTCCCACACACCCTGCCATTTATAACTATCTGCCCCCGGGGCAGGTTTCTGGGTGGTGCTATTGTTGGAGAAGTACCGCATGGCCCAAAACAAGATCTGGCAGACATTCAGAAATCATTGTGCCGTGAACACAGTGGCCTGGATGCTCCAGGGATAGCCGAAACTCTCAAAAACTGAGAGAATCTCCTCCCCTGGCTCACCCATAGAGGGGGTGAGACCCCAAACAAAAGACCAGGGAGCAAACAGGTAGCGGTTCACCCCCACAAGCAGCGATACGAGCCCATTATAAGCAGACAGTAACCAGTAGAGCAAAATAAAACCCTTGACACGTTTTCCACTGACAACAAATGCCAGTACTAGGAGCACAGAGTGGACATGAGGACTAATCCAGCCCCACCACGCAAGCAAATTGGCCAGCATTGCAAACATTTCTTATCAAACAATACAAATAAAACCAGAAAAAATTACACCTAACAGATTGCTCTAACACACCTTCTTCTTTTGTCCTTATCTCAGTCTTCTCCAGCCCCACGTTGGGCGCCAAAGTTGTGGTGGTTTAGTCCCTGCCGGGGCCTGAGACCACGCGGCCACCGCCCCTCCCCCACAAAGGGAGTGAAATACAAAGCCCCGAAACTGAGATAAGGAAAGGTTTAATACAACAGAGCAACAGCAACACAGCAAACAACAACAATAAGAATGACAGTGATAACAATGAACAGAGCAAAGTATATCTACCAATACAGGAGTGAGACGCGTACCACGCGCCCCGTGCTCCCACGCTAGGATGTGACGTCCGCATGGTATCTGAATAACCCGGCTAGAGCTCCCCCCCCACTGCTGGGGAAACTTAACCCTATCCTGGCTAAACCAGGACACCTGTATCTCTGGAGAGTTTTGTCTCTGGAGTTTTCTTTTCATGCCCTTCCTATATGTGTTGATTTCTTGGGAATTTGTTTTCTGATGACACACAAAATAAGCTGCAGTGGGTGTTTAAGATGTCCAAGTGATGCAGGTCTCTTTTGAGAAAGGAAACAGATATGGAGTCTTGAGTTTGTTGAGGGGGTTTCTGTTGTTTGCTTGTGGAAAAAATTACAGCATTCTGATATTGTGCAGGTTGCCTCCCAAGAAATAAACTGTTCTCTAGCTTTGAACATCAGAATTAATATTCAGAATACACAATGTTTTGACAATAAATAACAGTATAACAGTAGCTCATAAAATGGAATTTTTCAAGAAGTTGTTTCAGCTTTACTATTCTGGTTTTTATCCCACTTTCTTCTGAAAGCTACCTGTCCTATTTGCCTATATGGAAAAAAATAAAGCTGTAACATGTGGAGTTTGCGGGACTTCCAAGATTTTGTTAATGTCAGCTCATTTCAGTGAAATGTCTAATAATTTTAAGAAACGGTTGCCAGTTGAAAAATTCTCTTTGCTTCCAACAGTATCATATATTTCACTAAAGCATTCTCGTACTTTAAATTCTGACTGTGTATTTGTTATTTACATTGACAGGGAGAAATAGATGTGACAAAGAGGTAGAAAAGATAGATTTTGAAAAACATGATGTCTCAGGCTACCGTGCTTTGGGACCAACTGTGTACAAGCAACTCTGCCCCCTGTAAGTCTCTGCAAAGCAGTGTCATGTGAGCTATCACATGTGAATTTCTACCAGAGGTGCTTTTCAATGCAACTTGGGTATCTTAAGCATACTTCCGTTCTGTGGTTTCCTGGCTCAGGAAAATTGGTCGTCCTTGCTTTCAAAAATTTTTAAATTCCTTGTTAGAACTGATGAAACTGAGACTGATAACTGGTCTGTTGGAGGAACAGCTTTTTGATATCCTGTCATTTTAAAGTTGCTTTCATTTGGAAAACTACAGTAATGTTTTAATTGTTGCAAAGTCTCTAAAAAGATAAAAATTCCAAATAGAGCTTGCTTTGTTTGTAGTCTTAATCCCTTTTGTGTTCAATGCTTTATGATACAGTTTTCAGTCATGCAGTCATAAATGGTGTGTTTTCTCTCCTTCAAGAGCTCCTTCTGCAGGCAAAGAGAGGGCTCTAGGCATGAGCTGAGACAGTGTAGGAAGTCAGTTTTCCTGTGTTGCAAGAAGTTGTGTTCTGAGAAGGAGTAATGAGAGGATAATGATCTTGTGGTTAGTGACTGGCTGGAGCTGCAGTTCTTCAACAATGTATTTTCTTTGCTTTGTCCATAAAATTCTTATTGTATGTGGGCAACTGTAACCCAGATATCTCAAAGTACTCAGACATGGGTTTGCCTTAATCAATAACTGATAGGAGAGGATTAGACAATGGAATTTGCAAGATCAAATTTGGGAGTCAGACTAGCAGGAGGGTGTCTGAACATCACAGACTGAAATTGAAATTCATAGAAGCTGTGTTTCAAACTTCTGTGGTGTACTTCAAAAATGTGATGCGCTTTGAAGAATTAGGCCTTCAGATGTTAAATTGGAGAGCTGTTAAATTCGTTTGTGCTGCTGACAGTTACGACCTTTTCTGCTGTCTTACAGTTTTCAGTCTGCAGTGTAAGCATGTTTATAAATGTTTGAGGCATTTTAATTGTGTTTAAAGGAGTGACATAAAATATCCAATGGTGATTTTTGAGAATGTGATACAGTGAGCAATATTAAAAAAAAGCCAGTTTAGCAATATAATGATTTCTTTACTCATTCAGAGATTTTTAGAGAGATTCAGTAGATTCACACCTGGACTAATCTGATAGGATTTAAAATATACAAGCTATGTAAGGCATTCTGTTGCAGCTATAGATCAAGCACTGACTGACAGGGTGTGAAGAAAACTGCTGCTTTTTAGTGGTTTGGGTTTTTTCTAAAATACAGTTCTTCTCCATTTTCTCTGAAAGAGGAGAAAATACTTGGCATGTGCTATGTTTCAAGTAGTGTCATCAGTATCCTGTGACTAGGACTGCAGGAGTGTCCTTCCCTGAGTCATTCTCAGTCTTGCAGTCCTCTTGCTCATACTGCTGTCCTCTAGCTACCTGAGTTTAGTTTTTAACTGTGTCAAGTTCAGCTAAACTGCATGTAACTGGAAACATTTGTGAAGACAATTATGGACAAATCTAGTTTGTCATAGAAGAGTGGACTTTGCAATAAAAACTTATTAAAAAGACATCTTGGAAGGAAAGACGTGCATGGGAAACAGTCAACAGCCTGATGAATTATTAAACTAAAACCTACTGTAAAGTGGTTTTTGCCTTTTGTCAACAGGTTGAGTACTATGAGACAGTGCTTTACTTTGAGGACTGTATGATAAGACCCTTACAAGCTTCTGTGTAGTTGGGATGTGGATAGTTACCTGTGGAAAGTCATCTTGTATTCTACATAGATTTCATTTGTGTTTTCATTTTAAATGTGTGGTTTTGAGAATGTACACCTAGATAGAATAAGTAATTGTTAACATTATATGGAGAAGAAAAAGTTGGTTATTTCCAGTTTTTTGTTTTCTTGGAGAGATTTTATACTTATTTTAAACAGATTAAAATAAGGAGGTGATTGGTGACAGCCACACTGGCTTCACTAAGGGCAGATTGTTCCTGACAAATTTGGTGGCCTTCTATTATGGGGTTTCAGTGTTGATAGATAAGGGAGGAGCCACTGATGTCATCTACCTGGACTTGTGCAAAGCATTTGACATTGTCCCACATGACATCCTTGTCTCTAAATTGGAGAGACATGGATTTGATGGATGGACCACTCAGTGGATAAGGAATTGACTGGATGGTTGCATTCCAAGAGTTGCAGTCAATGGCTCGATGTCCAAGTGCAGAGCAGTGACGAGTGGTGTTCCTCAGGGGTCAGTGTTGGGAGCGGCACTGTTTAACATCTTTGGCTACATGAAAATGGGACTGCATACACCCTCAGCAAGTTTGTCAACAACACCAAGCTGTGTGGTGCGGTTGACATGCAGGAGGGAAGGGATGCCATCCAGAGGGACCTGGACAGGCTTGAGAGGTGGGCCCATGCAAACCTCATGAAGTTTAACAAGGCCAAGTGCAAGGTCCTGCACATGGGTCATGGCAATCCCGAGCACAAATACAGGCTGGGTGATGAGTGGATTGAGAGCAGCCCTGCGGAGGAGGACTTGTGGGATATTAGTGGATGAAAAGTTGGGCATGAGCCAGCAGTGTGTGCTTATAGCCCAGAAAGCCAACAGTATCCTGGGCCAGCAGGTCAAGGGAGGTGATTTTCCCCCTCTACTCTGCTCTTGTGAGACCCCACCTGGAGTACTGTGTCCAGCTCTGGGGCCCTCAACAGAAGAAGGACACGGATCTGCTCAAGCAGGTCCAGAGGAGGCCACAAAGATGATCAGGGGGCTGGAGCACCTCCCCTGTGAGGACATACTGAGAGAGTTGGGGTTGTTCAGCCTGAAGAAGAGAAGGCTCTGAGGAGACCTGATAGTGGCCTTCCAATACTTAAAGGGGGGTACAGGAAAGATGGGGAGGGACTCTTTATCAGGGAGTGTAGCAATAGGATGAGAGGCAATGACTTTAAACTGAAGGAGGCTAGGTGTAGATTAGATGTAAGGAAGAAATTCTTTACTGTGGGTGGCCGAGACACTGGTACAGGTTGCCCAGGGGGGCTGTGGATGCCCCCTGCCTGGAAGTGTTCAAGGCCAGGTTGGACGGGGCTTTGAGCAACCTCGTCTAGTGGAAGGTGTCCCTGCCCATGGCAGGGGGGTTGGAACTAGATGATTTTTAAGGTCCCTTCCAACCCAAACCATTCTATGATTAGAAGAAAAACATTACATGTAGGTGTTTTGTGTTAAGGTAGTTTTTTGATTGAGTGCAATAATGTTACATTAGAGAGAAGATGATAAAAACATGTACATGGGTGGGGAAAATATGGTTACAGGACAAATATTTTTTTTTTAATGCCCTGTGCTGTAAAGATTGTAGTAAAGCATTGCCTGAAAACATGTAAATTTAAATTAACTTCAGAGAATAGCCCAAGAGAGCCTCCCGAGAGCCTTGGGTGATTTTTTTTTTTTTTCTATTTGTAGCATAAATAGTTTGTTTCATGTTAGAGAAAATGAAGTGCTGCAGTTTGTTCACAGATACGGAGAGCATGCCAGGAAAAAAGTGCTTCAGAACAAAGGATGATACAAGCAAAACAAACGAATGTGAAGCCATTGGAAGGATTTCATGATGTTTTTTCTAATTTGCCTAGAGATTTCAGTATGCAGAGATGATACTCAGAACCCTTGAAATTGTATAGTGAGCGAGCATTTGTAATGGTAATTAATTTAAAAGTTTGTTACATGTTATGCTATTTTCAAGATTTATACACACCACCCCCCATGTTTATTCCTGTTGGGAAGATCCAGAATATAATTTTCTAATCATGGCAATTTTAAAAAATAGTTGAGGGCTTGGGTTGTACTAGAATTTTTTGTGGTAAGACAATAAAAGAAGAAAAGGTACTATGATAAAAGAAGAAAAGATACTAAAATGCCTGTCAGTCATAATATTTAAACAAGATGCTCATCATTACCAAGAGTTTGTGTCCTCCCCTTTCCATGCATGTCTTAGTAAAGGATGTAAAAGTTGTTATTCCGTTTGAAGTTCCCCAAACTAAAGTGGTTTGTTCTTTTTGATTGAGAGGCACTGTTAAAGGAAAGGCCTCTTGTACATTTGACATGCTGCTGAAAAATGGCTAATGTTCTGTGAAGCCTGTGCCAGAATATATAAGTTGATTTTAAATTTGAAAAATATGTGTTAGGGATAAACAGTAAAGATATGAATAATGTGGGGTGAGGAAGGAGAAAAGATGTAGTGACATTTTATACCTGTTATACCTGTTCCTGTATGTGAAGGTGTTTGAACATTATAGTAATTCTTATTCTTGAGGGAGACAAAGATACATAGGGAATAAGGTACTGTTTGGATAGTCCAGACCACTAAGAACATATAATTGCAAACCTAAAGTAGTCCAGGAAATTATACACTTGTATTTCTTAATTACTGTCTTGTTAAACAATAGAATCATGAGTGATCCAGATTTCCATAAAATATATTTAGGCATTGGAAACTATTGTGATCAACTTTAAACTGTCTATTTTGTTTATTTTCCCCATATGCTTACTTTGAGAAAAATAGTTGGTTATCTGGAGGAACATATAAATCCTTTTATCTATGTGTTGGTTTCTACCAGTTGCTTTTTCCTAATACATCTCCTTACCCTTCCAGAGATAATTAATTAGAAAAGAAGATACATCAAATAAGGATCTCAGATAGTCAGAGTACCTGCTTAATTTTAAGTACAATGAATTACTTAAGTACTGTGCTAAATGGAGCCCTTGAAGCGTCAGCACTGCCAGTTTAACTGGAAACATTAATTGTTCTTAACGTAAATCAGAGCTCACTAAAACGTGTAGATGAGATTTGTGGCTGTTTTTTTGTCATGAGATTGACTGCTTGCTAAGCTGTTAGGTGAGGTATCTGTACATACGTGTACACACACAGATGTACATGTGTGTACATATACATATACGTATACATATATGCAGATATACTTGGTAAGACAAGCTCTTGGGCAGAGCCCTTTTTCTCCCCGGTTAGAAGGGAAAATACATGGGTGGTTAGCTTCCTTTTTTGTTAACTTTACCACTGACCTTTATTGCACTCTGCAGGCAAGACTGAAAAATTGGCACAAACAGGTTGGATATCACCTTTTCTTTTGTGGTTTGGCAGAACTCTTAAATTGTTAGGAAATGAGACTTGACAGTTTGTGTTATTAATTGGAGAACAGTCTAACCATATTATGACTGACTTCAATCTAATGCACCACATCAATTGACTTTTGTCATCCTCCAAGGATGCATCACTTTTTTTAAAAAAAAAAAATGCTTTCGCTCGAGACTTCAGGAAATGTCATTATTTGAGGAATATAGAAAGTAGAGTCAACAAGGCTTTAAACAGTTCTGTTCACATGTGGAGTGTAATTATATAATGAAGTAATGCCAAAGACTGTGGTAAATTAAGTTCGTTGGCAGACCTGACTTGGCTGTGCTGAATCTGAAATAACCTACTGTGTAACTTTTTGTTCAGTTCAGCCTGTGTGCTTTCTAGGGGTGTGCACAGTGCCACTCTAGTTGTTGAAAATACAAAAAGGCAAGTATTGTCTTCCATATTCATACGTCAGACTTTTAATTAAATAGACTGATCACATTTAATTCTCTGAACTTAATGATTTCTTAAATGCTACATTTATTTTGTTAGGAAAGCACAAGTATTTTTACTACAGTAATTTTGAAAAGCATTGGTAGAAGTATTGTCTCCCAAGTAGTGCTTATTATCATCCCAAATAAATAGCTAGTTCTTATTACAGCTTTAGTAAACAACAGCTGCATAGCTAGATTTAAGTTGAGATTTGAGCTTAAAACAGAAATATGTCTTTTTTTATCAGACATAAATAGAATTTTCCAGTACTAAAACTAAATGTTACTTAGTCTGAATTAAAATTTATTACAACAGCCCCTTCATGAACATAGCCTCCTGACAGCTTTTATAAAAATTAAAATTAATGGAAGAATGAAAGTGAGACCTTAGAATTTTAATTTAGTTTAAAAGTCATTTAGTTGTTTAATTTAATTATTTCACATCCAGCAATTTTTATTTTCTTATTCTTGAGTGGCAATTTGCTGTTAGATTTTATACTCTCTTAAAAGAAAACTTCAGTATTGAACAGTGATACTCTGTAGAATTCTGTCAAAAGCAACTCTCTTTTAAGTTGTCAGATTTTTTTTTTTTTAAAAAAAGGAACTCAGGGTCTGTTCCTCACTAAAAGTCTTTTTCATAGTGTTATAACTTTGATATTGGTGGCATTAAGGCCTTAGACAACTCTTAGCAAAGAAGCTGCTGATACATCAAAGCTGCTCATCTCTACTTTTCCACAGTGAAAACAGTTTTAACAACTACTCAGGAATGGGGAAAAGTGAAGACACAGCAAGTCAGAAGAGCAGCATGTGCGTTTTCTTCCCTGAATCTCATCTGCTGTGGGTTTTTTACGTGTGTGAGCAGGTGTGTGGTGGCAGTCTTAGTTCCCCTTTTTTCTTCTATTTTTGTGAGAATTGAGATAAGAGAGAACAGTAAGGGAGGGGAGCAGGTGCTTTCCATGGATGGTAATTATTAGCCTGTTTCCAGTTGTCCAGCCTGTTTCCAGTTGTGCCTTCCCACTCATCACTTCACTCCAGCTGCCTTAGTGGTGTAGTAGAGTGTAAACATTTACATTATCTCAGTTTGCTTTCCTGTTCCACCCTAAACCAGCACTGTGTGTTTCCCCACACGCTCCTTGGGTGCCCCCTGTAGAATGGCCTCTGTGGCATAGGATCACTTGGCAGTCCATTTGGCTTGCTCTTTTGGACTCGATTTGGCTTGTAGATTGCTAGATAAAGAGTCCTGGCTCTGGTGGATACTGCCTTCAGGAGATCTTGACTTTATTCTTCTCACCAGGTGAGATATCTTACCTATTTCTACTTCTTGGTGATGCTGTAAGATTAATTTCAGGTTATCTGTTCCTTCAGCAAAGTATTTGCCCTCTCCTTTGTCCGTTTTGGAAGGTCAAACTCTTACCCATCCGAAATATAGTTTTACATTAGTATGAAATTTCCAGTCTTTACTGTTTTCCTAAGAAAGGAAAGAGGATCGTTTAGAAGATAATTTTTAAAAAAAGTTATAATAAATACGTGGTTTGGGTGAAAGTAGAATTACAGTCAGAAATCTCAGATCCAGTGATGCTATCTTACTGATACGTCTTTTCAAAAGAAAAAGTGTTTCAAAAAGTAAAAAAAATGTAAGGAGCCATGGAGAAGTACTAGCTTAGTACTTGCCTTTCTAAGATTTGCATACCTAAACTATGGTGCACTTTAGGATTTTCTTCTTAGTGTTTTTAGTGCATGTATCTGATTCTCACAGAAAAGCAGTGACAAGCTCTTCAACATGCCGCTGTAACTGAGACTCAAAACATTTGCTGTATTGATGAAGGCTACCAGGACAAATAAGAGAGAATTAGAGCTTTGTGTGAAAGCTGTGTATACTTGAAGACGTGCACCTGAATATTAACAGACTAAAAATAAAACAAATGGATTATGGATTAAAATGGTAATATGAGTTCAGAACCTCTTTAAATACACTGTCCTTTGCTTCAGATTTAATAGAAGAAATGGTGTTAGACATATATCAGAAAATACTTCCTTTGAGGAATCTTTCTTTTTTTTTTTTCCTTCCCTTTGAGAAATCTGTTAGCTTCTTTCCTCCAAACAGAATGTAGTGCAGTTTACTCTCATTGGGATAAACACATACCACTTTTTACAATCCCAGTCCAAAATGGTGGGAGAAAATGTTTAGTGATAAAGGGTTCTAAAGGCCAATAATGTGCTCAATTAAAATAAGAACTATTTTCAGTTTAAAAGTTCTTTTCAATTAAATTTGTGTTCAATTTGTATATGCCATCATATAAAACTACTAAATTCTTGAAACCCTCACTTGTGTTAGTTAATGTGATGTACTGATTTTCTCTGTACTTTCGGGAATATCGTACTAGAGAGTACTCCACAATCATTTAGTCACTGGATTTCACTGGAATCTGATGACCAAGAAGTAAGTTTTTAGTCCAGAAAGATACACAGGCTGGTGAGTCATCACTCCTGTATTATGGACTGCTGGCCAATGTACACATAAAGCAAATCTAAGATTTGATAATGAAGATGCTCAGGCCACACAGAGACAGGAAACTGAACTACAGTAGGCATATTCGTCATAGTTTCTCAGGTTTATTCACATTCACAGTATATACAATACAATAAAGCTGTATTTCTCTACTTTTTACTAGTGAAAGAGAATATTTAACATGAAGCAAAAGTCTTCTAAGAAGACATGTTACTTTGGGGTTTTGTTTGTTTTTGATATTGGGAAGAGCTACTCATGAAGCAGCTAAGAGATAAGTGTATCATAATTAATCATGTTAACTCTTAAAAGGGATGGATGAGGGTATTTCTAATCTCTGTAAAATGAATCAGATGTCAAAAAAGCATGGTAGAGTGTGTTTAAAAAAAAAAAAAAAAACACCCAAAAGGTGTTGTGGGGTTTTTTTAAGTTGTGGATGAATCTGTTATGGGAGAAGACTCTTGAAAATTACACTTCAAGCTAAAGAACCCATGGACAAATTCTAGAAAATGCATTACTTCACTGTTGCCAAATTTTAGTGAAGCTGGATCTGTATGTCAGTAGAGTAGGTTGTTTTTACCTCCCATTAAGCTGTTGCATTATTTTCTTATGTACCAAGACCACACACACAGTTCTTGGCACGTTTCCCTGGTGCCTTGGCAGTTTGTCTACACGATAATACTTAATTTCTGTTTTATCTGCTTTGTTGTAGAGTGTGTTATCTAAGGACTAGTAAAATAGATTGTGGTAAATTTGTTAATCTGTCACAAGTTTTTGAGTGACTCCTGCTCATTTCTGCCAAGCATAGCTAAGTCTCCCATTTTTCCTTTGTCTGTTTCTGCAGGCTGCCTTATATCGGCTGAGTGGGGATTGGAATTTTTTACATATTGATCCAAGTTTTGCTGCTCTTGGAGGTGAGCTGAGGGATACCATTGTATTAATACTTGGATGATGTAAATGTATTTTTAATCTTTTTTTCACTTGGTCTGTATCTGTTTAACAAGCTGGAAAAAAACGTGGTTTTTTATAGCTGCTCTTAGAGTCGCCATTAGATATCTTCAAAGTTCTGCATGACACTTCACTTTAAAGCGCTGCTTCTTGTAGGAATGCGGAATGATGCTTGGACTCTACCTACAATGGAAACTTGCCTCCTACCCAGTTTTCCTTTTAGAGCTTATTTGTTGCCACTATCCCATCTTTACAATCTGCATTTCATAAGCAGAAAGAAATACTTGACCATCAAAATCTTCAGAAGAAATTCCATAAATTCTTTGATAAATAACTATTCCATCTAAATAATTTTGAGATTATGTTGGTCTCAGTGGAATTTTATGTGCTTCTGTGTATTCTTCTCAATCCCAAAAAATCTCAGGAGGATGGGAGAGAGGGAGTCTGTTAGCCTTTCTTTCCTATAAAATTGTTTAACTGTGCCGCTTGCTAGTGCAGTAGCTCGTTGATTTACATGATGCTACATGCCAAAGCAACAGACCATAGGCTACATTAACTGATTTTTGCAGAGATGTAATTAATAAAGAAAGGTCTGTTTTCTTAAATTTCTGTTGTAAAGATATTTTCAGAGTTCTTTTCAGGTCTTGCTAGTAGTATAGTGTGATTAGGCAGACAGCAATTTGATTTACTTAAGAAATTTTCTTGAATATGTGTGCTATCATCATAAACTTTACATGAAAATACTGGTCTGTTATAACTGGTCTGCAGTTTTCCAATGACGTCTTTTTAATATAGAAGTTTCTTTGTATGGTGTTCTTACCAAGATGAATAGAGCAAAGCTACGCTTCCTTGTTCAGATCACACTTAACACACTTCCACAAATTCTCTCCTTTCATAAACACATGCTAATTGTTTGGTTAACTCTGTTTTTATAATTCTGTGTAAATTTGTGATAATAAATAATTAGAAACAAATACCAGAGTCCATAAACAGATTTCCACAGTTTATTAAACCATTCTGTTTGTTTGTTCAGCTGATGCTTTTGGATAAATATTCAGATGGAATCATTCAATTATTCTTGAAGATGCTGGAGGAGAAAAATACATATCTATAATTGAAACCCCAGTGTTTAAAATAATGATGATAATTCTATAAAAATATAATGAAAGAAGTAGAAATCTACCTGCTCACACAAAGAGCTCTGGCACGTAGTGAAAAATGAAATTAACTTTGTAGATGAGGTAGTCTCTTGGTCTGAACAGAAAACTACTGCACTGGATTTTGGAACTGTGGCAGTCTCCTACTCAAATACCTACAGTAAATGTTGGTTCAAACAAAAAAGCAAATGATTGTAGAGATACTCCACAAATATTTTTTCTAGTTATACAAAAACTCTTTTCTTTGGGCATATTCACACACCTTCTTGTCTTTAATCTCGGTAAATGCTCTCTTTGACTGGCCTTCACCAGCGTGCAGTGGAAGCAAGCATTCTGTGTAATGCACTCAGGTCATTCCAGGATTATTGTTAAACCTTCCTGTGAGTAATATTTCAGAGGAGATACACTGCATGAAAACACCTGTTTATATTCCTGTGTCTTTATTCCTGTAGCTTGTGAGTATTTCTGAGATTCTAGAAAGTGAAAGCAACATTTACTTTGTTTTCATTCTGGTCTAGATAAAAAGTCACTTAATTGCCTTACAGATTTTTCTTTGACTATGCATTAGTTTTGTAAAGAAAATACTGGAAGAATAGGACCGTATATATTTGTCAGTTTCTGAGTTCTGAAAATGGTGGTGGTTTTAGCTTCTTGCATGGTGAATTGCACTAAGCTTTTAAAGAGCTAAATGTCAATATAACGATCTGTATAAGAGATACTGAATACTGATACTGTTACAATAATGCCAGTAGTCTGTTTTAAAATTGACTGCATGGTATCCTTGTGCTTTCAGAAATACTCTGTGCACAGTGTACAAAAAAGACAGTGCTATTAAAGTGTGCATATTAAAATATTTTACAGAAAAGAAATGGCAGAATGATCAGAATGAAATATTTACAGTGAGAAAACAGGCTCATGATCCTTTTAGCCTGTCCTTCTGTCATGTCTTCTGTCCTAACCTAATGAGTCAAAATTTCTGTTTTTCATCCTTACTCTTGCTAGTCTTGTCTTACCTTTGGGCTGTGTCTCAGAATTCTCACTTTTCCCAGCATTGAGCTTTTTTGTCTCTGTCTTGAAGGTGGTTTCTTCTTCTACATCTGGTGATTCTCTGCAGGCTAGACTTTTTCTGTTGGTTGGTTTTGATTTTGCTTTCTTCTCCTAGCTGTTGTCCCTTGGGACAACTTTTCATGCTGTGCAGATGCTGTAAGGAATTGTTTAGAGCTCAGAAAGAACAGACTCTGTCAGCTGAGAGTGGGAGATGAGTTCCAGGCAAAGCAACTGGTTTCAGAGACAAAGCTGGACAGACCTGTCTCGAATCCATGGGCTATTGCAGGTGTGATCAATTACTGTTCATGTGCCCTGTCAGGTCAGAGCAACCTGTTAAAGGATCAGAACATAACTCAGTACAAGCAGCATCTTTAAAACTTAACTGTTGCACATTAGCAGACCTCAGTCCAGTTTTCAGAGGTTTATTTTGTCAGACTTTGACAGGACTGAAAAAATATTCAGTGCTAATACAAAGATTATGCTCTGCCAACATTCAACTCCTGCTCCAAAGCATAGAAGTGCAAGGAAACCTGACCAAACATGTTGGTATAAACAAAACACTGTAAATTTTTTTTGTTGTTTTTTGACATGGTCAAAATGCCTGAAATATTTTCGGGTTTTTTTCCACTTTGAAATAAAGAAAAAAAATCCTGAAGTGTGCACTATATTTGAAGAGTTTTGGCAACCATGAATAGGAATTAAAAATGGGAAGCATCAAATAATCTTAGTATCACCACTTTTTAATCATTACAATGCCTCTTACCCTTGATCGACGTACTTCCATGTAACTGTGTATCTGGTGTGCCTATGCATGTATTCTAAAATCCTAAATCCTTATTTTTCATCTTGTCACCTCTACAGACAGGCACTAATTCTACTTGTGAGATAGCATTGGCAGTGTTGGAGTGCCAGTTTTCAGTGAGCACTTTCCTTTGCCTCAAAGTAGAGGGAACAATAAATGGTAATGGACACTTTTTCAGTGAGATAAATTATGTTAAAAAGGAAAAGGATTAAGAACATTATTGGAAGACAATATTATTAATAAAATATAGATATTTATAGAAGCAACATGCAAACATTATTGGAAGAAAATATTATTAATAAAATGTAGATATTTATAGAAGCAACATGCAAACTCCTAGTACTATACATGCTAAAATGTTACTTTTTGAAATAGGATTTCAGAAGCCTATACTTCATGGACTATGCACCTTTGGGTTTGCTGCTAGAAATGTGTTGAAGCAGTTTGCAAATAATGATGTGAACAGATTCAAGGCGATCAAGGTCTGTGTGTTCATTCTTTGCAGTTATTTTTTCTTGATTTTTCTGGTTTTGGTGCCGAAAAAAATTCTTTAGGGTGCAAAAAGGCTTTTGCTTGTGCCTTAACTGCCACAATTGCTTTTACTTATTGCTGCATGTGTTTATTGCCTCTATCTAGTATGTTTACTTAAATATTTAGGCTTTCTACATTGGTAGTTGACTGATTTTTCTCTTTGCTTTGTCTCATTTCAGTAGAGCCTATGCTTTTAAGCTTTGCACATATGTACAACAGATCTGCTCACACCCTTACTTTTTCTTCTTTTTTTTCAGGTTCGCTTTGCGAAACCAGTCTTTCCGGGGCAAACTTTACAGACAGAAATGTGGAAGGAAGGAAACAGAATCCATTTTCAGACCAAGGTAGGAACACACTCACTATGTGGCTTTAGAGAAAGATGTGTTGGCTAGAAGACTGAGGATATGAGGGGAAGCAAAAAAAAGTGGCTTATCAAGCACACCATTGAAGGTGGTTTTGTAAAGAAATTAAGTGAATAGAATGAAATATTCTTACTTATTTTATGGTGTCACTAAGATTCCAGTAAATACCATTATACTCATAGGACTAAATACACCCGTTGTATTAAATAATAAGAGAATTCATTTGATTGTATTGTATTTTCTGTTTGTCCACTGTTGAAGCAGTCATTCTCAGGTCAGCATAGTTTGTACGTGCTTTCCGCAGTTAATCATAACGTTGTATATGCATCTTTTTTTGACATTTATTTATCTTGAATCAACTCTTGACAGTTTTTGCAGGTAAACTTCTACAAATTCAGCTTAAATTCAGTTAAACTTAAGTTGCACCTACACAGAACAACATACATAAGAATGGAAGTTTCATAGCAGTTGAACGTGGTAACTTCAGTAGAACAGAGTTTACCCTTTTATAAAACCAGGTTCTGCATTACTGTGTTTTCTTTGGCATTGCTGTTAGCATTTTGTGTGGGTATCCTGTAATAATACTCTCCTACACTTGGTAGGATACTTACTGGAAGCTAAGGGTAAAGTACTCCGTGCAGAGCTGAAAAGTAAATTTTCATTGCTTCTGTTGTAGCATCCTATGACACTGTCACTTTCTTAAACTATGATTTGCTACTGGTATTTGTCAGTATGTGTTGGTTTCTGCATATGCAATTTACATTGCTTTGGCTGACCAAAGTTTTGCAACCTCATCTCTGTAAAAAAGTAGCCATCATTGATTGGTGACTGCAGCAGCAGGGATACCTGCAGTTGCAGGGAGGATTGGGCAGGCAAAATCAAGTGAGGAGAGTCATCATAAGGACATAGGATTGCTGTTTCCACAGGAATATAGCTTTGTGGAATAAATGTTTACTGAAGGAGGTAAATTTTGTTTGCAGACCTGATGAGCATTAGCAGCTATAGAATTTCAGAATGATAACAACATCAAGGCTGCTGTGTACCAACTCTCCATCTCTGGTTACTAGTAGTAAACAAGACAGTTTGATGCCTTAAATGAACTTTGGAGATTACTGTTTTGGAGATGGCATAGCTATATTTAAAAGCTGCTACCATCCAGTCCTGACAGAATTTTTAGACTTCAGGTATTCACTTTTGAGAATTTGTGTGTACAGTGTAAATTTAACAAAATTCATTATATGCTTCCAAGCCCTTTGGAACTTGTAAACAGAGTAGGATATTTTGTTTTGTTTAAAGGCTGGATTTGTTATTATGCTTGACTTAGTCATTTCTAATATGTAGAGTTTGGGGGGATTTTGCTACAGGTTTTTCCACAAGTGTGGAGAGACGTATTTTGGAGAGAAATTACAATGTTTAACAGGATTCTAGAAAGCCACCTTGTTTCAACTGTTAGGAATTGTGCAGAATTCTTTTTCTTGCATGTTAGATTAGTCTGAAGTAAAGCCATCTTTCTACTTTTAATAAACTCTGGTTAAGTCAAACTAAAAGTAGATGTATAACTTTGAAATGCTGGTTTAAATCCATTTTCAGCATTGTCTGAAGGGGAGTGGCAGCTGGTGACAAGCTGGTAGGCATGATTTGAGTAATTGTTATTATGTAGCTTTCTGTATTAATTTCACCTGTGCAGTAAACTATGCTGTGATACTGGATATTCCTCCACTTCAGCTATTTATCATATAACTCTCTATATGCATTGTCAGTGAATCATTTTGACGTCTTCTGTTTGCTGCCATAAGTCAGAATGGTTTGTCGCACCCCTTAAAGAGACAATGCCAGAATTAAACCTGTTTTCTTCCCTGACTTAACTATTTTAAAAAATTAAAACAGAAGGGAATTCAGGTATTTTTCATCTTTCTTCTTGTAATATTTCTGTTTTTACAATGCTTAAAAAATTGTTTCTAGTGCAAGTTGCAGTGTAAGGCACCTGGAGATAGTGAAACTCACTAGATGAACTCCTAATAACTGCATATCTACCTCAAGGAAAAACATTTTAGAACAATGTCTTTCTCAGAACTATTTATGAATTAATATTAACAGTAACTAGGGGTATTTATGAATTAATATTAACAGACTGGGAGTAAATTTTCAGATAAATAAGATTTTTCTACCATTTTGAAAACAGAAAAACAGCAATATTTTTTGGTATAATTTCTGAAGAAGCAAATAATTATTTTGTTTGAAGAGCTGTTTGCAAATTATAGTATACTAACTTGCCTCAAACTTACAATACATTTATGGGGTGGGTTTTTTTTTTCACCCTGGAACTTTTATGTTTTCTCATTGCTTCATCTCTGATTTTAAAATACAAGGAAGAATCCTTGGTTGCCCTTCTGTTGTGACTTTGTGCAAATATATTGCCTCTTTAATATAACCTTTTATCTCACCACAGGTCAAAGAGACTGGAGAAGCTGCTATTTCAGGGGCCTATGTGGATATAGTACCAGCCTTGGATAAACCTTCTGCTCAGGAGCCTCTGAAGGTAGGGGAAAACAGCAGAAGTCTTAACTTGCAAAGCAGCATAGTTAGGCTTTATTTCTGTGAAAAACACGGGAAAAATATTTAGCTGACTTACCAGTCTTACTTGCAGTACTTGGATGAGTATATGAGTTCAGAGATGTGAACGCACACATCGTTTAAGATACAGAGGTTCATGGATTTATTTGAGAGGAAAAATACAGTTTTAAGATACACAGAATGGCTGATGAAGCTTGAAGTGCTTGATGCCAATTACTGTTAGGATAAGCATCATGCTATATGTTACAAAATAAGTGAGTCATGAACCAGTAAGGGCCACAAGTTTTAAGCACTTGCATAACTTACGATTTAAATCAATCCCGGTAATTTGGGGCTGTACCTGTAAAATGAGCATTTCGGTTTTATTTTGTAGCTGTTGAAGGTCAAACTCTATGTAAGTTGTAGAAGTGTGTGACATTTCTTTCACAGTCTTTTCAGGGAGACATGGGGGAGTGACAGGAAGGCATTAGAATAACAGAACAAATAAAAATGAGACAGTTTACTCATAGACAAGAACAGTTTTGTCATTTTATCAGTTTGAAAGAAGTCTCTTGATAGCTGTTTGTGCATGTGGTTAGGCCTAACACACAATCCACACTTTATACTATATATGTTATAAAAAAATCCTCTGCATGCATGCATTAAGCCTTGGGTACCGGACAAAAGACAGAATTGTACATGCAATGCTGAGGTTGTCCTGGTTCTTAATGTGGTCTAAAAGACATGGGTGCATAGTGGATTGCCTTAATAAACTGTTACCTTTTTTCCCCCCATTAATTCCTGCCTGCAAAGGATGAAACTTTAGTGCACTGAAGTTTATGAAGTACTGAGATAGTGACGTTAATATAAAGCTTATGATATATTCCTGGAACCTCTTTGTTTTTGCTGGTTGTGTTTAGTCCTCTGACACTCTGAACTGTTGCCAAATCTGCATTTGAAGTTCAAACATATAAGCATTAGAACTTCTCAGTGAAGTAATAATACGGATTGATTATTTTTTTTTTTTAACATGGGCAGAACATATTTTTTTCTTTACGCTTACTCTGAGAAATTAAGGTGCTTTGGCAGAAGGTTGACAGAGGCAGATATCCACCAGGGGGAAACTAGCCTGAGTGAGTGAAGATTAGCAAATTTAGATGTCATCGAGAATTCTGTTATATAACGGAAAATGTTAGGCTTAACTAAAGAGGTGAGAAGATAGCAGCATGGGTATTGCATTCTCATGTACAGGTAGGTACAGCAGAACAAGTAAAGTTGTAAGACCACCTTTGCTCCAATTCCAGTTAGATGAAAAATGTCACTGGAGCAGCTTGTTAGTGTAGCATTTTATCTAGTAGAAATATTTGTTAAAGACAATGAAAGGCTTGCAAAATAATACGTTTGGAAAAGTTGAAAATGTAAATGTAGCTAATCCCAATCTTAAATGGTAAACACATTGTCTCTACACTGGATTTCTGACTTGTGTTCATAGTTCAGTATGTTTTGAACATCCTCCATGTCAAGTTGAAGTAAAGTACTGCTACAAACATTTCTGTGTTGTAAAAACTAACATGCCATTCACCATGGAAAAAGCGGCAGTGTTTATCCTTCAAAGGGATAAAAGGGCAATTTAGAAGCCCTTAGAGCCCTAATTATAAAAAATATCTGAAATTGTAGTTATAAATGACAAAAACTGCAAAAGCAAGATTTGAAATAATTCTCAAGGAAGAGTTCATGGAGCATTTTCTGCTTGAATGTACTCTTTAATGCTGACAGTTGCTCAAGGTGATTATTTGTGGTGGAGGAAATCTCAATTGCATTTAATAATTCTGCAATATACACTTTCCTGGACACAGTGCCTGAACTAATGGACATATTTAGTACTTTTTAAATGGAGTTTATATTTTAAGTTCTTTATACTCACTCTATTTTTTTAAAGACTGCAGGGCTGCAGAGTGACCTTGTATTTGAAGAAATTGGTCGTCGCGTAAGAGAGATTGGAAATGAATTGGTAAAGAAAGTAAATGCCGTATTCCAATGGGACATCACTAAAGATGGAAAAAAAGCAATGCAGTGGAGTAAGTTGTAGCTTTTATATAATGCTCTGATGCATTTTTTTAATCAAGTGAGATTAATTATACTCATTCTAATTAAACTGATATCTTGAAAATAAGCATAAGGTAGTAGATGAATATTCACTGGGACCTAAAAATCTGAATGCATACTGAATGCATAAGTGACAAGGAGGTCAGGTAAAGTTCCATAATGACAGTTACTAAACCTCCTAGGAACATACTTCTGTAACTTGCCTACTTAGGTGTAGGCATAGGCAAACCATCCTCTAGAACTTCAGTGCATTTCTATTTACATTTTCCAGAATGGATCACCACTGCATTTAGAAAAGAAGGCTAAATTAGCCTACTAGGAGCTGTGTTACAATAATTAGTCTGCTGGTGATGTACATGCTAACGAATCTAAAACAAATAAGTGTTTATTTCTGCTGCATTGTTCATGTGACTTTACTGAACGTATAGCCCAATTTGTTTCCATTCACATTTTCTGAGATCAAGGTTTAATGAAGGTATAGTGATGTTTACTTATCATTTAAGCATGGTACTGGGTTGATGAAGAGAGACTAAAGCTTGTAATGGCAGTGGGTCAGAGCAGAAGTGTTCCTGGTAAAGTGGTTTATACAAGTATGTGAAATGGTCTGATGGGGGCAAAACTACTTCCTAAAAAAACTTCTCTTAAATTCTCTGCGTTCATTTTCTAAGGACGTGTATTTTTGCAAAAAGCAGTCTAATTTTAGTAATTGGATCTATTTCATTGTCTTTGGAATTATTCAGGGGTTTTCTGCTAAGATGTCCTAAATGATCTGTTAGCAGAATGTAAAGGTTTTCCAAAGGGATAAACCGTAGTCAGGTTGTAACTTTCAGGCCTTTGCTTTTTTGTGGAGAAATGCAAGTCTTGGGGTCAAGTCTATCACTTAGACTGTTCCATTTTGATTGATCTTAATGGTTGGAACCAGTCAGAACAGTTTTGGGGGAGATACAAATGAGGTGGGCTGCCCTTTGACAGACTGAGGTGAGAGATTGACATGGTGGGTCAGAGCAGGTCTGCATTCTGCTTGGTCCCATAGACTGTGACTTTTTTTAACTATTGTTTAAATCTTTGCAATGTCTATTCTCAATAAATGGTTATTGTGTTTAAGAAACTACTCTTCCATTTATAGAGCAGTTTAGCAACCTATAATTTCACTTTCTCTTTTCCTAATGTTAACCATCAGAGATTCTGAGTAGCAAGACTGCTGTTAAGTTTCAGGAAAAATATCATATGTAGATTGATCAAGATAGTTCTATCTGTTTTGCTTTTTAAGCAATTTTTGAGGCATAAAAGGTGATTTCCACTTAGATTGCAGTTAGTCATGTCTTGAATATGCCTGTGTAGATTATACAGGCTGAGTACTTATACATCAAAATGAGAGGGGGGTAAATACTGCATAATTCAACTCAGAAAATCTGTCTTAAAAGTCATTACTGCTCTTAATCATTCCTACTGTCTGCAATTTTCCACTTTTACACTCCATAATTTAAATGATGGGCATGCTTAGAACCAGGACAAAAGGCTTATGAAGTCTTTCCTGTGTTGTTGCTTATATGTTTAGAAGATATGTAACAAGTGCATAGATTTAACACTAAACACTCGAAGTGGATTCTTGTGTTTCTTAGTGAATGGCTTTGTACACTACATCAGTCATGTCTATTGTTTCATGTGTAACTAGATGTAATATAAGTGATGGGCATGCTTATAATAATAATCAGAAAAGTGTCTTCAAGATGATTTATCATTGTCTTTAATTTTGGAACTGCTTTATTTGTCACCTAAACTCAGTATTACATACGCTCAAAGAATGGAAGGACAAATCAATGGAAGAAAAATCTGTTGAGGAGTGTTCACGACATGAATGAAATTTCTCACTCAAGAAGACCTTAAGCTGCAAACTGCTGAAAGCAGATTTAGGCCTGAGCAGTGGCCTTAACCTGCCTCATGAGACCAAGTCTTATTAGAAAGGCAATGGGTGGATGTTTCTGCCATTGTATCCAGAGAGAGAGAGAATTCCTGCTTTGAGTAAATCACGAGTCAGCCTTTCCTGTTTTTCAAACAAAGCTTGTCCTCTCTTCTGTTTCCTACTGAAGCACTGGGAGGAAGGTAGTGCCTTCTTCTAATGTTTATTTCTCTAGCTAAAAGGGATTAAATAGACATAACTTTTCTTTGTTCTGTTCCCTCTGCTTCTGTTGCAATGAACAGTATCTGTACTTTTATATGAATTTGGAACTACTTGAAGCTCCCTGTGGAATGGAGGGTGGAGGAGTTAATGTAATATTTTAAACATTTCCTGTTGCTGACTACTATTAGGAGCTCTTGTAAAAGCCACTGTGAATTTTCATGTGGTGTGGTCAGTTCCTTCAAACTTAGGTTTCAAAACAGTTGCTAGTGTTTATGAATTACTGTAGTCTCTATGCTGTAGTAAATATGTAAGGCTGAAGTAAATATCTAGGTGACAAGACGGGTGTCTGTAGAAAATGTTGTTTACTTCTCTCATAAAGAATATTGGTATGCAAGTACTGCCTTTGTATATCACCTTTTCAAAGAACTATCTCTGTCATTTAATGGTTTTCTGAATATATTTGTGCGTCTTTGAAATTTCAAGCAGTTAAAGGATGAAGAAAGTAGGAGTTGGTTAATATTAAAATAAAATCATTAAAATTGAATTCTGATTAATAACTTAAATAATAAATTGTAATGTTAAAGTATTAAAACAGTTATGTAAACTCACTGGCGGACTGTTAGCAGTTTTGTCAACTGTAGTGTCAACTCTCACGGTTTGTCCTTATGTGGATTAATAGCATACTGCTATTGCTGTCTGTTTAACTCTAATGGTAGATTTTTAATGGCAAGGTATATATTTATCCACATGATGGAATTCTTATTTTTGGGAATTTTTTTAAACACTATTCTGGTCATTTAAAAAATCCCAAACACAAATCAAAAAAGACCTTCCAGAGCCAAGCATTCAAGACTTGTAAGCAATTGCCAGCCTAATTCTCTTGCTTGTGTGCATACATTATTATTCAGTATTCAAGAGCATCATCATGTACTGTCTCTTCTACCAGATGCTAGCATAATCGATTTTGCATGGTGAATGTGGTAGAAGAGAGTAGTTTGTGGCTTTGCACTGAAAGGAAGACAGTGGTGCGGTTAAGAAGTTGTCAATAACCCAAAAGATTTCTGACAGATCCTTATATGGTCATCACCAAGACTTTTGTAATACGCATGAATGATGAAAGCGAGTTTAGAATATGGAACATTGACAATGCCATTTACTGACTTGAATGCTTGACTGTCTTTGTTGTTAATGGAATAGAAGCTTCTGTACATGATTAGAAATTTTAGCCTTTGAGAAATTAATTTTTACTTTAAAACTGAAGGTGATAGTCAGATGTTACTTTTGCTATAGCTTGAATTTAATTACGTGTCAATATTTTGACTGGTTTCAAACCTACTAGAGATGTTAATATTAGTCAACTATGTCAGTAGAATTGCACTTCTTTACACTACATTTAAATTTTCCCACTGGTTATTAGTTGATCTTCTGTGTACAGTAATTTTAAATCAGTTTTGTAAATGTTATGCTGTTACATTATAACAGTTTTGAATTATCTTTCTCTCTTTTCTTAAAGTAAAATGGCTGTTTTGAGAGCTAGATCCCATAATGTACATAGCTACAATAAAGCAAAGAGGAAAATATTACATTAAAATTAATTTAGGATGCAGTTCCTGTGGATAAATATTGCATACTCCTTCAACGTATGGTCAGAGTTCTTGATGTGTTGTCACAGAAACAACTGAAATGTGAGGAGGTAGATTATTTTGGGGGAGTTTTTTGGTTTGTTTTAAGCCTTGAGTTGATGCTAATTGTTCCTTTCTATCTTCTTTTTAAGCCTCTCTTGCTAAGAGCCTCCCAGGGCTTTACAGGCAGTGTTTGTGGTTCTCCTGGGCTACCTTCTAGGCCTCTTTCCCTTATTAGATTTGTTACATAGTTGTGCTGGTTTATCTGGGGTTTTTTTGACTTGTCACTTTTGCACAGCTTTGTGCTGTTGTGAAAACTACAGCACTAGAAACAATCTAGGCCTCAGCTCATTGCTGTCTTACTCAACAATTGTAGCTCCAGCATCCTCTTCCAATGTCCTGGAGCCTCTTAAGATCTGAGAGGAGGCTGGGAGGGAAGCAAATGAGAGAAAGCAGAAATATTAAGAACCACTGTGAAATTCCTTCACATGTACACAGTCTCTGGCCCAGCACTCCAGCTGTGCCCCCTCCCAGCTCAGAGAAAGTTAACTCCATCCTGGCTGAAATCGGAGTCTGGAGCTCAGGCTATGCTCACTCCCAGCTCAAAAAAATTAACTCTCTCCCAGCCAAAACCAGGATACAGGAACCAAAATTTTTTTTCAAAATTTATATTTATTTTTAGTGTTTTGTTTTAATTGCAACTGTAAGCTTTTGATCTCTGTTCTCTGCAGCAAGCCAAGATTTTTGTTTGTTACTTTAAATGAAGTGAGATTTGTGAATTGGATTTAGCTTTCATTGGTACAGAGACACTTATTGGTGGTAGCACTAATATTAGTAACACTGGTCTGTTTAATTAGCGATGACCTTTACTTTTATGTATTTCTCTGTGAATGGTGTGAAACCATGAGGAGGTGTAGAACTATTGATCTTGCACTCAGGATGTGAAATTTTGGACAGCTCATTTACTGTCTAAACAATCTTGAACTGTAGCCACCACCAACTTGTCTTAATTAGTGGTATGTATTTATAGAAGCAAGCTGTTCTAATTTAAGAGGATGCTGAATATTCTCTTAAGAAGATAAAGCAATACAGATTTTGGCAGTATCAAAATCTAAGAATAAGCTTTGAAGTACTGGAGCAATCTTATTTTTTAACAAAATTCTTAATTGAGACCCCTCTGCTTTAACTTCTCCAGTTGGCTTCACTAGCTAAAGCATTCTTTGCTCTCTCGTGCATATTTATTACTGTACAACAGTTGCCTTTGTTTTCAACAGTTACAAAATATTTACGGGTTTTTTAGAGTTAAGCTACTTCATTTCAACTTCTGTTTCTATAGAGGAAAGACATTGCCACTGAGATTTGTTAGCTGGTAGTTAATGTCTCTCTGGAACAGTACTGAGAAGAATTTACCCATTGTTTCTGAAAGCACTGCTGAAGGCAGAAGATATTTCTGTTCCTTTCCAGTTCTCAGAAGAGTAAAACTTTGTTAGGAGAACTGGGGAGAAATAGTTACGTACAGTTGATTGTGAACATCTGACAAATTACGGCAAAATGGCTTAATAATTCATTATGTGGTATGACTTCAGCCAGTGAAGAGTGGGTGATGCTTTGTTCCATTTGCTTTGAGGATGAGTCTTGTATTGCAGTTACTTACCCTCTGTAAAGCAGAATAAAAATGAAAACAAACAAAAAATAGTCTGACCCCTTAATATTTCTCTTGTAAAAATGGTAAGGCACTCTTTGAAGGCAAAGCAAAACCTGTGCCCCAAATCTTAGATTTTTAGGTTGTTTGGCTACCTGCTATAGAATGTCAATGTTTAGTGTTTTAGACTGTGTATATATATGATTTTTGTTCACTTTTTGTTATGTCTCTGACAACAGCATCTTATGGATGATAATAATTAATAGAGATTTAATTACTGTAATATAACACATATACAAGTAAAAACAAAAATTTGAAGGATAGGTGCTGTTTCATCCACTGAAACTGCTTGATTCTGCTTTTCTGCCAGGTATGTAGTACTAAAATTTTACATATTTAAGAAGCTATTTGATTTTTAGAAGGGACCAGCTTTAAGTTTAATTTGTCTTGCTACACACAGAGTACCATGCCCTGTTTCAAACTCCTGTTTTTGTATGGAGTGGATCAGAAGAGCTGTGTCTGTAGCAGCCACGGAGGGCTGTTTCTGTCCTCAGAAACAAAGACACTGGCGACACCCTTAGGCTGTTCATCTGTTACTGCTAGCAGTGGAGCTGCATTAGCAGTACGCTAGGTAGTTAGTTGCCTGGCAGCTGCCCAGGTCACCAGCCACCTGAGCACTGACGTAGCTGGGCCAGTACCAAGTCATTATCAAGCTAGCTGCTGCAACTGTAGTGCAGCATGCAAGCTGCAGTGATGAGCAGGTAGCTATAACCATAGAGACATGTATTCAGGTGGTATGTATAGAAGACATGTATAGGAGACTTGCATCAAGACCGTTTCCTGCTACAGCAGGCAGCTGTGTTGTATAGCTTTATCTCATACAGTTGTATTTTACAAGAAGGCACCCTCTCTGGTCATTTTAGAAAGCTAGAATTTTTCTGCCCTCATGGTTGGAATCTGTTCTGGTATTTGGCTCATTTGTTTCATTGCTAGTTTATATCCATTTGTCTGTGTGCCAGTGCTGTAGTTTAGTCTCAGTTGTCATCTCAGTACTCTAGGCTAGGTGTATCTCAGAGTTGAGAAGAATAGTTGTGAATGTTCCTGATTTTTTTAATTTCTGAAAAAAAATGAATGAGAAGGCTTTTGGGGTAGTTTTCCATTTTCTGTAAGGAGGGGAATTCCCTCTTTAAAATACCAACTGTGTTTTGGATCACTCACTCTCCAGTGTCATTCACCAGAATTCACCCATTAGGACTTATGTCACAGAATCACAGAATCATTCAGGTTGGAAAAGACCCTTGGGAACATCGAGTCCAACCATCAGCCCCACTCTACAAAGTTCTCCCCTACACCATATCCCCCAATATCTCATCCAAACGACCGTTAAACACATCCAGGGATGGTGCCTCCACCACCTCCCTGGGCAGCCTATTCCGCTGTCTGACCAATCTTTCTGTAAAAAATTTTTTCCTAATGTCCAGTCTGAACCTCCCCCGTTGCAGTTTAATATATCAAGGTTCAGGATTTTGTATCCTCCTGCTAGTTCCTTTGGGGTTTTGCGTGGCTTTTTTTTGTTTGTTGTTTTTTGACTGCTTGCATTAGAAAGGTCATAACTCATTTATTATAAAGCTTTAAAAAAGGGTGCATCAAATAACAGCAGAAGGTCCTTCATGTTTTTGTGAAAAAGACAGAATTTGTTGTCACAGAGCTCTTCTCTTCTGTGGCTGCTCTGTTCTTTTTCTTTTTTTCTTCCTTACCAGAAATCTTAATGCTTTTTAAAAATAATGAGGAAATGGAAATAATATTTTCATATTTTTGGGAAAATAACATACTATTCAATTGGACCTCTCTTTTTTCCTAGAATTTCTAATAGGTTTCAATTTGAGATGGGTTAAGGATTTGATGTGATTAAACATAACAGTTTTGCTCATGGTACCATGATTATGCAATGTTTACAGACATATTTGTGCTTTGAGAGCTTACAAGTAATCTCAGATATGGATTGATAAGCAATACTCTTGAGACTTGGATAAGAAATGGAGAAAGAGAGCAGGGATTCTAACAGTGTTAAGTATGTACTAAATTCACATTAAGATCTAGGAGACTAGAACTTGCTTGAGTCACTACACCTTTTTAATTCCAACTTTTTGTTGTCTAAATTTTACACTGCTGAGACTGATCAGTGAGTATCATCAGTGAAATATATCAAAGCTGCTTTTCTACCCAGTGCTTAATAGAGGAGGAAAAGAGGGTCTGTTGTGTCTTGGAAGATGTTATGTCAGGCTTTCAGCATCTGGATTCTGTTCTAGAACAGTCCAGGAAGCATAGGGACAGCCAGTAAAATTAATGAATGCAAAATGAAGCATGAGAAGGGACTCATGCTCTTTTGATTTCTAAGGTCCAGAAGTAATTAAAAATAAATAATTAAGAACTGTAAACATCCTAGAAAACCGTGTGTGTGTTTCATGAATTTATATGTGGGGCTTGCTGACTAGTGCAATTTGGCTCAAAGGAAGCTGTTTGGTTACATTGGTACGGTTTGTAACATTGCTAGCATTTAAGTTATATTTTAAAAGCATATTGACAGTTAAGCTTGGTTAACAATCTGAGGAGCTGGTATCCACTGTGAAACTTGCATTTCATGATTCAATAGATGATTTTTTTTACATAATTGTCTGTGCCTATATAACCTACAGGAGCAACATTTAAAGGCTCCCTTACGATGTTAGATTATATCGTAGCTGTTTTGGATCAAAAGAATGTTACACAGCTGTTACCCGCAAACATAGAAAGTATCAATTGTTCATCTGGTGCTCAGCGATTTTTTTTTTTTCCTTTCTTCTCTTACTGCATCAAGTTAGTGATGTCTATTAAACCTATTCTTGAAATTATAATTTACCTTAAAATCAAGTGAATAAGAAAAATCCAGTGTGTCACTTCTCACTGAGCATCATTGTACCCTTAATTCCCCTTTAGTTTTGTTATAACTGGATAAATATTACTTAGAACAGATTTCAGAAAATGAAAGACTGAACTCAGACAAAAGCTATTCCCAGTCTGTATAGTTCACCTTATCCTTTCAGAAAAATTATTTGGAAAAAAAATCCATATGAGATAGTTTATGCAGATATAAATCTCCAGAGTTAGCCCAGTACCTTAAAATTTGTGAACTAAGAGAAACTAACTGACAGTATTAATATGGGCTAGGCAGCCATGATTCTGTGATTAGAGATGTCATGTCCTTATGGGAACATCCACTTGAGTAATGATTTTGGTTTGTGCTTAAAAAGCAGGGGAGGAGTGAGAGGAAAAGGCATAAAGGGAAAGACTGGAAATCTGAAAAATCTGAGAATGATTTGGCAGAGCACATCCTGTCAAAATATTCTTCTAAACAAATGACTCAATACCTGATAGTGTTAACCTTGTAACAGATTATTTGGCAGGTCATTTGGTGTGGGAAAAGAACACTTTGAAGCTTCAGGCACTTTGGGGAATTTTTGGCTTTCCAGAAGAGAAAGACAGGTATTTGGCAAGTCTTTAAATGCTCTTTGCATGAAGCAGAACAGGCTATATTGCCTGTGGAGCAGAACAGCGAAAATGGCAGCAGTGTGTTTGAACACCACCACATTTGTCTTCTCTGAATATAGGATGCTGTTTTAAAACATTAAAGCTTTATTACTAACTTTAACATTTTTCTAGTAATTGCACTAATTAATATCTTGTCAATATTTTTTGCCATCTATGCAAGAATTTTCAAATGGTAGCCCTTGCTGTCAACTCCCTCCCCCTTAGTATAGGAATAATTTTTTGTCTATTCTAATCCCGATTATTTTCTTTCATTAAAGTAGAAGAATTAAAACCCTTTCATTTTCTAAGTGGCTGTTAGCTCAAGATTTATGTTTAGACTGGATGCTTCATAATAATAGATAAGGAGAGCAGTGTTCTTTAAACTGAAAATTTTCTTTAGACTGAAAATTTCCTTAGGCTGAAAAACTTTATTTTGAGATAAAACTATCTTTGCTTCTGGTTCTCAGCAATTGACTTAAAGAATGGCTCTGGAGCAGTGTATCAAGGACCTGCAAGAAGCTCTGCTGATACCACCTTCACTGTCTCAGATGAGGATTTCATGGATGTGGTGCAACAAAAGACTAACCCTCAAAAGGTAAAACCTGTGCGTCACAGACATACTCACTTGCATGGGGGTATATTGTTTGCCCTAAATCTGTTTTGCATTCTGAAATCTGCAACACTGGGAGTTTTGACAGTGCAAACCAGAGTCAGATGAGGTATAAGCACATCATTACTTTATACTGAATTAGTCAGAAGACATGATGAGGAATTTATGCCATCTTTATCGTCTTGAAACAAAGATACATCAAATGACATAAAGCCTGGCAGTGCAAAGGTAGTTAGTTGTTTGTTTCCTGACACTTCAGTCTATGATTTGCAAGGTTAAGGTTTGTCAGTTTGATCATTCAGGCTGTTTTGATTGGTCATGTTGCAGGAAGTTGGTATGTGTTTCAGTATTCTGATTTGCTGCTACGACAGCAGCAAAAAGAAAACTGGGACAATGCATGCACGTAGATCTATTGAAACTGGTAAAAATTCACCCAAACTAGGTAGATTTTTAAGAGAAAGAAAGATTTAAGAATGTGGGTCTGCGTTTTTAGCTTCTTGGAGTAATCAACTGCTTAAAACTACTAATTTTACTTTGTGTAAAAGTAAATTAAACTGTCACAAAATTAATATGTCAGCTTACAGATTAAAGCTTGAGCAAATGAAAACTTTAATTAAGCTCATCATATATCAAACAGTTCCTTTTCTTTGATCCCAAGAAGAAGTTGTTGGAGTCTTTGATTGTAAAATTGGAGACTAATGATGATGGCAAATGTTTGTTGTAAGTCCTACATACCACATGAGTAAAATCCTTTGTGACCCTCTGTATATAGCAGGCGTAAAGCCTAAACAAACAAGATGTTGACATGTAATCTTCAGAATGCTAAAGAACAGTGATTGCAATTCAAGAACATTATTCTTAAGCATTAGTATTTCCTTTGAGTTTCTGTGAAGTTGTTCATCTGAAGAAGCTCAAAGCATCTATTCAAATTCTTTTCTGCTGGCTCTCTCTATTCCTTATTTGAATGTATTTCAAGTTAATGGAACTATGCAAAAGCACATTGTTTCAGAACTTTCAAAGAGCTTTCAAATTGCAAAGCCACAGTGAAGCAAAACTAGTTTTAAAAAAATACTGAACTAGATTGAAACAGACTATACAGCTCTTTGAAGTAGGGACAGTAAAAATATAATGTACCAGCATTTCAGTGAAAATATAGGTTGATCTATGATTCTGCAAATGCAATGAAATCTTGTTTAGTTCCTGGTTTTTGTAATATGCTATGTATAAAGCCAGTGCATTCCCTTGGAATATGTGTGTACGTATATTGTGCAAGTTCCTGTTTGGATTTGTTATGAATTTCAGTAAGTAGCTGACCTTTTCACCAGGCCTTTAATTTTAATTAAATAGCCTTTTCATTCCATTTTCTTATTTCATATAAGGATATATGGATATCTATAGCATAGGGAGGGGAGGACTGGGAGCTTTACTTTTGTGCCCTCGTTAAGTCTTGCCATTGACTTCTGTGAAGAAGTTTGCCTTATACCAGGAAAAGTCTTTTCTGCAATACGTAGGAAAGAAACAGAAGCCACTGAAATCACTTTGTACTTATTTTTCACCTGAGTGATAGTCTTGGCCTGGCCTGCGCTCTAGATAGAAGACTGTGATTCTGGAGACTATTAAAATTGAACTTGGACAGTTTTCTGTTAATAGCAAAACCAATGGGTGTTGCACACTGAAGGCTTTCTCCTGAGCACTAAACAACCACATCTTTGATGGCTTGTTTGATTCTAGCAACTCTTTGGATTGTGGGTGAAGAGTTGAATACTTTTTTTTTCCTTCTTATCTGCTTTTTTTAGGCATTCTTTTCTGGTAAACTCAAAGTGAAGGGGAACATCATGCTGAGCCAGAAATTGGAAATGATCCTGAAAGATTATGCCAAACTCTGAAGTGCTTGATCATCTACCACAGCAGTGAAGAACTTCAGAAGACAGAAACTTCAGTTATTTCAGAACCAGTGATTGAAATGTTTTCAGGCTACTTAACATCAATGTACTGATTCATTATACTACTAATATACAAGCTGTTTTAATTGCTATAGACAGAAAATCATGAAATGAACATAACTGTTAATATTGTCCCTTCATTGTTTCTTAGCTATGCTAGAGAATCATACTTTTCTCATTGCAGACCTTGATCTAAATACAATGTATGTAGTTCTTACAAAGATGCATATATTTCTATATTAATTCTCAAGAAAATTAAACCAGTATAACTCTTTGGTATCTCCTTCTTTGTGTCTATCCGTCTTCATTTATATTGTCTTAGACCATCTAATTTCTATGAATCCAGCTGGTCTGTTACTAAAATTAATGTTATTTTTTGTCTTAAGTTCTCATGATCCCATTAGAACAACTGAAAGATGGAATTCAATTCCAGTTATTTACATCTTGTCATTATGGGTTTTTTTCTGTACAGGAGAAAATTCTTGATCTTAGGTCTGCCCATCTTACTTAGATAGTCATTTTTATACAAGTTACTCTTAAAATTACATGCAAAGTGAGTAAGCATTAATTCTTTAGGGGAAATTTTTTCATCTGAGAGGTATTACACTACACCAAAGGCTGTCAGTGTAGCCAAATTGTTCTTCATGTGGATGTGTTCTCATGAGGGCCAGCATCATGGCAACAGGGAAGGATGTAAGAGTGGAGCCCTTGTTTTGTACCTATGGCCAGAACTGAGATAGCAGCTGTGGCCTTATGTTTTCCTGAAGAAAGTATGCTCTTAATAACTGATTGTCACATGAACACTTAGAAATTTGATTTCACCAATGTGACCAACATTTTGTGTGCTCAATATCTTTTTTTTTCCCTCATTCAGGCTTGTTCTATGTTGATACCTTTTGAAGAATGTAGGCCATCTAAGGCTTGGTCAGAATGACAAAATAATTTTACTTTGTTTTAGAGGATGGAATTTTACTTTTTTTGTGTCCCAAAACTGGGAGTCACATCACTGTCCTGACTGTGAGTAGACTGTAGCCATGAAAGAGCCTTTTGGGGCTGCAGTTGAGTTTGACAGTTCGAGAATAAATTCTACATGTTATAATACTGAATCATAATCTCCACAAATTTATTTCTTCACATCTGTACTATCAGCCATGCTTTGATTCAGGCAGAGAAATACGAATCTGAAGGATGTCAACAAGTATCTCACATACATTTTATCATGAATAGGTGGGAAACAGAATGAGTGGGATGTTCATTCCTCAAAGAGGCCATCCAATGATTGAAAAAATATCCTTTGACCACTTAACATTTACATTTTTCACAGCAGTCATTTCCATATATAAGTAGGACCTAACCATTGCCTGTATTGCCCAGCTTCTATATACCAAGCAACTCTGTGACAAATAAAGGTGTCTTCTATTACTTTCTCTTAAGAAATTGTATGAGAAAGATTGATTTGTATGTTTATGCATGCACATGCTACAAAAAAAAATTGGTTTTCTACATACATCTTTCCTGTCTATAAATCTATATAATACCATAAAAATATGTGTATTAAGAAGAAGGATCTGTGAGGAACTAACTTTGAGTCTATGAAAGCAGTTATCAATACATCCATTTAAGAATATAGTATTTACTGTAGCTCACATAGTCTTGAAAATTTATAATGGGTGATATTTTTTCTCATCCTCATAGATTGTCTGAAACCTTAAAGCACTGCTCTACAAGGAGGGAACAGACTGTTAATAAGCTTTTTTTCCTCCCCCTTTGGAAGTGGCAAGCAAAAATATTCTGAAACCTGTTGTGATTTAACAGGTTGGAGTTCAGTCTACTAAAGAACATCAGTTTACTAAATGGGTTGGGTGAGGATGAAAGAATAACCCAAGAACTTTATCAGTTGCAGGTAGTCCTGTGATGATTTCTATCCTGCATATTTTCAGTTGGACACAAAAGCCACATGTTTCAGTTGCATCCCCAATACTGACCTTAATTAAAAACACAGAAGATACACCCCAAAGTTACACTGGTGTTTGACATACACATCCTGGACTTTAGCCTGACTTCAGCTTTTTCCTGTACCATGACTTGGTCATAGATGTTAATCTTGGGTGGAACAGAAAGTCCTCCTTGCTTTACTGCAAAAGGCTTGTCCTTTTGCTCTCCTTACTAAGGCTAATTGAGCACACCTCTCAGTATTGGGGTAGACTCCTTTCTAGGACCACAATTCAGGTGTTTAATTCTTTCATCTGCTTTGTAGCCTGAATAGCCATTCTTAATTATTTTAGCGTGTTGGTTTCATCTCTACCCCAATGTATTGACCTTCAGAATATTCTAGCTAACTTGTAGCTTAACCCGTTACTGTTGAAGGTAAGGTCACTTTGCTATGTTGAATATATACGTGAAGATTTGGAGGTTTTGGGTTTTCTTTTCTTCCTAGTATGTGAAAACCTGTTCATGGTTGCTAGCTTTTTAAGAGTAGTGTTCTCAGAAAGAAGTAATAAAACCAAGTGTCTTTAGGAGAATCCATGCAAGGGAGTGCTAGCCAGTTTGGTAGGTGGTTGCTTCAGTCTGAATGATTCTCGTCTGCTTTCATCTAGAACAGCGTCATTCTGTTTTGGGGGCTCATGTTTCAAACCTGTCCATATCTCTTTAAGTGTTTTTAGGGACCTATCATGTCATCCAGCAGCTACAGTACCAGTAAGTATAGTGTTGCATCCATTTCCACACAGGACCTAGAGACATGCAACAGCAACACCACTTTCTTTTTTTTCAGGGTAGATGCCTCTTTGAATGTTTTGTCTTTGCTAGGGACAAGCACCATTACCTTGGATTGCAAAACCCTACTTATTTGCCAAACAGCTCAGATGGCTCTTTAGTGATATTGCTAAGTTCTCTGGAATAATTGAGTTATTGCTAAACCTGGTTGTGTAAATTGGTGTGATTTTTCATTATGGCACAGTATTATTTTATTTCTCTTTTTCCTTCTTACATTCATTACAGTTTTCCTGCTGGCTTGCAATGATGTCCATCCTTCAAAAAGTAAATTGCAGTTCCACTGACATATATCCTCCCCAGTCATTTATGGGTCCTCTAATTAAAGCAGGAGAGCTGTAATAACATATGGGGAAAGTTATGTAAGTTTTCTGTCTATTAGTATTGACTTCAGAGAAGTATGTGTTCAATTTTATGCTTTCTAGTCACTGGAATTGTTCTTAATTAGTTTATTTCAGAGTAGTTCACTACACCTTCCAGCTGTCATCAGTAATTACAGATAACAGCTCTTTAAATATTAAGTGCATTCATAATCAGAGATTATTAAAATGAGTAAAATGGGGGATGAGCAGAGACAAGAGGTAAACTTGAGCAACTTCAGAGAAACTTACATGCTGTCCTCTTCTAAGGCTTATTCCCACGTCCCTACATGCACCACACTCCTCAGCATTATTTGTATTCTAGTCTGTTGGGCTGTGCTACTTGTAAAAACTTTCCATTGCTCAAGAGCACCTTGATAAATTAAAATGCTTTGTAAAATGGAATAATTAAGCAGTATAACAAACAAAGTATTCTAAGCTGGGTAAAAAAGCATTTTAAAATAGTTTAATGTACTTTAAAAAAAAAAATATGGATCTAATATAGCGCACCTGTCAGAGGTCAATGCCACTGAAATTATATCTTCTATTACCCTCCTCAAGCCTTAGGGGCAGAGCAGCCTACAGAAGGTGATGACTGTCTTTATATAACATTGTCTCCTTCTAGCATTAATGAAGATAAGTCTCATTGCAGTATTTTCTTTCTGATCATAATCTTTGAAAGGGTAAAGGGAGAAAGAAAATACTAGTATCTCTCAATTTTTGCAATGCTTTTTCTTCAGTTGGTGCAGGTATCTTTCTACTCATGTGAGAACGAGCTCTCCATGATGATTGCTCTACAGTAAGAGATTCCATCCTTTAGGTCATCAGCTATTTCTGCAGCAGACTAACCTAGACAGCACTGGACATCAGCAGATCTAAAGTTAATTAGGAAAAATATAGTAGATTATGAATGTGGTTGCATTGTATATGACTTGTAGATTACCCTTATGATACAATTCAAATGTTTCATCTGTCTAAAAATCAGTACATTGAACTGACATGATAGGCTGAGCTCTGTAAGAGGGATTTCTTTGTGTCTCTCACTGAGTACCGTCAAAGTTCCCATAGTCTGCTAAATTAAATCACATGTTCTAAGGTCACTGTCTCAAAGACAGAATCAAGCAAGGTACAATAATATGTAAAGAAGTGCAAATTATATGGTGCAAGGTGTATGCATTTTGCTAAGAGCCATTTTAGAATATTCTTCTTATGTTTCCCTGTACTACGTATGTCTTGATGATGTCAAGTGCCTTTTTTCACTAGAATTAAAACTATCTTAATAAAAAACAGGCATGACATAAGCTGAAAGAGCAATTGAGAATACCCAAATTTAAAGAAATACCTCATTTAGGTTAGGGTCAAACTTTTTTGAATTTCTAATTATAGAAGCGTGTAATCTCATACAATCTTAAAATATTTTTTAAAAGTTTCAGCAAGTCAGTGTACTGAATTTGTCATCTTTTTTTAACCAATACTTCCTCTTTCCCCTTTCCTACCTATGCCCTCTCCCATTTTGCCAGTTCTCTTGTGAAGGCATGTCAGAAGGAACACAACCATAGGTTAACACAGCAATATCAGTAGTTTATGAAGACTCGGATTTGGAATGGGAAAGAACAGTCTATTGTGGCACCTAGATTTCATCTGGATCTCACTCAGCCTTGAGTCAGAACAGAAATGAAGCTGCCAGGTAAGTCTTGCGGTTGGGATTCCAGGACTTCTGTGAATGAAGTGAAAAATGGAATAAGTAGATCTAAGTTTGTGTTTCTAGCCAAGTTTGTGTTTCTATCTGCAGTACTCTAAAAGTGCATGTTACTTATAAATGCTAAAAAAAAAATCACAGTGAATTGCTGAGGTTTGACTGCATCCTCTAACCTTACCCAAATAATTTCCTGTTCCTGCAGGATTAGGGTGGGGGGGGGGAAGGAAAAGCTGTAATTTCATACTGGAGTCAGTATACTGTTTCATATTACAGTACTTTCAGACTATAGATAAGAATCTACAACCTGGGTAGTGCTTTCAATGTTACTAGGACAGCAGGTTCCCATAGAAAATAGAAATTGAATTGCTAGTTGCATCAATTAATGTGCCTAGGTTAATTCTCAAAGCACTATACAAGTATTTTTCTCTTACCCTGCTTTTTTGTGTACTATTCTTTACTTGTACTAGGCTCTCCATTGAGGTAAAGCTCATGAGACTCATGAAGCTGCCCGACCTTTTCGTGAAGCTGCCTGACCCTCCTGTTTTCTGCTCCCTTATGTTTGTTTCTTTTCTGGTCAAAACTGGTCTGTGCTCTGCACAATTCAGCCTTCTGCTGTGTGAAGCTCAGCCTGACTTTTATGAACACTGAGCAATGCAGTTCTGGGTATCTGCTGTAACCTTATCAGAGCTCATAATAGCTGTAGTGCTGATAGCATCATAATCCTGTTAGAAAACCATGATAAAAGGTAGCAGAGTTTCTGACTGCATGTAATACGTGGTTTTTTAGGTGTTTCTTTTTTCATAAAGATAAAATGAGGCCACCTGAGGACTATATCAGGGAAAATACAAACTGCCTAGCTCAAAACATCTTTTAAATTAATTTCTGATTATTTGGTTCTTCAGTGCTGTTTTTCACATACGTGACCACAGCAGGGAAGACTATAAATGTAGAAAATAAGAAGAAAAAACCCCCCACCTATCTGTTAATTTTTGTTTTCTGAGGGAAAAAAAGGAAAATCTGAGGAAATACGTTCCTTGCATGGTGATCCACGCACCAATTCAGTTGGGTTAAGCAAATGCTCAAAAAGTCATCTATCTGTGAGGCTGATAATGGTCAACACTAAGCTCCAGTTTGGCTTCAGGAAATTCTTCTGATAGATGATCTTACTCACATCTGGAGTAAAATCAAACATCTGATCACTTGCAGTTATTCAAAGTTAGCATGGGTTTTTTGGGGACTTTCTTGTGTTTTCAAAAAAATGTGTTTATCTGTGTGCCTTTGGCAACTTCAAGCTTGGTGATTAATTCCAGGCCACTTAATGAGTCTGCCATTTCAGTAGTTTTCATGATCAGCCTAAAATCTGAGGCCAATGTTGTTTATTATCAAAATATCTTATTTTGAAAAAAAATACCAATTTACAGTCAGAACAGTGTGCTTTTATTTAATTTTTCACTATTCCAAAAGGACTGGTGAAATCACTCTTCAGAGGTCAAGCGCGCGGTTAAACAAATGCCTGCTTGATGGTGTGAAATCGTATGATGGCTTCTTGCTATTTCCTAGCAGGACTGTGATTAGTGAAGGCATTTTCATGGTTATTTATGGCAGTTCCTGTAAGCACAGTGACCAGTCTTACTAAGCTAGGCTTTGAGAATCTGCAGCATGCAGATATTTGGGGAAACTTTCTAATGAAGGTCAAGGAGATCTAAGAAAAATTAACTTTATTTTTTTTGCAGTGGCTTAGACACCTGAGGCTGTAATGTATCTGATACTTCATAGCTCTCACAAAACAGAGCCATCAGGTAGCTTTGAACTCAGAAGACTGTAGTAAAATATATATGTTTCAATTCTGTAGAGCTGTTTACAAAGCTCTGCCGTTAGTGTGTTGCTACCACCAGTTAGCAAGCAGGTTTTTTTAAGTGCCTTCTCAATGTCAGAAGTCTTTAAGGAGCTTTCATGGTTACTGAGATTTTGTAGCTGGGGGAAAAATTACATAAAACATTGTTCTCTTGGGCTGATAAAATACTGTTTTAAGTAGACCAAAATGGAGACATTAACCCATATCGAGCTGGGGAGAGCAGTACTCCTACAAAGTTTGTCCTTATCAAACCATTCCCACTCAGAAGAGACCAAAAATGAAAGCAGCAGTAGGGTCCTGGGTTTTGAAACACTGTTGGATGGTAGGTGCAGAGTCTGTTCTTTACAACATACAATTTATATGTATTTATATATATAATTACATATAAATATAAACATAAACAATTTTTACATATAAATACATATAAATTTAACCATCATGAAACCAGAATCTGGCTGTAAACATCTTTGCTAGTCTCTGTACTCCAAGAGTTTTAACATGTATATTTAATGGAGCACTCTGTCACTCTGTTGCTAGGTGATTGACAAAGACAACAACCAAAAGACATGTTACATTATGGGTTTTTCACTTATTTTTGTGTAATTCCTGAAGGAACCAGGCTGTATTTTAATGGTGTAGTCTCTGGTTTGATTGCCTTAGACTTGTTTTATGAAGAGCAAATAAAAGCAGACCACAAAAGATCATAATGACTCTATTGGATTTGCACACGACTGATAATGTACTGAATAAACATTTTTCTTAAAATTAGCTGTGCAGTTCCTCGCCTCTTGGTCCTGCTCC
Organism: Strix aluco; assembly: GCF_031877795.1. Classification (NCBI taxonomy): domain Eukaryota; kingdom Metazoa; phylum Chordata; class Aves; order Strigiformes; family Strigidae; genus Strix; species Strix aluco. Next base: position 48,579,730 of record NC_133971.1, on the reverse strand, counting down.
CTGAGAGGACCTTGTGCAGGCATTATGTTCCACAGGCACGCTTGGGAGTGGAGAGCCTGACTCCAGACAGACTGGCGTGTAACCCTGGATACTGAACTTACAAATTCAATAAAGACACTGGTTTCGTAATACATTGCCATTTCCCTCACAATATATCTCATCCAACTCCTCAGTGATCTGCAGGTAGTAATTACTTGTGTCTCTACCTCCCATGAGAAATAATGACTTACTATGTTTATTACTAGCAACCCTTTATGCTCTGGTAGTGCCTGTCACCATTCTGTTTCAAGTGCTGTAATTATCATGGTTGCATTAACTCAGAATAATTATTCATGTTCTGTATTTAGCTTGAAATTATTCCTGGTTCATATGTGAAGTAGCAAAATGTGCTTGGACGCATTTTTGGCTTTAACTACAGATATCAGTTGGCTAATGCAAGGTTTCTGGTAACCTTAGCTGTTAAATGCTGGTTAATTTCCTATTTTGATCTCTTCAGGTTTATTTGTTTCAACATAGATGGACTTGAATTATTGCACTATTTTACTCATTGATACTCTTTCACAAGGAGTAGTTGTCCTATGTTACATGCAAGTAAGAAAATCTTACTGTTAGGGAAAAGTGACCTATGATTTTTAGCAGTTCTAACTACATTTTGCAACAGATCTTAGCATGTGCCTTTTATAAAAATTGAAAGCTCTTATGGAGAAAAAAAAAAAATGCTATCCATACACTGTGTCAACCTTTTTTAGTCCCTTCTGTTCTTGGCTGTGAATTGGTGTTTTGAGCCCCTGCTGTGTTTTCAGATGTGCTGCATATGCATTCCAGTCTCTTTGGTTTCACTGTTAGTAACTGTGTCTTCCTAAGAGCAGCTCTGCTATGCCACTGTTTACTAGGCCTGTAATCAATGATTTTAGCAGACATAGAAGTTGTTCTGTTCTTCTTCATAGTGGTAGTTTGAAACTTTAATGCTTCTTGCTTGGATTTTTAGCATTTATGTGGTTTTTTTTAAGGTTATTTTGTAGCAAGACAAATACCGTGTTAAGTAGCTGAAGTCACCACAGCAGTACAAAGTGCACTTCGAGAATCACCAATTTAAAACTTCTCAGTTGACAAATAATTGTGTAAGGTAATTAGTATTTAGTGAAATTCTGCTGATACAAAGATGGGTATGGATGTTATTGGTAATTAATAAATTCAGTGCTATAAATAATGCTCGGTTTTCTCATCACAAACACTGAATCATCACTCTAACTCCAAGCAACAACGCACCTTTAAACTATTATTTTTCTTTTTTGTGGTCATGAAGGAGTATGCAAATATATACACAGTTTGAAATTCTGAGTTGATGAATTAACAAGCACTGTTATGTAGACCCGAATTAATGAAACACTACAGTAACTTTGTGTGCACCCTGTGTCTTGAAAATACTGATTCCTCCTTTAACGCTTATAATATGAAAAAGTGGCATTCAAATATATATAAAGAGTCCTGATAACCTCAGATGGTGATCTCCAGCTTAGGCTTCCAGTTAAAACCCAGTCTGGTTCATCTGTTCAGTGATCTGGGAGCTCTTCTAGACATATGAGTCAAGGGAAAGGAGATGGCGAAAAGGAGGGTTGTGCGCTTCCAACAAATGAAGCTGGAGTTTTAGTTGTTTCAGACATGGATGTATTGTCTGCAGAAAATGAAGTGCTTCTGCTACAGTCCTGCGACAGGTTCATGATGTATGGAAAGCAACAAATACATTGCTTAAACTTTTGAGATCCATGTGGTAAAAACCACCATAAAGATATTCTAAGACATAGATCTTTCGTATGAACATGCATCTCAATGCTGCCTTCTGTGTAACAGCTTGTCTACGTTTAAATGAAATGGAAAATGTGTTCCTTGTCCAGAAATGCTGTTTATGTCTTGTGCAATTTGAATATCGTTTTCATGGTATTCTTTATGGCCAGATAACAAAAATAGCGTTCTGATAAAACCAAAATTACAGGCACATTACTACCTGTTGTTACCCACCAAAAACCTATTACATGAAGGCAGTGTTCTGTAATCCAAAATGAGGCAAAAGCCACAAACTCCAGGTAGCCTGTCTAATCAGTGCAGCAAGTGGTTAAGCGCAGTAGGACTGGTCAGCAGTATAAATCATTAATATAGATGGAGTGTTTTGGCAATATTATTTAGCTACAAGGATAATTGAAGTTTTAAAGTGTCATCAAATCTTGTGTTTCTCTGTGTACTCTATTATGAGCGTAATTGCTTTCATTGATTGCTAGTACTGTTACAAAATAAGTGGACTGATGCTAATCAATCATTTCAGAGACCAGAAGAATAGGTTCTGATAATAAGGTCCTTGAAAGTTTTTGTTTAATTAAAAATCAAGCCAGACAGGAAGGAGAATGAAATCATTCACTCAGTGCTGCAGAATGCTTCTTACAGATTCGTAGGTGAGTATTAACTCCATTCTGGCAATACAGTCAGATGGAACACTTTCCTTGGGAGGCTCAAATATTAATATCTTCCTCCAGTACTTCGATATGTGATTATGCTAAATTTCATTTTCATTCAAACACAGCAAGAAATGATTCAAGAAAAAAAAAAAGGTTGCAGATACATGCCTCTTAAGGTGAAGTAATTGCACCCACAATATTAGTTATTCTTCTAGGCTAAAGTTACTACTGGTTAAAACAGTTGTTTTGCATCCTAAATTTTCTACAATATTTGGTTTCAGAAGATCTTAAAAAAGAGTGGTGTCTGGGGGTTTTTTTGGTGTATTTTTTTTAAAAGCTCTTGCGTGGGGATTCTGGTTTTGCTTTGTCACTGATACCTTCCTGGACAGTATTTGCCCAGTTCTTATCATCCTGCTGGTATTGTTTACATAGCGTCCATTTTCATAACTTTTAAACTCATCAGAATAATGGACAAATTTGGCACATGGAACCTACCTGACTTTCTCATGCCCGTGTAACACATGAGAGAAGCTGGTTCTTAAACTAAGTTTCCGAAGTCCTACTATACTGTGCAAACAACTGGGAGTTTTTCTCTTTCCATTTCCCATTTCTCAGAACAGCTGTAGTCTAAAGATACCCAGACCACAACTGTGTAATTCCAGTCTTTTGTAAGTCTGAGGGTTTGTAATAACTTCTATAAAACTAGGTCTAGAACATCTGAAAATATCAGGAATGCTTGGACTGGAATTTCTTTCTAATAATGAAAAAATAGACTTTGGTTCTAATGCTGTGTTTCTTCATTCATTACTATGTGTGCACATCTACAAAGTTCTGATGTTATAGGTATCACTGAGACGTGGTGGGATGGCTCCTATGACTGGAGCATAGGTATAGATGGGTATAGGCTCTTAAGGAAAGATAGACAGGGAAGAAGAGGAGGGGGTGTTGCCCTTTATGTTAATGACCAGCTGGAATCCATGGAGCTTGGCCTGAGGATGAATGAGGAACAAACTGAGAGCTTATGGGCCAAGGTTAAAGGAAAGGCAGGGGAAGGTGATATCATAGTGTGGATCTGCTACAGGCCACCTGACCAGGACGACCGAGTAGATGAGGCCCTCTATAGACAGATAGGAGAGGCTTCACATTCACAAGCCCTAGTCCTTATGGGAGACTTCAATCACCTGCATACCTGTTGGAAGGATGGCACAGCAGGGCACCAGCAATCCAGGAGGTTCCTGGAATGCATTGACGACAACTTCCTTCCCTGGGTGATAGAGGAGCTGATGAGAAGGGGTGCCATGCTGGACCTTGTTCTCACCAACAAGGAGGGGCTGGTGGATAATGTGAAGCTGAAGGGAAGCCTGGACTGCAGTGACCATGAAACATTAAAATTCATGATCCTCAGGGCATCAAGGAGAGTGTGCAGTAAGCTCACCACCCTGGACTTCAAGAGAGCAGACTTTGACCTTTTCAGGGATTTGCTTAGTGAAGTACCATGGGATGATGCCCTGAAGGGGAGAGGGGCTCAAGAATGCTGGTCCATATTCAAGGACCACCTCCCCTAAGCCCAGGAACAATGCATTCCAAAAAAGAGGAAGGCAGGTAAGAATGCTAGGAGACCTGTGTGAATGGACAAGAAGCTCCTGGACAAGCTTAGAGATAAAAAGGAAATTTACAGAAAGTAGAAGGATGGACAGGCAGATTGGGAAGAATATAAAGAAGTTGTCTGAGTAGCTAGAGATCAGGTTAGGAAAGCAAAAGCCCAGATAGAATTAAATCTATCCCAGGACATCAAGGGGAATAAGAAAATCTTTTCTAGGCATGGAAATGATAAAAGGAAGGCTAGGGAAAATGTGGGTCCTCTCCAGAAGGGAACAGGAGAACTGGTCACAGAGGATATGGAGAAGGCTGAGGTTCTCAATGATTTCTTTGCCTCAGTCTTTACTGGCAAGGGTTTCAGCCACACTGCCCAAGATGTAGAAGTTGAAGGTGGAGAGGACTGGGAGAAGGATTATCCACCCACTGTCAGTGAAGATCAAGTTCAAGAACATCTAAAGAACCTGGAGGTGTACAAGTCTATGGGGTCTGATGAGATCCTGTCCTGGTTCAGCTAGGACAGGGTTAAGTTTCCCCAGCAGTGGGGAGGGAGCTCTAGCTGAGTTATTTGATACCATGCTGATGTCAGGTCCGGGCTCTTTCCCAAGTGCGGGAAAGAGCAGGGACAGCCTTTGGGCCTTTGTGCGGTTTGGTCCCCTCACTGCTGTATCCTTGTGGTATACCTCTTGTTCTGTTCATTATTGTTATTGTTCGGTTTGTTGTTGTTACACTGTTGTATTAAAACTCTCCTTATCTCAACCCTGGGGTTTGTATTTCACTCCCTGCCCCCGTCTGGTTGGAGGGTAGGGGAGGTGCAGCGGCAGCGTGGTCTCGAGTCCCAGCAGGGCCTAAACCACCACAGATCCATTCACGGATCCTGAAAGAACTGTCAGATGAAGTTGCTAGGCCACTCTCCATCATATTTGAGAGGTCATGGCAGTCTGGTGATGTGCCCACTGTCTGGAAAAGGGGAAATATCACCCCCATTTTTAAAAAGGAAAAAAAGGAAGATTTGGACAACTACAGGCCAGTCAGTCTTACCTCCGTGCCCGGCAAGATCATGGAGCAGATCCTCCTGAAGGCTCTGCTAGGGCACATGGATAATGTGGAGGTGATTGGTGGCAACCAACATGGCTTCACCAAGGGAAAATCCTCCCTGACAAATTTGGTGGCCTTTTATGATGGTGTGACAGCATCAATAGATAAGGGAAGAGCAACTGATGTTATTTACCTGGACTTGTGCAAGGCCTTTGACGCTGTCCTCCATGACATCCTGGTCTCCAAGTTTGAAAGACATGGATTTGATGGATGGACCACGTGGTGGATAAGGAATTGGTTGGAAGGCCTCACTTAAAGGGTTGTGGTCAATGGTTCAATGTCCAAGTGGAGACCGGTGACAAGTGGTGTCCCTCAAGGATCGGTACTGGGACTGGAACTGTTTAATATCTTTGTTGGTGATATGGATAGTGGGATGGAGTACACCCTCAGCAAGTTTGCTGATGACACCAAGCTGTGTGGTGTGGTTGATACACTGGAGGGAAGGGATGCCATCCAGAGGGACCTGGACAGGCTGGAGAAATGGGCCCAGGCCAACCTCATGAAGTTTAACAAGGCCAAGTATAAGGTCCTGCACCTGGACCAGCACAATCCCAAGCACAAATACAGACTGGGTGATGAGTGGATTGAGAACAGTCCTGAGGAGAAGGACTTGGGTGTGTTGGTGGATGATAAGATCAACATGAGCCAACAGTGTGCACTTGCAGCCCAAAAAGTCAGCCAGATTCTGGGCTGCATCAAAAGAAGTGTGGTCAGTAGGTCGAGGGAGGTGATTCTGCCCCTCTACTCTGCCCTTGTGAGACCCCACCTGGAATACGGTGTCCAGCTCTGGAGCCCCCAGTACAAGAAGGATATAGAACTATTAGAATGAGTCCAGAGGAGGGCTACCAAGATGATCAGAGGGCTGGAACACCTCTCCTATGAGGACAGGGTGAGAGAGTTGGGGTTGTTCAGCCTGGAAAAGAGAAGGCTTGGGGAAGACCTTATAGTGGCCTTCCAGTACCCGAAGGGCGCTTACAAGAAGGCTGGGGAGGGACTTTTTACAAGGGACTGTAATGATAGGACAAGGGGTAAGGGGTGGAAGCTGAAGGAGGGGAGGTTTAGATTAAATATAAGGAAGAAATTTTTTACTGTGAGGGTAGTGAGGCACTGGAACAGGTTGCCCAAGGAGGTTGTGGATGCTCCATCCCTGGAAGTGTTCAGGGCCAGGTTGGATGGAGCCTTGAGCAACCTGATCTAGTGGGAGGTGTCCCTGCCCATGGCAGGGGGGTTGGAACTAGATGATCTTTGAGGTCCCTTCCAACCCAAACCATTCCTTGATCTTCTTTGTTGCATTAATAAGAGTCTTAAAAAATTTAAAACATTCCCCAATATGCTGATGACAATCCCCTGTATGAATGTCTCTTTAAAGTCATGCATAGACATCTGTCACAGAAGAACTCATTTAAAAAAGAATCCTCAGTAACAGAATGAGTGAAATCTGAGGCAAAGTGTTATAAATCATTAATAACATGAATACATTAAATCTCCTCTAAGAGCTAAAATGAAAATTCCCTTGTTAGGCATGAATGTAGTGTTTATTTAGCAAAGGCAAAGATGATAACTACTTTGTTGGAAATACTCATTTGTTAACAATTCTAGAGTAATTTAAATGATAATTTGCAAAAATCTACATGTATTAGTCAAGATGACTGGTTTTTCTTGGTGCTAGAGTGCCTCAGGATTTCTTCCTGGTGCATGTATAATTGTTGTATTCTACTCTCTCAAGTGGTATCATAGGTGCCATGCATAGGTGATAATGACAACTTGTTCCATTTTGTCAGTTTCTCACTGAAGCAGCCATTGATTATTATTTGCTTCTTCCACTTTACAACTGCACCCAGAATGTTAAAATGGTGCACTGAGATGTGCATGTTGCATAAATTTTATCTGGATCTTGGCAAGTCACCCTGCATATCAGCAGGAAATTCAACATTTCACACTGCTCCCCAGACTTTAGTAAACAGTAATAGTGCACTGCCACCATCTGCATTCACATGAGACAAAATTCAGATGAACTGCTTGAACTGGATCTGGCACATTGCTGAGCTCAGAAAAATTCCCTGTTAGATCTTGGTAAAATTTGAGTAACCTCAGTTTACATGCTTTGTGAGTCAGAGGGAAGATTTTCACTTTTATAGTGTCTTTTTATAAAGTCTGTGGTGTTTCTGTCTTGTCTTCTTAGGCATCCGGTTTTGTCTATTTAAGATTCAGTGCCTGCGTGAGAGAAATCTGCAGATAACCACTCTATAATTTTATTGCACTAAACTGAGCGAGGTAGAAGCTGCACTGGGGAAGGAGTAATCTTGCCCTGAAAACAAACCAACAAGCAACATTATGCTTTTCCAAAAACCCTCTGTTAATAACATCTCTTTCTGTTGCAGAATTGCTGAAGACACACTGTATCAAATCCCACAGTGTTTTCTCTTCCCTTTTATCTCCTCACTAGGAGAACTTGAGGTATGCCCCTGTCACTCCTAGAGTGAACACTACAGATCATGTGATTTGGTGCTTTGCCTGTCCTGAGGAAGCTATCCCAATAAGCTTCTTACCAACATTTGACACTGCCCTTTTGAAGTGACACTTCTTCTTTCTGATAAGGGAGATAATGATGCAGTTCATGGCTTCCACAGGTCTGTAGTGAGCCACTGTTTTAAATTAAGGAGGAGAGAGAAATCCAAGTTTGGATCAAAGTAGGAAACCCCAAAAATAAACTAGATGAGGTTATAACAGTATGAGCTGTCATGAGAAGGTGTTTAGTTGCCAGGTACAGCCACATCATATTCGTTCTATCTGTACAGTGCTATTCTTCTAACATGACAAGTATTAATATTCCCTGACTCCAGTAACATGCATTTAATTGACTTACATATTCAGAAAATTGAAACAATCAAGTTAAAACTGTTGTGTGGCTTTGTGGTAACAATATCTGTGCTATTATCATCCTCTGTTTTGATATAATCACATTTACTAAAGACACTACAGTTCCCATAGCTAACCATATCAGAGGATAGAGAAATGGTTATATTTTACTATCTTTGATTCAAAGTGATGTATAGAACATCATTACTTTTATGTTAACTCTTAAATTACTTGAATCATCATTGCTTGAAAGAAAAGGTGCTTATCTGAAGGAGTAAGAAAGCATGAAAATGATATGCTCTGTTTTAATGCTTTTCCCCTTCATATTTGAAATATTTCCCTTAGGGAACTGTATTTTTCATTTGAAACATTACTGAACCTGCACCCTGGCTGATCACGATGAACATTTCTCTACAGGACAAGGTCAGATTTGTTCTACTGTGTGTCATGGACTGCATGGTATGATTAAAATATACCTGTCTGACCTCCTAACAACTAAGGGAAAATCTTCTGCTTTTGGTTTTGGAGAATGGATACAATTCATCACTGCTGTGAAAATCTAAGCAGACATGAAAAAGACCTTAAAGTCTTTAGATGCATATTTTTATTGCAGTATTATGCATGCTTTTCTACTTTGTTGTTTCAAACTTTTGTGTAATAGATCTTCTATGTTCAGTGCAGGAATTTTTTAAAACATTAGGTCATGTAAAACGATGATCTTTATGAATGAATCATTTGCAAATGCAAAGAGATATTTCCATCGTCTCTGCACTAGTTTTGTGAAAAATTTGGAAGCTATTAGAAATGTTTTTTTGACATACTGATCTGGATTATGAATCATTTTTTTACTGTCTCTTTTTCAGCATTTTATTACTGTGATTCTTTATATTAACAAAATCATAGAATCATTTAGGTTGGAAAAGACCTTTAAGGCTATGAAGTCCAGCTGTAAACCTAACACTGCCAAGTCCACCATTAAACTGTGTCCCTAAGTCTACATGTTGTTGGAAGCATGGGAAAAGCAAAACGGCAAAAAATCTGCAAAACGCACATTTCCTTAACACATAGTGTCCAGAAAAAACACAGGACAGGATGGAGATCCGGTGATTTGTGTTGCCGTAGCACCAAGGAGGAATGCAAAGCGAGGTGGAGGCCGTGCGGTCCAGTTCTTCCACTTTTCTCAAGGAACATTTGACATGACTATGCAGATTTATCTCCTGCTCTTCCCCTTCTCTCAAGGACTGTTTTGCACAACTCTGCGGACCTTATCTCTCATTCTTCTATTTCCACAAAAACAGTGCACACCTTGCACCAAGGTATGTGCTGTGTTGTTACTCAAGAAACAATGGCTTGACCACTGTATCACCCACTCACACATACATACTTAGATAAATACTACCCCAAGTTTGTATCTAACTCAGAGGGACAATAATCACAGAATCACAGAATCAACTAGGTTGGAAAGGACCTTGAAGATCATCTAGTCCAACCATTAACCTAACACTGCCAGTTCCCATCTACACCATATCTCTCAGCGCTATGTCGACCCTACCCTTAAACACCTCCAGTGATGGGGACTCCACCACCTCCCTGGGCAATCCATTCCACTGCCTAATAACCCGTTCTGTAAAGAAATACTTCCTGACATCTAGTCTAAACCTTCCCTGGCGCAAATTGAGGCCATTCCCTCTTGTCCTATCGCTTGTTACTTGGTTAAAGAGGCTCATCCCCAGCTCTCTGCAACCTCCTTTCAGGTAGTTGTAGAGGGCGATGAGGTCTCCCCTCAGCCTCCTCTTCTCCAGACTAAACAACCCCAGTTCCCTCAGCCGCTCCTCGTACGACCTGTGCTCCAGACCCTTCACCAGCTTCGTTGCCCTTCTCTGGACACGCTCGAGTAATTCAATGTCCTTTTTGCAGTGAGGGGCCCAAAACTGAACACAGGCATCGAGGTGTGGCCTCACCACTGCTGAGTACAGGGGCAAGATCACTTCCCTGTCCCTGCTGGCCATGCTATTTCTGATGCAAGCCAGGATACCATTGGCCTTCTTGGCCACCTGGGCACACTGCTGGCTCCTGTTCAGCTGGCTGTCAATCAACACCCCCAGGTCCCTCTCTGACTGGCAGCTCTCCAGCCACTCCTCCCCAACCCTGTAGGGGTTGTTGTGGCCCAAGTGCAGCACCCGGCATTTGGCCTTATTGAAACTCCTACAGTTGGCCTTTGCCCATTGCTCCAGCCTGTCCAGGTCTCTCTGCAGAGCCTCCCTACCCTCAAGCACATCAACACTCCCACCCAACTTGGTGTCGTCTGCAAACTTACTGAGGGTGCACTCGATCCCCTCGTCTAGATCATCAGTAAAGATGTTAAACAGGAGTGGCCCCAAAACCGAGCCCTGGGGGACACCACTTGTGACCGGCCTCCAACTGGATTTAACTCCATTCACCACAACTCTTTGGGCCCGGCCATCCAGACAGTTTTTTACCCAGTGAAGCGTGCGATCATTTAAGCCTCGAGCAGTCAGTTTTGCCAGGAGAATACTGTGGGAAACGGTGTCAAAGGCCTTGCTAAAGTCAAGGTAAACTACATCCACAGCCTTTCCCTCATCCAATAAGCAGGTCACTCTGTCGTAGAAGGAGATCAGGTTTGTCAAGCAGGACCTGCCTTTCATAAACCCATGCTGACTGGGCCTGATCATCTGGTTGTCCCGCATGTGTTGTGTGATGGTACTCTGGATGAGCTGCTCCATCAGCTTCCCGGGTACCGAAGTCAAGCTGACAGGCCTGTAATTTCCCAGATCATCCTTCCGACCCTTCTTATAGATGGGCGTCACATTGGCCAATTTCCAATCTGTCGGGACCTCTCTGGTCAGCCAAGACTGCTGGTAAATGATGGAAAGCGGCTTGGTGAGCACCCCAGCCAGCTCCTTCAGCACCCTCGGGTGTATCCCATCTGGTCCCATAGACTTGTGTGTGTCTATGTGATGCAGCAGGTCAATGACTCTCTCCTGGATTGCGGGGCGGTCGTTCTCCCAGTCTCTATCATCTGGCTGAGGGGGCTGGATTCCCTCAGTACAACTAGTCTTGTTATTAAAGACTGAGGCAAAGAAGGCATTAAGTACCTCAGCCTTCTCCTCATCACTTGCTACCAAGTTTCCTTCAGCATCTAGCAGGGGATGGAGACTCTCCCTGGTCTTTCTTTTGCTGTTGACATACTTATAGAAACATTTCTTGTTATCTTTGATTGCTGAAGCCAGATTAATTTCCAGCTGGGCTTTGGACCTCCTGATTTCTGCCCTGCATAGCCTCTTTGTAATCACTGCGAGTGGCTAGCCCCTTCTTCCAAAGGCTGTAAACTCTCCTTTTCTCTCTGAGTTGCAGCCAAAGCTCCCTGTTCAGCCAGGGTGGTCTTCTCTGCCGCCTGCTCCTCTTAGAGCACCTGGGGACTGCCTGCTCCTGTGCCATTAACACTTCCTTCTTAAAGAGTGTCCAGCCTTCCTGGACCCCTATACCCTTCAGGACCATCTCCCAAGGGATTCTGTCAAGCTGGTGCCTAAACAAGACAAAGTCAGCCCTTTGGAAGTCCAGGATGTCAGTCCTGCTTAGCCCTTTCCTGGTCTCTCTAAGAATAGAGAACTCTATTATTTCATGATCGCTGTGGCCTAGTCGTCCTCCAACCACCACATCATCCACCAGTCCTTCTCTGTTCACAAGGAGGAGATCTAGCAGGGCACATTCTCTGGTTGGTTCTCTCACCAGCTGTGTTAGGAAGTTGTCCCCCACACATTCCAGGAATCTCCGGGACTGGTCCTGCTCTGCTGTGTTGTATTTCCAGCAGATGTCTGGGAAGTTGAAGTCCCCCACAAGAACAAGGGCAAACAATCGTGAGATTTCACCCAAGTGCCTATAGAATATTTCAATATTTCCCTCCGACAGCAAATCGGAGGGACGACAGGTTTGTGCTCCTTGCCCCACCCCAGAAGGATGCTTTTTGGTAAGATTGGGGCCCTCGGCTATGCTGAGTGATTACACACACAAGTGTGTGTGATTGCAGTCATTTTTTGTGTGTAGTGCTATATAGCCAACCTGCAGTTTGATATCCAATAGCAATTACTAGCAATTTCTGGTGGTCTTTCTTTTCAAGGCATTCATTTCAGTATCTAGTGTAAACCTCTTGAGTTTCAAGATTCTTGCTCAAATTGGCTCCGTACATAAAGAATTTATTTGCGCCTACCCTCTTTTGCTTACCTGGCACTGTCCTCCTTATCTGCCTTTTCTGCAAGTCTGAATGTGGGAGCTGAGTATGTATAACTAGTGTTTTGCATGGCTTTAATGTGTTGACTACTCTGGTTCTTTAGTCTAAACCTGAAGACACATCTCCTCTGCCTGTAAAATGCATTTCTCTCTCATGCTGATTTCTGTGGTCACACCACACTGCCAGGGATTTTGGTTGTTGATATTTACTTCAAAGATGACTCAGAGAACAAAGATTAATTCTTTCAGGCTCACTTAACTCACTAGATAGGAGAAAGCATTTTCTTCCTTTTCTTCCATGTTTTCTGTTTGCTACTAGGCTTGTGGGAAAACCAGATTCAGTTTCAGCAGGTGAAGTTCTGCAGTCATTCCAGCAGCAGCAGAGCGGCCTGTCAGAGGGACTTCAGAGTGGCGCGTGGGGGCTGGTGGGAAGCAGAGCTCAGAGTGGGTCATGCAGCTCATGCTGAGCTCTGTTCTTCTGCAAGCACCTGCAGCAGCTCAGTTAAAGCTAACCTGGTGTCTTTTTGCCAAATTGCAGTTGCTATACTGGCTTCGGTGGAAGCTTGTTCTGAAAACATGACAAAGCTTTTCTGTGTGGAGATGATGAGATTTACATGTATTAGCTGCATGCTTTGGCTCTGTTCTTCTGCTTGACTATGGAAACTGCAGTTTCATCGATTCAGCATTAATGAATGTGTGTCTGGGATACTACCCATGTGTATGTGAACTAACATGAGGCTTTAACCTTATAACCGTGCTAAGCTTCCTACTTGCTACTTGAAGGACAGAATGGTCAACATGACATCTGACAGGGATTTGTTCAGAGACCTGGAAATGGGAAGAACGGATTGTTTTTTGTGATCCTAATTTTGTTATTTGGTATAAGATTTTAACTGTCCATTTTTGTTATTAATGATTTCCTTGACATTAACCATTAAGGAGGAAGCCTTTGGTAGTACTATTCTACTGGGTGAAATTCCTACCTGCATTCTGCTGATCACATGAACATAAAAGTTTCTTTTGGTCTTCTGATCTTTAAACAATAGGGATGAAAATACTGCTTCTTAAAGAGCAGTAGGTATTAAACATTCCAGCAATGCTGCTGCTGAGATAAGTCATACAAATGTTGAGCAGTGTCAAGAAAAGTAGTTGTTAGCTGCGGCATTGTACTCTGGGAGATGTTGACATAATTGTCAAAACATTTGGGGCATGCCTAACAGACATAATGGCTAGCTCAGCATTGGCCACATTGTGAACATTGCCCCTTGAATATTACTTGAATTAGTACAGTTTGGTGACAAGTATGTTGGCAATGTATTTCTAAATTAAAGAAGTGATAGCAAGTTGAGTTCAATGCAATTGTAAGTTGAAGGTACTTAATAATAATAATAAATAGCATGTATTACTGTTGCTTTGTTGTAAGCCTAGACAATGTCTTTTGATTTGGAAACAGAAATATTTCATACAGCAGTGGCAGTAATACACAGCATATTTTCCTGCTGTTAATTGATATGCATTATCAGTGAACTGAGCTACACTGTACTTGCTCAGATAGCCAAAGAGCAAACTTATAGTCTAAGTAGCATCTTAGTTTACAAGCAGACTGTTGCCCTGAGAATCAACACTGCTGAAAAGCTTGGCCCCTTCCACCTTAGTGAAGCAGAATGCTGGCAGCTGCAGCTAGTGCTACCCCATCTCCTCATCAGGACTGCCAGCTCCTCTCCTCTTGCATTTCCTGAATCTGTTTGCTACCTATGTCTGTGTGATCCCACCTTACTTCCAGGTTAGTCCAGGTAAACCTCATGACTAAGTACAAGATGTGGTTCTAGTATTAGGTCTTTTCTATGTGCCTTCTGTTGCTTTTGGTCTTGGCTTGGAGTACAGAGATGTCTGAACATCCCTGCATATAGCAACAGCTATCCATGCCTGGGGATGGTGTGAAACCCAACATAAACCAAAATGAATTAAATTAATAGCATCTCCTGTTCCATGTTGGAATTTTTGATACGGTTGTTTGCGTTCTCCTTCTGTCCTCTAAATTGGTGGGGTTTTTTTCAAAAAAATGTCTCTTTTTGTTTATTTGAGGGCAGGAGGTATGGACATTTTAGAGCATAGACCTTTGCTCCTGAGGTCAAATGAACATAAAAATTGTTTTGAATAGTTCATGAAAATTCAAGTCTTGCGAATTAGCTGCATTTATTTGAGTAGACCTATGCAACTGTTTACCTCATGAAATTAAGTATAACATTATGTAGCAGTTCTGTCAATGGTATGTGTAGAACAATATTTCAGAGAAAGGAAGTGAGAAGTATTAAGTCATTTATCCAGTATATCTGACTGAGTTAAAATTAAATTATTTTGTGGAGGGATTCTAATTTATTATTTATCTACACCCTTCCTACCACAATGAGACATGCTTTTTGACAGCCTATCTTTTAAACAGCAGTTAAACACAGGTTCTTGATTATAAAGGGTCTGTAAAAGCATGTAGATTGATACAACATTTTGCTGCTCTGGCTGTCAAAAATACTTAAGAATTACCCAGACTGTGGTAATTGTTTACAAAACAAAAGCATGTGTTAAGCAGTCGAGGGTTGCAAAACACTTTAAAAAGGAATTTGATATGATATGTAGGATAAACTAGTATGTAAGTGCTCCTGGGTAATGTGAATTGCTCAACAACTTAATGCTTGGGAAAAAATTCAGCTGGGATTCTTTAAATTTCTTAAAAATTTGGTTCTTACAATGGGATAGGAAGTTCTTATAGTTGTGGTTTTCTCTAGATTTTGTTTAAATGCATAGTCAATGCTTTACATACAATATGAAAGACTCCTGTCTAGTGACAGGAAAAACATGCAGGTATTCTAATCTATTTAGTGGAGGAAAGTCTGCCTACAGCGAGCATGGCCTGTGCTTCACTTTATTCACAGCAGAGAGGTGGTGGTGCTAGTTCAGTTCTCTGCCAAATCTTGCTCAATTTGTCCAGCAGCAGTGAAGCAGAATGTTTCAGCCTGGAGGAAGGATCTGAGAGCAGAGCTGGATACCAGATGCTTTCCTGATCAACCACTTTACCTTTTCTGTTACTTGGAATGACTCATACAAGGTTCAGATAACATAGCTTCTGCAAAAGCTTGGGGTTAAACACCTTCCTCTGAGCACTCTTACACAATTATGGAGGCTGTAGAAGTCATTCTGCAGTGGATGGTAACTGGGCCAGTTGCACTGTTCTTATTTTTGCTGCCTTTTCACTACACACCCTCTAAAATAATTGTGGATGGTTAGGGTTGATCTCGTATACAAATACAGTCATCCCTGTCTTACCTGGGAGCATTGGAACATGCAGTCATCATTTCCTTTGCGAGACAACCCAGGCAAGGTGAGAGGGGTTATTTCACCATCCCTGGCATACAGCCACAGCCAGTAGCCCCCTGCTTTACTTTTCTCTAAACTCAGCATGAGACAACCACATGGCAGACAAGGAGTTGGATACAATAGGCCATTAACCAAATATTAGCCAATGAGGTGATGCTGCTGTAAAAAGGTGGCTAGGTACCCAGAATGGGTGAGCAGGGCTGCTATGCACAGCTATCTTATCTTGACTCTTGTAAGGACAATATTTTATTGAAAAGCTTAGCAAAGTGATTATATATCAAGCAATATTTGCAGCAGGTGCATTAGTGATAAAATACTGCTTTGAGGAGAAAAAGGTATTGGTAGAGGTTACTTTTAATGGCGACACATTGCCTGAAGACCAATAGCTATGAGTACATTTGGGGGGTAGGTATTTTTTCTTGTTGGGACTGGGTTTTTTTAACCTCTATATTCTTCTTCTTCATGTCTTCTGCTTTTCTCTCTTGCCTGAACCATTTTTCTTCCCCCAGTTTTCTCTTACTCTCTCCACCCTTGACAGTGCTACAGTGTTGTTCCATGGATACACCTGCTGAAATACTAGCAGGTTTATTTTTCTGAACACACCTAGTTATCAGTTGTGAGGGAATGAGCACTATTGGTACTTACCTAAGCAGTACGCTGTTGAGGTCCATAATAATATTTCAGATTTTTTTTCTTTCTGTCACCCCTGCAAAAAAACCCAGCAAATGTTTTATTTGGTGTACTTAAGGAAGATGATGACATACAATAATATCTATACTTTCTTTTAAAATGTTCTCTTTTCAGTGGTATGCCTGTAACAGCACAAAATATGAGCATGGAAAGCTTTCTTTTAATACAGGTCCAGCTGTAGATTTTTTTCCCTCATGGTTTAGTTATTCCCGAGAAATTACATAAAAGGAGATTGTTCTTATCTACAGTAAAATGTAAATGTAATCAATTCTGATTGAACAGTCTTTTAAGTTGGTTTTCTTCTGAATCCTGGGCAAGTCCAGTTCTTGCAGCATAATACTGTTCTCCCTGCTGATCTGAAAAATATGCAAGGTATCTGGCCTGTTAGTGTGAATATTATTTCTTTTGGAGTGGAGAGAACACTAAAAGGACACATATCATCCACTCTTATATCTATGGTCAAGTAGAAGCAAGAAGCAAGTCCTTCTGGATTTCTTGGTGCAAGGGCAGGAGTGAGACTGATAATCTGAGACACAGTCATTCAAGAAGGTGATTTCAAGCAAAGACAGACTCAACATTTCAGTGAAGCAGAGTGGAAAAATGCTTGATGGATGTTGGGTGGTTTCAATAGGACATGCAGTGCAGGCAATAACAGGATGCTAGTCCGAAGAGCAGTAAGTGTGTGTCTATTCCTCAGGTTACTTTCTGCCATCCTAAAGAAGCTGTTCTATTTGTTGAAGGCAAAGACAAGGGTTATTTCAGTGAGTGAGGTGGGATGAGAGGGACTGTTTCACTCCTTACATGCCCTCAGAGTACCACTTACAGGTCACAACCACCCCATGCCAGAAGGGTGTGTACCTCTGTGTGCAGGTGTGCACATCTGAATTGCATCAGTTATCTGAGTTAAGCTATCTTCCACTACTCATACTTGTGTCTACTGTGTTTCTGTGACACAAATAAATAATTCTGTCACCTTGAAAGAATGGTGAGTTAGTTTCCTTTCCTTGATTATCTCTGGAGTAGAAAAGTAGAAAGCCAGAACACCCCAATTTCATAAATTTTACAGCATCCCAACATGTCTGAGTTACTAGTCATTGTTTTAACTCCCTTGCAGGATGTATATATTGTGTTCTGAGTTTTCAAACTCACAGGCATATAATGTTTCTATCCCTAACAGCAGCATCATTATTCTTACCCTGTTTAGCTGAAACTTTTCATTTACTTGGACCCATGCTAGGTGAGAAGCTCATTATCATCAGCCATCCCTGGAGTTCTTCCTGGCAAAACCTTTAATTCTTCTAGCTTCCTTGGCAGTGGACAGCACTGGCAGTCAGAGCTCCTCAGGATATTTTGACCTTTCTAAACCTTTCATTAATTAGTTATTTTCCTTCTTATTCCATATCCATTATTTTGCCTAGGTAGTGGGTTTTTTTGGTTTATGACTAATGTGAACGCTGTGGTTTAGCTGAAAACAACTGTGAGAAAGGAGAGAATGACTCCAAAACCTGCTTATGTCACAAGTGCAGTGTTTAATTTGGCTTTGTTTCCTTATTAATTACCTCTTTGATGGTGGATCTCAGAACTTTTTGTTTCATTCCTCCTTGTTACCATAGTTTACAGCCTGAAGTAGGTGACAGAATGATTACCTTCTCTTTACCACATTTTATCTGTTTTAAAGCTGTTACATTTGATTTTTAAAAAATCAATATGTGTGTTCTGACTTGAAGCTGTACTCATAATTGGGAATTGGGTTAAAACTATCAAGCTATCAAGCTGTTGATATGAAAAATTACTGTCTCCTGGTCAGAGGTGAGCTAAAATGTTTCTTTTAACAGTATTTTTAAAAATATAAATAGCTGTGGTAAAACGTCATGAAAGCAGAAATGAGTGATCTTGACTGTATCTGTTTTCTCCCTCCTCTGCTATCTTTGGAAAGCTGCATTAGGCCAAGATTTTTGGTCTGCAGAAGACAGGAAATAATATTAATAAAAAATAATGGCAATAGGAGCAGCACACTTCCTGGACTGTATGTTGCCCATTCCATAAATGTCTGACTTCCTAGACAGCAGGCAAAACAGCCTATGATGTCTTCCAGGTGATGTCTTCCAGGTCAGTTAATAGCAATCTCCTCCATTGTCACTCTCAA
Source organism: Strix aluco (assembly GCF_031877795.1). Taxonomy (NCBI): domain Eukaryota; kingdom Metazoa; phylum Chordata; class Aves; order Strigiformes; family Strigidae; genus Strix; species Strix aluco. The sequence continues at coordinate 48,561,271 of NC_133971.1, read as the reverse complement.
CCTCATACAGCATTTCAGACCCAATATTGCTCTTTATTCTGGTATCATGCAAGAGATCTTGTTTTGATAAGGTGTGGTAAATCCACTCACTGGAATTTAGTGCTCTATTTGAAAATATTGGCATATTTGTCTTCTCATATTCCAGAGGGCAATATAGTCCTATGTCTTATGTTTCTCTCAATATCTGTTTCAAATATTTTTGGAGATAGACCTTTCTATTTTTATGGCAACTTGTAACAATTAGCATCTCATGCATGAATGCTTTTGTGCCTGTAAACTGAGGGATAATGTGCCTATATAAGACTATGTCAGCAGCTGTTAAATGCTGCAGCTTGAGGTGTGAGACGTTTTTCCAAAGCTGGGGTCTGACCTTGATCTGTGATCACAGCTGAAGTGTTCAACCTCCCTGAACCTCATGTCCCCTCAGTCATTCAGCACCGAGCAATGTTTTGTAACACTGAAATGTTTTCCTGTAATCCTCCAGATTTAATATATTTTCCTTTCACTTAAAAGAATATTGATCAATGACATTTATGTACCAACAGGATAGGCTCATCGTAGATTCCTGGAGATTTACAGATGCTGTAGTCATTCCCATTTCTAGGGTATTCAGTGTTGTCATGGATCAGTATAAATAACGCCTTTCTTAATTTATCCATTTTTTTACCTGATAAACCTCACTGAAAACTCTCAACAATGAAAAGGTATTTTTCATAGTGCTCTGGATCAAATTTGTATTGAAAATAGAGGATAACGGTGCCAGCAGAAACTCCAGGTATGTCACAGAAGTGACCTTTCTTTTTAAGATGAAGAAACTGAATGACAGAAAACCAGCATGGAGAACAACCACAGACAGAATCCACACTGTCTTAATATACCTGTGACACTTCTAGCCATCACCTCTAATGTTGACCTACTCTTTTTGAGAGACCACCACAGGGAGAAACAACATAAATTCTGACTTTTCCTTGCTGCAATTTAGACGCACCATTTCATTTCCCCTCTACCAGGGATTTTTTGAGGTATTCTTCTGTCAGGGAAGGTGATTTCATTTATATTTGTTTGGTTCATTTTCTTTTCTAGGTAATTTGAAATTACAGAAGCTACTTGTATTTACTGCAATTGGAGCTGAATCTTTTTAACAGATTTTTTTTTTTTTTTTTTTTTTTTTACCTTACATACAATTTCAATAATGTTTCTTTGGTCAATGAAACTTCCAAACAATTCTTTAAAATAATGAACTTTTGTCAGTGAAGCATTTTGATAGTTTTTGATAGCAATTTGAAAGTTTATATTCTGAAATAACTTTGAAGAGTTGTAGTAAACCCAGTTTATTTCATGTATCTAAAGGGCATTTTCAGTATATAAAAGTGCATTTGTTTGCATACCTCTTGTTATTACCACAAGATGTCTCTGTCCTTGCATTTCCTATAAATGATCATGCTATGTTGTGAAGTCACATCTGTAAGAGAGGAAATTCAGTGGAACTTAAAAAATGTTGTAAAACAGAAATAATCTTCAGGTTTTAATCATCTCTTGATTAGGTTTGAGCTATAAATTAGTAGGAGGTTTATATACTTGGTGTGTTACTCCCTGAAATTATATATAACTATCTGGGAACCTTAAACATAATCTCTCCTTAGATTTAAAAGCAGAAGGTTGTAGATTGGTCTGCACTTTTATAATGGGGATTTCTACATCTATGGCACAACAACAGTCTTTTGTTTAAATAAACTGAAATAAAGCAATAGGAATAAGTAAACAGGAAACAAGACTGAAGGCATGAGAGGCAAAAAAAGTGTCTAAAAAGAATAGTGAAAAACAATGGGACAAAGAGGGGAAAACTGCTGAGGTGTGCAACCAAGTTCTAAGGAGCAGTTTGGAGAAAAAGCATGACTGAATTTAGGTGTCTCATAACATGAATTCTCTCTCCAATACCAAAATCTTAAAATTCATGGCCACAGTATACATCTATTTTCTCTCTTTTATTTCTTCCCTCTCAAACCTGATGTTTCATGACATGCTCCTTCTCTGTCAGTTGTGACAAATACACTATAATTAATGCTCCCTGTGGGACTGTGCTTGGAGGAATATAATTGGGAGTAAAGCAGAAGGTACAGTAGCTTCTGCTGTCTGCACTTAGGGAGAAAACCAACTTTGCGTCTGTGTCTGTTTCACACTGATTATTCTTCCTGTTCTGGACATTACAGATTTATAATTCAATGGCTTTAGTCTCATGAGGCTCAATTTAATAATACTGTGTACAATTTGCAAAGTCTAAGAGATCTTATTTTTGAAAGCGTTCTTTAAATAGATTGAAAATGCTTCCTATGCCACATAAAATAGCTTTACGGCCACTGAAGAAAAATGAAGCTACGTGTCTGATTATTCTTTTTCGAATGTCAGTGCTGTAGGAATAAACCTGACCTTTCTACCGCCTGCCTCTGTCAGGGAAGCTACCCAAAGCCACATGAAAGAAAAGATGAAATTCCTAAAACTTAAAAAGGAACCATGCAGTGTCTTCCCAATTTACCTTTGGCTCCTTTCCAAGTCTTAGATTTGACAGTCAAGTCCCAGAGTGAGAAGTGCTTCTCAACATCTGCCCTTTTAGACTGCTGTGCAGAGGGGGAAGGATGTGGCTCTGAACTTGAACGCTGCAGCAATCAGTTCTCCTTTGTATAATAGGTGAGGCCTGGAGTATTGTGTCCAGAAGATTTCAGAATATGGCTTTTCCTCTCTCTGCTAATCAGTCATTCAGGGGGGGGAAAAAAAAAAGTAACCTCAGAATTTGAGACTCATAACTATTTAAAACCTTAGTAAATACCACAGTATGTGTATATTCTAAATGTCAGCCATATTTTTCTGGGGAGATTGGATTTTTGCAGGAGAGAGTGAAGAATATCAATCAGATGTAGCCCAGTGACCCTTTACTCCTTGAGCTTAATAGTGGATGTGTGTGTAGCAGAGTGAACTGCTTCAGGAATGATAATCTCTCTCAACTATGGAAAGTATTTTAGGAGTCTAGAGCCTCTGTCCTTTTGCCTTTTGGGTTTTTTTTTTTTTTTTTTTGGCTTCACTGCCGTATGGATGAAACTTGGTCTCCTTCCAAATATTTTTGTGTGTGTGTTTACTGTGTCTCGGGGGACTTAAAAATTTACTGCAGTTTCTTGCTAAGACTTCAAGTTTTCTTTAGTTTTCACCTTTTGTTCAGTAGGTATTAGTCTTCTCTGTCTGCAATCTCTGCCATCCTCTGGCTTGTCTTTAAAAGTTGTATCCTTGGCCAGCTTGAGCTGCCTTCTCTGAATCAGTGTTAATTCTCTACCTGGTGTTGCAGGTAGTGCTTGTGAATATTCTCACTCATGTAAATAGCTTCATCAAAGTTGATTTCTCAGTTTTAATGGGAATAGAAGTATCATTCCTAGATGATATCCCTCATCAATATAAGGCAGGAAAAAATCTGTTTATGCTCTGCTGCCCACCAAGATAGTGTCTTCTAAAGCCCTAGCAGAACTTTGAAGATCATCTATCTAAGCAACTGCAAGAGGGCAGGAGGGGGTTGAAGTTGGACAGAAGAGATCTGACCTACAGCTGGTTTTATCTCTGTCAGATTTCTCTTTTCAACTCCTGAGACCGAGCAGACCCTGATTTATTTTGTATGCTAACTTTAACAGCAGGAGAGCTATCATAAGTTTGCTTTTTACTTAACTGCTTGACCAACACCAGATTCCTGTAATAATTCTCTTCTACTAGGAAGGGGGTATTTTCTGCTTTATACTTAATTTTATAACTTTAAAAAGAAAATTCCAAGCTTGTGTTGTAAATTAAACATATTTGAAATCATATTACAGGAACCATTATTCTGTCAAGCTTTCTTTAAGAAACAATGAAGATACTCGCCTTGCAGGAAAAACTCATTCATGTCTTGGTTGAATCTAGTGGTGAATATCGTTAAATTGTGGTCCTTTTCATTTGAACTGCATCTGCTCTCAGTATTTTGGTCAATTTGCAGATGACAGATTCTGTCCATCCAGAGCAGCAGCAGGATGTGGCCGGCCGCATCTGAGCAGTCCCAGAAGGAGTTTCGTCCATCTCTGCTCTTTCTTATTGCCTGTCAGAACAACCTGCAGCAGGCACATTTCCTCCTCATTTTCAAATCTTTGCTCACTGCCTCTTGCCAGATAGAAACCATCACCTTCAAGTTTTCACTCTGGCTGTTCTTCCTCTTTCCAGGGGCAATAACTATAGGAGGGAAAAAAGCAAAGAAAAAAATGGGAGTACAATATTCCACACTGAAATTTTAATGAACCTCTTTCTAGAGACAAAATCCTTGGAGTTTTTTATGCTTTAAGATGAGCAAGAACTGCAAATGAAATGAAATAAATTTAGTATTGTGGAAGCCTGTGCTGTTAAGTTTCTCTAAAATAAAGCTAAAGGGGAAGATATATTTTGTCAGATCTTCATGCAACATCCTTGAGAAAAAGTTATATGAAAATGTCTTGTAATAAATAGCTATTTTCTTAGCACATTCTTCCACTTTTTGGGGGATCCTAAATGTTAGCATATTGAAAACTCAAAGTTGCCAACATTGACACATGATTAATTTTGTAGATTTACAGCCTGTAAGACCTTGGGAAATTTGATCATCAAGTTAGTGTAGACTAAAGTAATTTTCTGAATTAGAATTTACATTTTAGGGGAGAAGACCTGATCCTGGCTTAAAATGGCCAGTCAGGGAGATTCTGTTATGATTTATAATGTAGTTTTGTACTCTGTGATCTGACTTTTAACAGCTTCAGCTTCCATCCACTTGTTGTTATGTTTATGTTGCTTATGCTATATGGAGATTATGAAAGTTTTGTTAGGTACTTATCACCTTTTACCCTTCTGTTTGAGACATAAAGTAGATTGGAATTCTGAAGTTTCTCATAAAATGTGCTTTAACAAGTTTATTATTTTTTGGTGGCTTTTTCACGTTCTCTTTGATTTATCAATGTTCATCTTGAAGTGTTGACACCAAATTTGAATGTAATTGTAGAGTGCTTGCAGTGGGTGATTGAAGTCCTTGGGATTTCTCTGTTGATCCAATCATGAAGAGCACTTGTCCTCTTAACCTAGAAAGTGATGTTCAGCTTTTTACCTACTGTGATTCCCAAGTCCTATTTGGAGTTGCATCTTCCCAGGATAATGCCCCATTGTGTAAATATTTACTGTGTTCTCATATTACTTCAGTTATGGCTAACATAAAACACAGACTGTAGCAGCGGTCTCTGTGGCAGCAGACAAACACTCTGTGATTTCATACAATCCAAGATGAGGCATTCCTACATGATGATGTTTTCTCTGTGATGTTTATGAGCTGTCATTAAGTTTTTCATCTGTTTAATTTCTGTCATGGTATTTTACAGACTTAGTTTCTTAATTTGGAATTTTTGTGGTGCTATGTTACATGTTTTATAAAGGTCTAATTATATTGCATTGTTATTACTTTGTGGTGGGATTGACCTTGGCTGGTTGCCAGGTGGCCACCAAACCACTCTATCACTCCCCCTCCATCAACACCACAGGAGAGAAAAATATGACAAAAAGCTTGTGGGTCAAAAGATAAGGACAAGGAGGTCACTTACTAATTACTGTCCCAGGCAAAACAGATTTGACTCTGGGAAATGAATTTAATTTATTGCCAGTCAAAATCAAAATAGGATAATGAGAAATAAGGACAAATCTAAAAAACACCTTGCCCCATCTCTCCCTTATTTCCAGGCTCAACTTCCCTCCCAATTCCTCTACCTCCTCCCTGCCATGTGGCACACAGAGATGGGGAATGGGAATTGTGGTCAGTTCATCACACCTTGTTTCTGCTGCTCCTTCCTCCTCAGCGGGAGGACTCCTCACCCCCAGCTTGGGGTCCCACATGAACTTCTCTGACATGGGTTCTTCCCACGGGCTGCAGTTCTTCATGAACTGCTCCATCATGGGTCATTTCCATGGGGTGCAGTCCTTCAGGAACAGACTGCTCCACCATGGGTCCCCCATGGCGCCACAAGTCCTGCCAGCAAACTTGCTCCAGTGTGGGTTCTCCACAGCAATCACAGCCTCCTTTGGGCATCTGTTTGCTCCAGCGTGGGTTCCTCCACAGGCTGCAGGTGGATCTCTGCTCCAGCATGGACCTCCACAGGTTGCAGGGGGACAGCCTGCCTCACCATGATCTTCACCCCGGGCTGCAGGGGAACCTCTGCTCTGGTGCCTGGAGCACCTCCTCCCCCTCCTTCTTCACTGACCTTGGTGTCTGCAGAGTTGTTTCTCTCACATATTCTCACTCTTGTCTCCCAGCTGCTGTTGTGCAGAGTTTTTTACCCTTTCTTAAATATGTTATTACAGAGGTGCTACCAACGTTGCTGATGGGTTCAGCTTTGGCCAGCAGCGGCAGCTTCTGGCATCTTCTCACAGAAGCCATGCCTGCAGCCTCCTCTCTACAAAAACCTTGCAACGTAAACACAATATATTGGCTGTATATGTAATATTATAAGATGTTTGTAGTTTAACAGAATTTGCTTTGGACAAACTCATAGTAGACATACAGTTCTTCCTTTTACCTCTTGATGAAATGACACCTAGGTTAGCAAATCCATTATTTTGACTTCAGTGACATTTATCACTTGCTTAAAGTATACTGTGCTCTCAGACTTGTAGGATTACAGCTTCAATCAGAACGTTTAAGTCCCTACTATGGGCAAAAAAATAGATGATGTAATATTTTTGAGATTTTTCCTCTGATCTTTTCTCTTGGCTTCAGAGCTGCTTGGCACCCCATGTTTCTAAGCCATTTTACTGTTTTTTATGCATCTTCAGTCAGAGATGCTTTGAATTATCACATTATCATTTTTACAGCCCTCCATTTTCCACACTATTTTATCTGAGCTCTGTGAAAGACGCTCAGACCACTAGGATCAATTTGTACCAAGGGCACAGAAAGCTATAATTTTATAATAGGGCTAGGAGTTAATGGGATGCTAACTATTTGCATTTGTTGCACTAGTAGAAAAATCTGTTCCTTTGGCTCCCTGTTACCAGTATACTGTGAATTCCTGTAATCATTTGTTAGTTTCACCCTTGAATCCATTTCCATTTTCTAGGTATGTTTTTACTATCAGCATATTTTTCTAACCTTTTTTCAGGAAATATTTAGTTGTTATATTTAGTGGGAAAAATCAAAGTAGAATCTTATCTTTAGCTGTTGCCTGTTTCTTGCATTTATTGGAACTTGTTTCTGGTAGACTTTGATGATTTTGTGATGTTTATTGTATAATGTTTATTGTATGATGACATGGGAAAACAGAAATACCTGTTCTATACAAATGTACTAATAAAACCAATATACAGTTCCAAGAAATGTTTGTGGGTTTCTTCTTACTGGTGTTTCAACATTGGCCTTAAACCAGCTGTAAATTAGAAAAGTAATGACATTGACTTATATTGTAAAACTGTTCTGAGTTTAGTTTAATAGCACAAACAGTTCCTTTCACTAATTTAATAAATTTTTGGTTGTGTTGCAATGTGCAGTAGTGTGCAATTCTTTGCTGCTGCATTTTGGTGTACGGAGGGTAATACAGGCTATGATTCCATGTTTATTAATACGAGGTTTGTGCATTAGTGGGTTACCTGACTGCACTGTTAAGTTTATATCAGCCATATGTCCATGTTTGCATTCCTATAAGCTATGCAAAAAAGCAAGTAACACCATGATGCTTGTGGGAGAATAGGCAACATGAGCTGGAGTAAAGTGCTTGCCAAGCAACAGTTTTGTCAAAACTCTTTCAAAATATTTTGAACAAACTTGGATAGAGTGAGACCATACTGGTTGAGCACTTAATTTGGGCTACTTAGGTCAATGGTTTAAGACTTTCATGAAATAATGGCCTTGTTAAAATATGCCAACATGATCACAAGTGGTCACGTGCTTTAAGTCTCAGGCATGGTCATAGCTTGTAGAAAATCAAGCTGACATTTCTGTGACTGTTTTTTTCATATATTTAATAATTAACTGCTTAGGCTTGTGTGGGCTTTTTAACAAGAGTAATCAGCAGTGTTTTTTGAGAGGAAGCACTGACCAGGAGGAGGCTATTTGTATCATATCAGTGTCATTTTCTGGAAAAGTATATGCTGTGTTGTGGGAGAAAGATAGTTGGAAATCAGCAGCAGGGTGCAGGAGTTCCTAGTGAGGGAAAGAAACAGGCAAAAGGGAAAAAAAAAGTAAAGGAGACATTTTGGGGCATACTGGAGTGGTGGCTGCATGTTGAAAAGGTAGACTAACTAAAAGCTACCATGTTGAGCAACTGGAGGGGATTTGAGCAAAGAATCTGTTAGAAGAGATTAGAAATAGGCTACAAAGACCAAGTCCCACAAGGTAAACTGGTTGCAGTTTACAGCATTCAGACCAAGCCATAGAGCCTGTTAAATGTCCATACTCTTTTTCCTGTTAGAAATGTGTGGCACAGAAAGTCACTGTAAGGAAGGAGACCGTACACAAAACAGCCTTTCTCTTTTATTAAGGGGTAATTTATATTGGACTTTGCAGGAGAAAACAGGTGGAGATTGATATGTGAACGCTTTTGCTTACTTGGCAGTAATTCCTTATATCATGACAGAATTTTCACTTTGCAGGAAGTTTGGAGGTTTTTAATCACAAAATGTGATCCATTGCAGTCTTCTACTGCATTGTGCCTATGTAAGGAAAACCAGACTTAAATCTTGAATTGCTGTGAACACTTGAAAACTTGCCCAAACTTGATATCCCAAATGGTATTTCAAATTCCTAAAGGATTCTGCATAATATTTCAGAGTTATAGGGACATTTCCTCTGATACCCAAAATGAATTTCTTTGATTTTCACTTTGTTTGGGTTACCTTGCATTGTTTTCTATAATGGGATAATTTCATTTGTGAAAATGTGAAAAACTGAAAACTCTCATCCTGTTATTTCTGGTTTGTTAATTCTGGTCATCTCTTGTAGACCAGCACTCTGCTTTTTGGAGAGGTTCCCCTTTCTGCATTGGCACTTTCTTCTGTGTTCTTCACACCATTACTTCTGGTTTATAGACATCAAAGAGTTAGGAGAGTGCTTGGCAGCTGTTGCTTTATGTGACTTGACCTTCACTTTGTCCAGGGAAGGTCTTAAAAGTAATGAGAAGAGGAGGCTTTTTAAAATCTGATCTCACATATAGAATGGAAGATGTGGTCAAATACTTTCTTGGCTAAAAGGAATTACTGATGTACCCAGGTGTTAGATGCAATCCTATTCATTTGAAAAAATAAATGCAGTTGATGGCCTCTAAACACGTAGGAATCAAACATCAGGAAACAACTAATAGTTCAATTTTTCTCATAGTTCCACATCTAGCTAAACCAGCATTCAGCACCAGAACTCTTTTCTCACTTTCCTCAGAGTTACTTCACCTGTCTTTTCTGACATGTCTTGTGCCTTATTCTTTTCTTACTGTGTGTCTTTTAGTTTCTCTGCACATGTGCATAAATGTTAAAACTGCAATCAAGTCAGTCCTCCCACTTTGGCATTTAACATCAGGCCATATAATCTGAATTCCTGAAGGTCTTCCAGTGTGGCATGCATTTTGTGTGATTAGTTTTGTTTCACCATCTCTAATCAAAGGGACATTTCACTATTCTCTTGGGCTTCAGATGAAAGGTATTTCTGTTTACCAGTTTCAGCCTGGTTTCTCCCAAGACATAATAGCATTTGTATTTTCAGTACTTTATAGAACTGAAGATTGAGAATTGAACTGTCAGTGTTAATTACACAGATGTTGTGGGAGAACAAAGTAAGGAAATGTATGTGTGAGGTTTTTAAAAATGAAAAAGGAGTTCTTGGTGGAAGCACTTCTGTAGTCCTTTTGGCTTTCCCAAGCCTCAGAACAGCAAACCAAGGAAAACAGCAAACCTACTTTGTTTAGTAGGAAGACTATGAAGGTTTAGGAGGTAATCCAAGAGTAAAATCCGATGGATTACAATGAATGTTCATAACATAAGAATTTCATACATAAGAATGAAATTTAAACCATAGAAAGAAGTTTAGCTCTCAGATAAGCTCAACTACTATATTCGTTGCTTAAAATTTTCTGTTAAACTCCATATATGCACATAATATTATTGGTGCTACATGATCGTTCTGCACAACTCAAGTTCTAATTATAATATATGGTTCTCCTATACATAATGTAGGAAATTTTTTTATGCTAAATCAGGTTCTCTGAATAACACCTAGTATTTTATGTGTTTACTGAGCAATCAAACAACGGTCATAACAGTGTATATGAGAAATAATTTTTACTGCACCCTGGAAGAGTTTGTGTAAAGAGTATTACTTCTCTGTTCTTTCACCCTGATGAAAGCTTATCTTAATTGTATTTTGAGAATATTTCTGAAAAAATTGAGTAACTGTAGATTACTTTGTCCTGCCGTTTGATAATGCACCCATTACAAACTGTGCTGTGCTTAAGCAGGATTAACAGAGACTTCACACAAGGCACAACATATTATCCTAATAGAAAAATACAACCAAGATAACATTACAAACACTAATTCCTTTATTTTCAAAAGACCAGGGGGGGTGTTATGAAGATCAGAGCGTCTTGAGGAGCTGTTATAATTTGTTGAAAAACTTGAAAATAGTGTGAAATTGCATATTTTTGCTGTTATCAATATTTCTTAACTTCTTTTACCCTAATAAGACAACCATTTTACTGTCCTTTAAAACCCTAATGAAATTACTTTTAAAAATCCCTAAAATGTCAAGCTGACATTAATTTTCATTATTGTCTAAGAACTTAAATTAGTCAACATAATGTGCTGCTTTAATCTGTTGCCTCATTCTCTTTTGTATTTGTTTTTATGCTCATTAACAGCAAAACATTTACAAAATTTGATTTAGAACTATTTAATTTGTATTTTTCTTAGTAATGGAAATAAGTCTAATTTTATAATGCAAATTACAGCTTTTCTGCTATATACATATAATATTGGAAAAAACTCCCCAACAGATTGGCATAAAAAATGGAATTGTGAAGGCAGAATGATTAATGGAGGAATTTCTTCTGCTCTTATACTGTTGTTGTCACCAGTAATGAGCAGATGGGCTTGAGAAGACCCTGCGAGCCTGCTGTGTCATGCTGGAAGGGAAGGCAGGCTGTGTCTTAGGCTTTCTGGAGCAGACTTATTTCCTCATATAGTACTTTGAGGCCATGGTACTGTAGCTTGGAGAAAGTCTGAGCTTGTAAACACTGTGAGGAAGAAGGCTGAGAGCTGTTTCATGGGAATAAGCAGGCTGAACAATAGGAAAAACACTAGTTATGAAAAGATAAGACTGATAAAGAGGCAGACATGGTGGTGGAGAGTGGCTTGTGCAGCCGGCAGACAGAGTGGTTGATTGCCCAAGGGAGGGATGTACTTCTAGTCCTTTGTGTCCAGGCCAGGAGGGTCACCACTGGCAGGCTGTTATTACCCACCTTTCTGACTATGGTCTTCTAAGCACTTGGAACAAATATTTTGTCTCAGCCCTAAGCTGCAGAATCTACAAAATGTATCAGAGTGTGGGTGAACTAGTGGGCTGTGCTGGGCCACACTTGTGGCACTGTGGCAGCACTGCCTGGGGAAGCTTCAGTAAATGTGCATAACTCATGAAAGATCTGTGCAAAGGTTTGAGTAGAAGAATACTGAGTGCTTTGTCTATTCAGCTATTTTGCTTGTCTTGGGACCTAGTCTGCGTGTCATTATACAGCTGTACCCTGTTATGCCGTGGAGCTCTTTCAGGCTATATAAAATATGTCTGCTTGGACTTGCAGCTCACTGCATTTGCTGTTTAGAATCAAAACTGCAAATTTCTATAGCAAGATGTCTAACATCTTGCAAGACTGTTTCAGGTTGCTTATAATTTGCTTATCTGTCATGGTTAGGCTGAGGTTTTGTATGCTAGGTAAGTGTTTTGGCGTGTTTTTTTCTGGAAACCATAAACTGTTTCTGACCAGGAGAATAGGGAAAAATGCTGTTTATTATTCTACATTAAAAAAGAAATAGATAGGTTTGTTTTGGAAGACGCTACCACACCTCCAGGCTTTGGGCTGGGAACCTGGACTGTGTCAGTGTGGCTTTGTCAGGCGTATGACATTTGCCACAACTGTAAAAATCTGTCCGGGTTTGTCTTTTAAGTGCCACAAAGTGGCACAGTGACTGAGCATGACTAAAATGGTTTTCTCTGACATGACTACTAGGGTGAAGGGAAGTTGACAAATTAACCACAACTCTTTCTCTACTGCATAGAGTGATACTATGTTTGACATCCAGGCTCAAGAAGAGGGAGGGAAAGGAATCAAAATTTAGGCAAAAAAAATTAGAAGCAGATTAGGGCAAAGAATCTAGTGAGGGAAGGAGACAAAAATCTTGCTCGAAGTTAAAGGTTACCTAGGGTGATTAGGAAGAAAACCAGGCTGGGGATGTTTGGAAATATCTTCCCCATCTTTGATGGGGGAAAAGAGGCTGGGACTATTTGGCTGAATTGTGGGATCTCAAATGGAGGGAAATCTAGGCCTCGTAAACTACAGGATTGGGATGGAGCATTGCTCCTTGACAATGATGTAGACAGATCCTGTTGATGGTATGATGAAGTGGAGGACTAGATACTGCTTATGGTCACGGTGTTTAGGAAGCGATCTGAGAGCGAAGACTAATTGCTCTGGGCACACGTTCAAGCCATGAGTCCAAATGTATGGTACTTGAACTAGCTTGCTCAAAGCTGAGGCTGGTAAATCACAAAATGATCAGGACTTGGCAAGACACTAAACTAGCTCAGTTTTTAATTAGCTAATCTTGAACTGTCTTGTATAGTGCTGTATAGCATGATTATGTATGTTTTGCTATCCTCATGTACAATGGTCCGTGAAGCTTTTGTAGAAGGGGACATTTCATTTTAGGGGTGCTCTACAGCCTGGCTGTCCTTTATTAACATGAAACTACAGGTGGAGTGCTCTGCTAATTATGCTATAATGCCTTGGCTTTTGGGAGGAGACAATTTCTCACACAAGTAAGATCAAATTTATCTCTTGAAGTAGGTTTCTTTCATAGGAAAAGGATCTAAGATGACGTCTGTGTATTTTGATAGACATCTAAAGGTTTATAGGTTTGCTTAATAAATCTTCAGATGGATGTCAAGTTTTCTTTATCAACATGTGATTTGCTTTCAAAATATGGAATTCAAGCATTCTGATGTTTGGAAAGATTTTACTTTTTTTAATCTCAGTGATCTCTACACATGCTCTGCTATTCCTGAATTTGGTTGTTGTGGTTTAAGCCCAGAGGGGAACCAAGCAACATGCAGGCACTTACTCCTCCCCCTTAGTGGGTTGAGGAGGAAAAAATAAAACAAAAAGCTCAGGGATGAAAACAAGAACAGGGAGGCCTCACTCACCAATTATGGGCATGGGCAAAAGACAGACCCATTTTGGGAAAAAAAGAACATCAATTTAATTTAAACACCACCACCACTTAATTTTCCAATCAAACAGAATAGGACAGTAAGAAATACAACCACATCTTAAAAACACCTTGCTCCCACCTCTACCTTCTTCCTAGGCTCAGCTTTGTTCCTGATTTCTCTAGCTCCTCCTCCCCATTGGCACAGGGGGGCAGAAGATGGGGTCTGTGGTCAATTCATCACCCATTGTCTCTTCTACTCCCTCCTGCTCAGGGGGAGGAGGACTCCTTATACTCTTCCCCTGCTGTAGCATGGGGTCCACACACAGGAGACAGTCCTCCATTAACTTCTCTGATGTGCGTCCTTCCCACAGGCTTCAGCTCTTCATGACCTTCTCCAGCGTGGGTCCCTTCCACGGGCTTCAGTCCTTCCAACAACAGACTGCCCCAGCACAGGCTTCCCTCAGAGTCCCGGCCTTCTTTGGGCACAGCCACCTGCTCTGGCGTGGGGTCCTCCACAGGCTGCAGGTGGGCATCTGCTCCACTGGTGATCTCCATGGGCTGCAGGGAGACAGCCTGCCCTCTCACCATGGTCTTCATCATGGGCTGCAGGGGATTCTCTTCTCTGGTACACCTCCCCTTCCTCCTTCTTCTTTAATGATCTTGGTGTTCACACAGGTATTTCCCTCACTCCTTCTTCCCTCAAGTTCCCTTTTTAAATATGTTATCACAGAGACGTGGCCACTGTTGCTAATTGGCTCAGCCTTGGCCAGAGACAGGTCTGACTTGGAGCGGGTGGAGCTTCAAGAAGCTTCTCATGGGAGCCACCCTTGCCACCCCTTCCCCTGCTACCAAAACCCCTCTACACACACAAACCCAACACTGTTGTGAATTTGTTGCCATAAACAAACCAAGCAGATTGACTTCAGCTATGCATTCAAAAATACCACATTGTTGATGTCACTTGGTTCACTTCTGACCTTAGTTTTTGTGAGATGTTTACTCTGCTTGAATCCTTGATTTTGAAAGAGAATCACATACTGATAGATTCCACAAATGAATGTATTTTTATATATTGGCATGAAAACCCTTGAAATAAGACAGGAAGAAGAAAATAAATTTTGGGTTATTTTTACATATTAACACTTGAAATTCTTTACTACAGGACACTGTTATCATAAGAATTAAGGAGTTCTCTTGTGGTTTTTTTTTTTTTTTTTTAAATGTATTTATCAGCATAGTAAACCTTGCAGCTTTTTTTTTAAATATTCTTTTCATAACACATGAAAAATATTTTGCTTCCTGGGATAAGCCACCACTAAATTGCTGGGGTTAGAAAACTCCTTTATATCCAGATTATCTCTTAACAGTTTTGGGGGAAATTATGAGTTCAATTACAATTGTTTTTCCAACAGGTAGGAGGGCTGGAGAAGAACCAAAAAATTACAGTTTACAGACAGAGCTGGCACCTTAACATTGACTGAGTGACTTTCTTGACTCACTGTTAGCATAATTTACAGGAGATAAATATCTGCACCAATCATTCCCATGTGTTGTCATTCAATTAATATTTGAAAGACTCTGCCATAGCTGGCTACATATGTGTATGTTGTCTAGATGTTGTGTCTAAGGAGGAAAAAAAAGCTCAGAAAATTTTAATGTTAAAAAAGGTAGGAGCAGCTTGAGAGCATTTTAAGCAGAGGACTTTGCTGATCTGAGCATGGTGCTGTACAAATGCAACTATCCTGCTTCTGATATGAAACTTTTGGCTCACTTTGAGTACCTCTGTGCTGCAAAGGAAAAAGAAGGGATTTAAGACATATATATATATATATATACACATATATATATGTGACTTGTTTTGTTAACTGTTAATAGATGCAGTGGCCTAAGGAAACAGTTCAGGAGAGGTCACCGTTCCATGCTATTTAGATTTAGGAGGTACTACGATAAACAACAAATATGAATACATATCTCCTAGATGTGTGAAATCACAGATATAGAAGTAGAGCTGATTAATTTTCAATTTGCCAGTATAAGATGACCAAGACTCCTCTTGGTGTGTGCAAACACTTCTGGGAGGATAGGAATATCCTGTTCAGTAAGTATGGGGCACTCTTGAGTGTTGTCACACTCTTCTTCAGGGTTAGGCAGAATATCAATTTTGACAGGTCTGTCTCCTATCCCCTAATATTGCAGACTACTTAAAATTTAACAATGTATTTTAACTTCTATTTCATATGCTGATCTACATGGCCACTGAATGTCATCAAAAACTCTCATTTTGTTAACATTCTGCATGAAAATGGAAAAATTTGGAAAATACTTTCTTGTGACACTCCTACAGTCTTCCTGGCAAACAGAACCATGCTAACAAAATCTGTGATGTCTGAAGAGTGATGGTTTGGAAAAAAGAACCATTAATGGAAGGAAAAGAGAATTCAGCAACAGATAATGTAAGCGTGTAATATGGTCACCTGGAGGAAAGAACAGGCCATATCTTGAGAAATTGTTGAAAAAAAAAAAAAAAGAGCTGTAATTAAAAAAAGTAAATTTTTGCTTAGTTGTTAGAACTAATATCTATTGATTAGATTCAGTATTTGCATCAAAAATGCCGCAGCATTTGTCAGACTGAAGAACCTTTGTGCCATAGGAACTGAATTGTATTTTGAAGCCACTGAAAAGTCTGGTCTATTAACACAGATAGTTAGGTTTCTGTGTTCTGACCAAGATGCTTTTGGGTATTCTGTTAGTAACCACTTGAGATTCATCTGATACAGTGTTTTAGGATGTTGTGGGATGACCTCTGCTGAAGCAGCTGTACTCAACTCCTATCCTATTGTTTTTCAAAGTTTTGAATATTCTAGAACAGCTGTTTTCAGCAGAATCATTTGGTAAAACCCTGACTCTAAGGCTTGGAGAAATGTCAGTCTGTCTTCCTGTTTTTCATGGCATCAACACAGACCAATTAATAAAATAAATTTTTTGTTTCAACATCGTATTCCTGGCAATGACTCAGTGGGAATTATGCATGTGATCTGTCTTGTGAAAATCACATTATATAAAACTTTCTGTCAGATTGAAAAGTGAAATAGAAATTTACTTTTTTTTTTTTTTTGTCTACAGCTGTTTCTTTTTGTTTACAACTTTTTCATCCTACTCTCCTTTTCCTCTGCTCACTGCCCAGCCAATATGTACCCCACAATCTGGAATCCACATAGCCTAAAACTTTATAGTTCACTGAAGCCAGAAAAATCAATAAATGAAACTTTTGTTTCACTGGAGTGACCCTATCTGACTATACTCTCAGTCAAAAGCTATTAAATATTTTGGATACCTTTCTGCTACTGTGCCTTTTGAAGAAATACTTAGCTGCAGAGAAGATGCATCCTTGTATCAGTAAGAAGTTTCAAACTGGTGAAAGAATTTGTCAAAGCCAACCTATCAATGTCCAGTTTTCTAGTCCTAACGTTTGCTCTTGGAGAACTGCAGAAAACCATAGACTTTATATTGGGTTACTAGCAAGTCTTCCAATCAAAATTTTAGTGTTGTGTTTAAAAGGAGCTAACTCATTTGCATTATAAAAAGCCTCATAATCTTATTATGCAGATAGATCAAGCTACTTATGCTTAATTGATAGAATTAAGTAATTACATTCTATTATTTTATGTCAGAAGTGCCTAGACTGAAAAACCAATGTGCTGCAGCTTGCTTGTATTTTTGAAGTACTGAAGAGCTTAGTCTAGTTAACACTGTAGTTACTAGAAACAATTTTTATTTATTATGTGTGAGTTTAAAAACTAGGCCAGAAAAACAAGGAATATATTAACATCCATGCACTGACACTAATTCGGTTTATGGCAACTCAGCTAAGAATGGCTTTACATGAATCTAAGGAATTAATATCTGTAGTGTAACCTGTTACTTGGGTCTGAAATCATTCATGGTTTCATGAGCAGAGATCAACCATAAAACCATCATGCAATTAAAAGGTTTGTTATTATGGCAAAGGTACTTAACATGCTGTACAATCTATATGTAATTTGATTTCACTCTACTACCCCTACGCTGGAATGAGTATGTGATCTATGTGCTCTGGGATGTGGCCTAGAATTTCTCACCTGTGATTACACAACATTTCTCTACTGAAAGTGGATTTTTCTGGCAGAGAATAACTGGATTCAAGAAGACAGCCTGACTATGAACATTCTGGGCAGTTCAGATCATCTTTATCACATCTGAAAACAGCAATAAATCTTCACCCTGTCCTGTACAGTCTGAGAAAATAATTGGCATACTCATTACCTCTTCTTCATGCCAAGAGCTGAGTGAAATTTAACCTTATGTACTGGTAGTGGGATTGACCTTGGCTGGATGCCAGATGCCTACCAAGCCACTCTATCACTCCCTTCCTCAGCAGGACAAGGGTGGAGAAAATATAATGAAAGGTTTGTGGGTCGAGATAAGGACAGGGAGAAATCACTCACCAATTACTGTCATCGGCAAAACCGACTCAACTTGAGGAAAATTAATTTCATTGATTACCAGTCAAATCAGAATAGGATAATGAGAAATAATGACAAATCTAAAAAACACCTTGCCCCATCTCTCCCTTATTTCCAGGCTCAACTTCCCTCCCAGTTCTTCTACCTCCTCCATGCCATGCGGCACACAGAGATGGGGAATGGGAATTATGGTCAGTTCATCACACCTTGTTTCTGCTGCTCCTTCCTCCTCAGCAGGAGGACTCCTCACCCTCTTCCCCTGCTCCAGCATGGGCTCCCTCCCACGGGAGACAGTCCTCCACAAACTTCTCCAAAGTGAGTCTTTCCCATGGGCTGCAGTTCTTCATAGACTGCTCCAGCGTGGGTCATTTCCACGGGGTGCAGTCCTTCAGGAACAGACTGCTCCACCATGGGTACCCCACAGGGCCACAAGTCCTACCAGCAAACCTGCTCCAACATGGGCTTCTCTCTCCATGGGTCTGTCAGTCCTGCCAGGAGCCTCCTCCAGCATGGGCTTCCCATGGGATCACAGCCTCCTTTGGGCACATCCACCTGCTCTGGCATGGGGTCCTCCATGGGCTTCAGGTGGGCATCTATTTCACCATGGTCTTCTATGGGTGCAGGGCACAGCCTGCCTCACCATGGTCTTCACCATGGTCTGAAGGAGAATCTCTGCTCCAGCACCTGGAGGACTTCCTCCCTCTCCTCCTTCAATGATCTTGGTGTCTGCAGAGTTGTTTCTCTCATATATTCTCACTCATGTCTCCTGGCTGAAAATTACATGGGTTTTTTCCAGCTGGCTGGCATTGGCTCTATCGGACATGGCAGAAGCTTCTGGCATCTTCTTACAGAAGCCACCCCTGTAGCCCCTGCTGCCAAAACCTTGCCATGCAAATTCAATACAGTAGTATGCGAAAAGGATGGATGTACGGCTTTTCTTGACTTTGTTGTGTCTTTACAGAAGTATTTATTGTAGCTGTTTAAAAAAAAAAAAGGCTGACAAAGTTTTCTACTTTCCAAAGAGAAGCTTTTGCTTAAGTTTTGGCTGCTTTGAGTTATAAATGTCAGTGAAACACATGTTATATAACGAAAGTGGCTTACAATCAAGATATAGAATATGAACAGTCTAAACAAATAATCTGTTATAGTTAATGTTAACTCTAATTTCCAACACTTGTTTGCTGCCATTCTTATGGCATTCTTATTTCTAGCCTTAAGAAATTAGTTCAGTATCTTCCACAGTGCTTTTTATTTTATATTGACAAAGAAAAAATAAAACCTGTACTAGACAATTTCTTAAGCATTTAGGTTTTAGGAAAATGAAGGTAAGCCTAGGTACTTTCTTTCATTACCTGTCATTAGCTACACTGAATATTTTAAATATCTTAAATATTTCTTTTATATAAAGCTTTTAAAAAAAATATTCCATAAAAATACTCTATTGGATGCTACCAGTCTGATTTTAAGAAAATCTACACATTTTGCAATAGAAATAACACGTGTTGTTAAATCATAATAATTAAAATTTGAGCTTTTTGCTGCTTAGTAAAATAAATGAGAGATTTAGAAAAAGTATGAGTCTTAGAGGGACATAGTTTGAAAGGAATATGACTGAGTTTATGACATCTAAAAATGAATGACATATATACTTGGAATTTCTTTGGCAGGAGTTATCTTTGTATGAGGTGGTAACTGTAGGCTCTTCCTTAACCAGGCTGTGAATGAAACAATGCGACAGGCTTCAACAGAGTGGACCCAAGAAGGGCAGAAGCAATTTTGCAAAAACAAGCTATCCATCAAATCAATCTTAAAGGAAAACTTGAAGAGTTGACTTTTCAATGAAGTGTAAAACTGAGCATTTCTCTTGGTGGCAAAACCAAAAAAGCTAGGGAAATAATCTGAAATAGCTTTTTTTTTTCATGGAAGACAGCAAAAAAGAAAAAAAAATAAAGAAAGGAAAATGATGATACTGTTAGACATAAGTGGAAAGAAGTAGTTTATTTACTGTGAAAAAAATGTTTCACTTTCATTCTGAGCATTTTAACAAATCGAATATATCGTAAATCTGTGACTGGTTCGGGGGCAAATGAAACTGTTATTAGAACGACAGAATTTTTTTTTCTCTTTAGGACCTTTCAGGACATGAAGTTATCAAATGATTCTGTCTTATTTCTTAATACGGATTGAATGTGTGTCCCTCAGATGGACCATTTCATTGCATAACTGATGAAGAGAAGATTATATGCTTTCTATAACACAGTGAAATATGTGAAGGGTACAGAAGGCACAATCTTGTCCTGCTGTCATCTGCATCTAAGTCACACTCTGGTCATAAAAAGAACATATCACAGGTATGAGAACTATCTCTTTCCAGTTTGTAAGGTATAGTATTGTGACATGCTATTGTATTTCCTTTACTAGTCTTGTCAAGAGTAAAGACAAGTAGGCAGAGCTACCCATTTCTTACTGCCTGGCCTTTGAATACCATGCAGGGCTTTTTATTTTTTTTTAAATTGGTTTAACATGCTCTTAAATTTACTGAAAAAACAAATCTGTTCACTTTTTCCTGTATCACTTTTATACTGTACTATCTTTTCCCCCATTCTAATATTAGATTATATTTTCAAAGCATATTATGAGAAAATAGGAAATTTAAAAAGGGCTACTTCTTGCACTGTAATTTCTATGAATTACATACATATTAGAAGTCTGTGCTATGAGCAGTAGGTAGTCTTGCTAAGAAAATCCCCATTACTGTGACTGTAGGAAAGAAATTATGTACATAAACCAAGAGAGAAAATCCTGGCTGTGATCAGTGTCTGAAAACCATGTGGCAGCCTCTGATCCTGATCCCTAATGGACGTCCCCTTTGACTTCAATAAGACTGCAGGGTGATGCAGTCCCCACTCTCTGCAGGTCATTTATTAGTTTGTTTTGTGCTCTCAGATTATCAGCCCTCTCTATTCATCCCTACTCTTTCTTTTGCATAAGAGGCTGAGCTGGATTGCTTCATTGCTGTCCTCAAGGCAGCCTACATTAGTTTACAACTTCCATACTGTTAATGTTCTGAAGTAAATGAATTCTCTGCTGTTCTGTGGTTTGATAACACAATGATGATTGTATTAAAAGAGAATTCACACCTGAATTGCGTAAGTTAGTTACTACTGACCACTATATCTCTTTATGGCATGTTTGTCCTCTTCTTTCCCTTTTCTCTCAGTGGAAATTTAATTTAAAAATGGGTAGTTGTTGTTCTTTGCAAGTAAAATACCGAGGGCTCAATAATTTTCTTAGTAATTCTTTTTTTTTTGTTCACCCTGATTTGACAATTCTATAAAAGACAGTTTCTTTGGAGATCTTAATTTTATCATTCCTAAAGAACAAGCGCAGAAAAAAATGAACAAAACCATTTTGGCTTTTGAAGTATAAAGCCAGGTTAATATCTCATTATAGCTTAGTATTGCCATTTTTACATTAGCATGTGTCCTTTTATTTCTTTGCTTCTCTCTCTTTCTCCCTGGTCCAGAGAAAGCCACATCACACACTGATATTTATCCTTTGTTTCTGTAATTTTGAGATAGTTCAGGCTAAGCTGAGAACATACTGCTGTTGGTGGGGCAGATAGGTATTTTGGCCGTTGTCTCTCTGAGGCCTTTCATTAATTTCAAACTGCCTTTGGAAGAGCATCTCCAATTAGCTGCCACTCTAACAAACACACTTAAATCTCTACATCATCATGAAGAGTGCTCCTTGGTAACCTTTCCTTGTCTTTAGCAAGGGGTTTGTTTTGTCTGCTGAGACCTGCTTAAAGCAGTCAAATGTGTTTCTTCCACTTTCATTTGTGAAGAAGTTCACAGCAGTTCTCCCCAGTGTAGACTGGATTGCAGCTAACCATGCCTTTGTTGATGTTAGACTAGGAAATTTCTATATCCTGGAAAATGCTTAAGCACATTTTTGTTAGTGCAGGATGAAGGGTGGAAGGATCTGTCAGCTGATGATTTATAAAATCTAACCAGCCCAGCCAGTGCTCATAAAGAAGCACAAAAACATAAAAGAAGCTCTTGTTATCCCAGGTGATATCCCAGAAACAGGTAGAGAGCTAAATGGTTTTAGACCCCTGAAGTTTCTGCAGACACTGCAAATACCTTTTTCTGACTTTGTGAGATCTGTGTTGATTTGATAACTGTGTCATACAGAAGTCTTTTAATCTTTCAGGTATAGGAAAATACATTAGCATACAGACATTTATTGCTTGCTTATGTTTCTGAAATACTTAACAATATTGTGGTGCCTATGCATAGCTTTGTTTTTAAGCTTTGCCTGTTTACCTAGCCGTGCCTTCAGTGCAGTCAAGTCTGGACAAACTTACTTGCTCCAGCAATTCTTGATTTCAGCGTGGATAGTGATACGGAGAAATGATTACTTGCTTTGAGACTTATTTACTTATAGCAAACTGCTTTGCAACTTATTTACTTATAGCAACTTATAGTATTACTTATAGTATTTTTGAATATTGCTAATTTTGATTAATAATCCTGCTTGCCCAGACTGTTCTGTGGAATTTTACCAAGGACTACTGTGTCCATCAAAACAAAGCAGTTTACTGTGAAAATCTACCAAGAACTGCAGCGTTCAGCAAAATATTATGTTTTTGTCCTTGGGAAGCAGATGTGCTCTGTCTAGTTTAGTCTTGATAATGAATAAGATAGCCACATATGGACGGTAGAAGTGGATATACTGGTACTTTTAGATAAGATATAATGAGTAAACCAGCTGAAAACACTCTTGTTATTCAAGAAATTGGCTAAGAGAATCTGCGCATGCTCCAAGGAAGAGTACAAGGTGAGGAGGACTGTGAGCCTTCCTCACAAAGACAATGGCAATGCACAGGCGCAAAGAGAACATAAACTGCTGACACCAGCCTTTCGAACTAACCCAGCCTTACTCATGCATATGTATATTTGTATTATGTAATCCAATGGATATGTATATCCACACTCTATAAGTTTCTGGTAAAATGTGCTGTTGGGGTGCAAGCTTTGTGGAGAAATCCCCTTGCACCCCTGCTTTATAACTCTATTCGAGTTGTAGAGTCTGTTTTCCTGCAAGTCAATAGAGTAGTGTTAGGATATTCCTGCTTTAAATGAGGGAAGAATAGCCAGGATTGTGTCTCTCTTGGTTTACTTGTGGCATGCTAAAATGTTCATTTTTCATTTTAATCTTCCTCAAATAGCGTGTTGGTTTGTAGAAAACTGTGAGGAAATGTAGAAGTGGACATTTGCCAAATTATTCTTATCTAATTCATAAAGTAAAAATAATGACAATCAGTATGCCATGTCACCAGAAAATGTAGGATTTTATTTTATAATTAATTATTTTAAGTGCCCACATGGATACACCTGATTAGTAAAAGTGTGGCTTCTTGTGGAATTAGTTTTGGTTATCAACCAAGTTTTCCCCAGCTTTTTATCTGCTCTCTCAGTCATGTTTTTGAACTGAGTTTAAAACTGACTGGCTAATCAATATGGACTGGCTAAATTCCTAAGTCTCATTTCTTGGAACTGTAAGGTTGAGAGGGCAGAAGAAGCAAAGGCAATCTTCTTACTACTCCTTGGAGATCTCACTACCAAAGATCTCACACACCCAACATGTAATGAAATATCTGTTAATGTCCATATACCTCCTGTGGCATTTAGCACTCTTGATTTTACTGTTTGGTTTTGAAACTTTATAAAGTGTAATGTTCTCTAACCTTTGAAAAACATTTATAGGTGTGATGTCAATGTTTCCTAAGTCCTCAGCTTTCATTATTGTAAACCTGACTTTTGTTTACAAAAGCCCAGGCTGCAATTTACTGCCTTGCAGGGAAAAAAAAAAAAAAAAAAAGAAGAAGAAAAACAAAGGAATGTTTTGCATTTTATCACTTTCTGCATCTTCTCTTTAAAATTCCATTCCTCTTTAATAAGTGAAATAACCTCTTTTACATGTGTTTATTTAAAATTCTTGGCTGCGTCTTGAACCTTTGGTGTTATTTTAACTTTTTAACTTGTGTTAGCTTTTTAAATTTTTTTTTCTGACTATCACAGTTATACCAAAACATTATCCCTTCCACTCTTGACTTTTGTTTAATCCAAACTCAATCAAATCTATATGGTTAACGATTCATCTCCTAGTAGAAAACTGTTATTGTATAATTTATGTGTTGGCAACTTGCCTGTAATTATCAGTTATTTGCTTTTTCACTGTTGCTTTGATATGATAAACATATTTCTTTTTTCTATAGTGTTAGTTATTCTTTTCTCCAGTTACCCGTTTGCAGAACTGAATACTAAAAAATATATAAATAAATCTCAGTTATATCTTTGGAAGTGGATAGTCTCTATTGCAGGTTTTGACAGTCTGCACACTGAATGACGAAAGCAACAGGGAAACAATCACAGTCCAGCTCCAGTCTGCAATTGCAAGCACAGTAGCAGCTAAAATGGAGCAGTCATTTCCAATAGTTGTGATATGCCTAGACAGGAAAGATATTGCTCTTTCAGTGAAAATGTGAATTTTGGTCAGTTGTGTGAATACTGTGAATCTACATGGAGTGTCAGAAAGTTTTCAGTGTGGGAGCAAAGTACCTTACTCGTCATAAGGATGACCATACATTGTTGGTGGTGAAATCACTGATGCACTGTTAATTAATCTGCATCCATGGCACAGTAACTTCCACCTTGGAAAAATATGGTCAGTGACTGTTGACATATAAAAACCTTTTAGCAGCAATCACTGTGTACTCACTGATTCTTTTAAATAAAAAATTCATCGTTAAAGATCCAATAATTTTATTACAGAATTACTGATACTGACAAAATGTTTTAGCCAAGGCAATTTCTCTTTGCCACTAAATATTATCTAGTATTGGTATATTAAAGTATATTTTTTCTTCTATCTTCTTCTTTAATCTCTAGCTTTCTGATTTTTTTTTCTCTTTTCCATACATAATCTCCTTGCTCCTTTCTTTCTCACATAAAGGGTGGTGATTTTGACCAGAAGCACAGCAATGACATTCTGTAGCAATGACTGATTTTATCTAGTTTGAGGTATGTTGGTGGACAGTGATTTAAAGGGTTTATAGCCTTAAAACAATAGGAAGGTGGACTTTCTTTAAGTTACAGCAGACATCACTGAATTTCCAGTGTGGTACACAAATTCGATAAAGTTATAAAAGGCAAATATTTTTATTTCAGTTTTGTATGTAACTAAATGAAAAAGGAAAACCAACGTCTGTAGGGATGGATCCTAAATTTGCAGCATAAGTAAAATTTATTGTGTTGGAAAATATTTTTTTCTTCCTCCCCAGGAGACTAAAAAAGTAAGCTTACTGACAGTGTTGCTTTGCTTCACTGCTCTGAGAAACAGATCAACTATTTTAGGGAAACAGAATATTTATTTAAATGACTGCCAGATTCCCTCAACAATTGTCTTAAATTCTCATAATCTCTGTTTAAATTATAGTTTGCTAGATTTTATCGATAGCCATTTCCACATAAAAATGTATTTGTTATTTACTTTATTATACTTATTGAAGAACGAAGATAATGACAAAGGTTTCCAAAGTTGTGATCATAGAAAATGGTAAAACACAGCAAAAAATAGGAAAGACTTTTTGTTTGGTTGGTCTGGGGTGGTTTTTTTTGTTTTGTTTATTGAAATGGAAGGCTCTTGGAAGTAGAAACTCTGTGAAGTGCCTGAATAAACACCAGATTAACATTTAAACAATGTTTTGCCAGTCAGCTGTGATTGTAACAAGGCTGACTTCAATTAGTTTCAATTTTGACAGGAATTCTAATAAGTGGCAAAATAGGCAAATAAAAGTTTGTGGATGAATTTATTGGAGTAAATTAAAGAACACTGTAATTCTTGTCTTTTACTATTTGAATTAAATTAGTACCAAACATGAAATTTTTTTTCTGCCCAGAATAGGGACCCTTAAGAGCATGGGCATGCAAAAAAATTCCAGGTTCTTGCTAGGATTTTAAAACCAACCTTAGCTGCAAGAGAAGTCCATCCTTTGTGGCATAAGCAAAAAGTCTTTAAATCTGCTGGCAAAAAAAGTTAAGGAAATTATTTCAAATGGCTTACCTATTTTCTTTCATATGTTGAAAATAAGATGCAATATCAATTGTTTTGTCTTCACAGATAATGAAAGATGTTTCATTTGTAATAAAATTTCCTTTCTAATGTAAAGACCCTGAAAGCACTGTTCTTATGGATTATAAACGCTGAATTGTTTTTTATTTTCTTTCACATTATAGATCTAAGTCTGTTTATTTAATATGGTTGTTGACATATGTACACGCATGCCATATATCGGCAGATACGCAGTAATATTGATAAAAGTGGGTCTTCCAGAAAAAAACTAAGGTTATGGAAGTGGTTTTCTTTTAAACTGCAAGATGAACTGATGAGATCACATGACCTAAGAGTATTCATTTAAGAATTACTATTTTATAAGAGTGAAAATATCCTCAAGATATATAATTACAGGAGATGAGCTGCATTGTCATAGTATTTCTCCATTGATTTTATGCCTGGTAGATTTGCAGAGGAAGAGACTATTTTTATTTCTCCAGCGCTTTTACTAGAATTTTGCTGAGTCTCTAACCCCATTTCATCTGTAGCAAGCATTGTTTTTCTTTCCTAAATTCTACTTGTCTCTGAATCAGTTAAGGGAACTTAGGTGTTAAGGGAATTAATCTGAATACATTTAAAGCCCAACTGATCCTTGTGATTTTTTTTTTCAATTAAACACTAAAAATCACAGATGTTTAAAGAACTGCATACAGCAATTTAGCTTGACATTCAAATTACTTGCAATTCAAATTATAACCCAGAGACTAAGCACCAATTGTATTTGTTTTTAAATTCTCTTTGGGGCTTCATGCAAGCAGGTTTTCTGGGCTCCTAGCTATAACCTTCAACTTCTGCTGAGACTGAAGACTGCCTTGCCAATGGACGTGTGCTTGGTGGGAGTGATATTGCACTAAGTCCACCTGAATCCTCTGGTGGAGGAAGCTGGGTTTACCAAAAGGATCAGAGCAGGGTCAACATACTCCTGGATGCCCCTTCACATGGCAAGTGGCTATTTTTGAGGTGCTTTTACTTATCGCCACTGATTGCAGCATATTGCTACCAGCTGCTGAGGTTAGCTGTCAAATAGGAAGCTCTGCAAGGTACTCCACAGATCTTCAAGAGGCAGTTAATTATGCCTCCTCTTTTGTATGACAATAACGAATGGGCTTTATCAGCAGGTCAGATAGCTCTGCTTCTGAGTGCTACAGCCATTTTGAAAGTTTCAAATCCTCAGTTGATTTTTTAATTCTTTTCTTTGTACATACAAAAGAAGAAAAAGCTACTGATAAGGTTATGCAATAACAGATGCTTTCCTTCTCTGTAATATTAGTGGAAGATGATAATGAATTTTTTCCACATTATGCAGTAATTTATTTTTGTTTATCTAGCTGCTACACCCAGAGTACCTCTTTTGGGCTCAAGCCATGCTTGGTTTCCCTGGTTGGGAACCAAGTAGTTCTTGAATTAGTAGTTCTTGAATCCCCAAGTCAGTTTTCTTCAGTCTGCAAGAACAGTGTGAAGCAGCTCCAATTAAGCCTTATAGTTTTGGTAGCTGGGAATTGGTAGATCATAGAGTCACTTCATTGTCCTTTTTTAACTTATTGCCTGCTTACATGCAATACAAATGAAATGAAAGAAATGAGGAGAGAGGAGCTGTGAAGCTCAGACTATATGTGAGCTTCCTTTCCCATATTCCTATTTATACTGTGAGACTGGTCTGCACTGACAGCCGATGCTGTGTTTAAAATCTTGGGGAACAGAAGCAGCTGAGTGCTACTAATTCCTAATTGTTGGGGTTTTTTTCCCTCCACGGAATATATGCACATTTACTGTAATTTCTCTGAAGGATTATGTTCTCTGCAGAATGCAATTAAGATGGCAGTGAATAAGAATTAGATAATAGTCTTTAAATTATCCTTAGTGCTGACCACTGTGTTCTGTATTGTAGAAAGCAAACTGACCAGCATGGTGTATAATCTTCTAGTCACTGCATATAGTTGTCTGTAGTTTTCAAAAACAGGTTATTTGAATCTAGCTGAACCCAGCTGGTTTCCTCATTACTCTTCTTGTACAATGGCAAAATCCTTTCATCATTATGATCACTAAAAATATGATTTCCAGAAATCTTTACAACCAGACTACATTCAGACAGCAGATTGTAGTAGTTAAGAGGAGAAAAAGCTAAATAGCACCTTCACAGTAGGAAATATTTCTCTTAACGTTTGCCTGATGTGTAAGATTTGGTACTTCAATATGGAACTGGCACATTTATGAGATTCCCTCATGTCACAGCTGCTGACTTTGGCTGTCTGGTTGTTGACAGATTGCATAGAGAGCTGGGGTTTTAATCCATTTGCAGCACCTGCCACAGATTTATTGCTGGTCATTTTACTGATATGGTCTCATTCTTTCAGCATAGCTGACCTTTTCTAGTTTTACTGGTCATTCCTTTATGTATTAGTCCTTTTCCAGAAGGCAGTTTTTCATTTTTCATTGTTGTATTTCTGTAATGAGAACTTGCTGTAGAGAAACAGAATTATATTATATGGCCTATCCAGAAGATTTCCATACTGAGAGTGAACACTCTCTTAGGCACTCATTTACATGAGAAACCACAAATGGGAGGTG
Source organism: Strix aluco (assembly GCF_031877795.1). Taxonomy (NCBI): domain Eukaryota; kingdom Metazoa; phylum Chordata; class Aves; order Strigiformes; family Strigidae; genus Strix; species Strix aluco. Next base: position 48,532,541 of record NC_133971.1, on the reverse strand, counting down.
TAGATGAAAGAGAAATATGAAAAGCCAGATTTTGCTTTGTGTTTGGATCTGAAAGCCCCAGACTGTTCCTGAGTCCTGTATGTCCTGACTTTGAATTTGTAACCACATCCTTCAAGTTCAGTGCCTTTCACAGCTGACTTTCGCTAGAAACCCTTCTAAGTTCTGTGTCTGTGCTTAACATGTGGCACTACTGTGAAAAGTGATAATAAGAGAGAGACTTTGTTATTCAACAAATGTGTCTTTTTGTGTGTTCAGTGACATATCTGCTAACTTCAAGTTATAAAAGTAAGGTATGCTGCATTTACACTACCTAACAAGGTAGAGTGAACACAGCCAGGAGAAAATAAGTTGAATTCTAGCCCATCCTGTACATCACCAACAATTCAGTGCTGTTTGTGGGTTTCTGTCTGTGGTAGTTTAGGCTCTGTCGGGGTCTGAGACCACGCGGCTGCTGCTGCCGCCCCCTCCCCCTTCCCCCCCCCCCCCCCCAAAGGGAGTGAAATACAAAGCCCCGGGGCTGAGATAAGGAGAGGTTTAATACAACAGTACAACAGCAACAAAACAGTAACAATAACAGTAATAACAATGAACAGAGCAAGAAATATACCGATACAGCAGTGAGAGCAGAGAGATCACATAACACACGCGCCTTCACCGATTCTCCCGCGATCCCGCGCTTGGGCGCCAGGAGGTGACGTCAGCATGGTATTGAATAACCCGGCTAGAGCTTCCCCCCACTGCTGGGGAAACTTAACCCTGTCCTAGCTGAACCAGGACACTGTCAATTATGCCTACACTCTGAAGACAAAATGAAGGGAAGCTGCTACAAGTATACTTGAAATTGCTAATGTACAGGGACCTGTAAAATAAGACATCTAATTTTAATGTTAGATATCACTTATGTTTTACTAGCTTTTATTTTTTCCCATATTTTACTGTAATGTATATAATTTCATTTATACTTTTTCCTAACTACCCTCTGTAATCGTTACCCAGTTACCCACTTATGTTTTAAAACCTTTAACTCCTTGCCTAGTAAAGATAAGACAAACCTTGGACAGTCTGAAAAAGTCCCTGAGTACATCCCTAATAGCAGGAACCTAAAAACCAAGTGTCTAAGAAGACACCAGTGTCAAGATAAGTGACTGGAAGCTGGTCTAAACTAACCTTGGAACAAACAGGAGCTGAAGGTCGGATGAAGTAACTGTGACCATATATGGACACAAGAAACCTAAAGTTCACTAACGGACAGTGTGAGAAAGGCTGTGTGGACCTCTAAGGAGGGGAGAAGACCCTCACTCTATTTTTACTATGCATGCTCGGACTATGTAAATGAATTCTAAGAACCCATTAGCATAAGACTGCCTCTTCTAAGAAATCTGATGCATATGTATGTTTTTTGTGTATATTAGTCAGAGAGTTTTGTTAGTAAGTGCGGCACTTGTGGTGGAGCGATCCCCAGTGCTGCCCAGCGCTGCGAATAAAGAATCCCTGCTGAACAGTTATACTCAATTCTGATGTGGAGTGAAGCTCTTTGTTTTAAAAATGTGTTGCTTGTATGTCAGCAAGACTATTGCTTGCACACACTCAGGGTATGGCTGGGAGCTTAAGCTGTCCTGCAAGGAAGTGATGTGACCAGCCAGAAAGGAGATGTGGTTAGAAGGGAAAATTACTGAATGGAAGAAAAAATCTGCTGAAATACTGACTGAGAAACTGACAGAGAAAATACCCACCAGCCTGGGAACTATTAGCCTGGGAACCAGGCCTATGTAGCATCCTTGAGAAGTGCAGATGTCATTTTTGAAGTGTAGATGGGTACCTGGAAACTGGACACATCCTGAACCACTTAGAAGCACAAAACCAAGGGACTGTAACAGATACTTAGCACCCGAAAAGTTGGAAACGTCCTGAGAAAGCAAGACTTGAAAGCTGCTATTGGCTGTTCTAACTGCAAGAACAGGAAAAGAGTCTGCAAAATTAAAAACTGGTTTGAGAGCATAGAAAACATCATATCTATTGGCTATCCCAGGTGAAATTAACATCTATTGGATGCTTTAAATGGTAGTGTTCTACACTCTCCTATATCTTTATGATATAAAAATGCCTTAATTTTTATCAAAAATGGATCTTCTCTCTGAGAACTTGCCATAGTTCACATATTTTTCCTTCTCCTAAACAGGCTGAGCTCTCTGCATGACTCGTCTATCAGATTTTGGACCCTTGCTAGGGGTGCCTGGCTGACTTCAAACTCTGTGATGCAGATCACCTTGAAGTGAGACTTTGTTATTTATTTGCCCCACTCTGGGCCTGCCTCTGGGGTCAGTTTGGTTTGTTCTCCTCTCTGGGATGCTTTGGCCCACTTCTGGAATCTGTTTACTGTGCTTGGTAACATATATACACACATAAGTAATTTATCATGTGTAATTTGCCTTTATATTATTAATAACTTTGATTTACTGGTAATAAATTTGCAGTAGCCTGTATACTTGTCGTTGCTATTGTTGAGTGTTGCTATATTATTGATTGCTGATAATAATTTGTAATAGCTTGATATATATATAAATATATTCACTTTATTAGTCATAGGTATACTGGTTGGTAGTGATTTTTGTGTTATTTGTGGTAATCCATAATAGAGAAAATTGGAGGGTAAAGCCTAAGTCTCCTTGTGTATTACAGAACCTTATGAACCTGCAGTCATGATCTCTATACACCCTGCAGGCCAGGTGACCTTTTAGGTCATGTGAGAAGGCAGCCTGCTTTTTATGTAAGACAGTGCTGCCCATGTTAGGAAAGATGCAGTTTAGCAGGTTGAGTTTACAAAGCTATTAGGAAGAGAAATATTTATTCACTTATAATATTACTTACGTGCTGTGAAAATCAAAATGAATGAGAATGTTGATATAGAAGCCCTCAATGTCATTTTTATAGCTCTCAGAACATAGGCTGACTTACTAGGAACTCAGATAGCAGTATATTCTCATTTTGCTCTATATACTCAGTACCTCAGAAAAATTGTTTGGATTTTGTCACTGAGGCAAAGAAAAAAATAATTTCTTTTATTCAGGGTAAGAAGGTTCCTGTTCAGATTTCAGCCTTTTCTTTTGCTTTCTGTCGTTATAGCATTTGACAATGAGAAGAATTCAGTTGAATGAAGATCTTTGTCATATAATCTAGGTTTATCTGTAATCTAGGCTAATCTATAATCTAGAACCAGCCTGAGACCTCATAATTTACTAACCTTAATGTTGCAAACATTAGACAAGATTTTAGTTCTATGTCTCAATAGAACATGCTAGATAGAAAAATAATGTTAAAAGTAGCACTTGACATAGAATCATAGAATCATAGAATCATTCAGGTTGGAAAAGACCCTTGGGATCATCGAGTCCAACCATCAGTCCTACTCTACAAAGTTCTCCCCTACACCATATCCCCCAATATCTCATCTAAATGACCCTTAAACACATCCAGGGATGGTGACTCCACCACCTCCCTGAGCAGCCTATTCCACTGTCTGACCACTCTTTCTGTGAAAAATTTTTTCCTAATGTCCAGTCTAAACCTCCCCTGTTGGAGTTTAAAGCCATTCCCTCTTGTTCTGTCACTAATCACCTGTGAGAAGAGACCAGCACCAACCTCTCTACAATGTCCTTTCAGGTAGTTGTAGAGAGTGATGAGGTCTCCCCTCAGCCTTCTCCTCCTCAAACTAAACAGTCCCAGCTCCTTCAATCCCTCCTCACAGGATTTATTCTCCAGGCCCTTCACCAGCTTCGTTGCCCTCCTCTGCACTCACTCCATCACCTTGATATCTCTCTCGTATTGAGGTGCCCAAAACTGGACACAATACTTCAGATGTGGCCTCACCAGTGCAGAGTAGAGGGGGACTATCACCTCCCTACTTCTGCTGGTCACACTATTTCTAATACAAGCCAGGATGCCGTTGGCTTTCTTGGCCACCTGGGCACGCTGCCGGCTCATGTTCAGCTGCCTGTCAATGAGAACCCTCAGATCCTTCTCTTCCAGACAGCTCTCCAGCCACACCTCCCCAAGCCTGTAGTGATGCATGGGGTTGTTGTGGCCCAAGTGCAGGACCTGGCACTTGGCCTTGTTGAAGCTCATCCCGTTAACGTTGGCCCACTGATCCAATCTATCCAAGTCTCTCTGTAGAGCCTCCCTGTCCTCATGCAGATCGACACTCCTGCTTAACTTGGTGTCATCTGCGAACTTACTGATGATACACTCTATGTCTTTATCAAGATTATCAATAAAGATGTTGAACAGAAATGGTCCTAACACCGAGCCCTGAGGAACACCACTTGTGACCAGCCGTCAGCTGGATTTAGCTCCATTGACCATCACTCTCTGGGACCGTCCATCCAGCCAGTGCTTGACCCAGAAGACCGTTCGCTCATCCAGGTCATGGGCAGCCAGTTTTTCTATGAGAATCGTATGGGGAACTGTGTCGAATGCTTTTCGAAAATCCGGATAGACGTTATCCACAGCTTTTCCCTCGTCCAATAGTCAGGTCATCTTGTCATAGAAGGAGATCAGGTTTGTCAGGCAGGACCTGCCTTTCATAAACCCATGCTGACTAGGCCTGATCCCCTGGTTGTCCATTATATGACTTTTAATGGCATCCGAGATGACCTGCTCCATGACCTTCCCTGGCACCGAGGTCAGACTGACAGGTCTATAGTTTCCTGGATCCTCCTTTCTGCCTCTCTTGTAGATGGGTGTTACATCTGCCACCCTCCAGTCCAATGGGACCTCCCCAGTTAGCCATGATTTCAGGTAAATCATGGAAAGCGGCTTGGTGAGCACATCTGCCAACTCCCTCAGAACCCTTGCGTGTAACCCATCCGGTCCCACAGACTTGTGTGCATCCAAGTAGTGTAGCAGGTCTCTGACCACCTCCTCTTCAACTGTGCTAACCTCAATCTGCTTCCCCTCCCCATCTCCCAGCTCATGAGGCTGGGTGTCCAGGGAACAGCCAGTTCCACTGCTAAAGACTGAGGCAAAGTAGGCGTTGAGCACCTCAGCCTTTTCCTCATCCTTTGTTACCATGTTTCCCTCTGCATCCAATAAAGGAGGGAGATTTTCCCTAATCCTCCTTTTGCTGTTAACGAATTTATAGAACCATTTTTTATTATCCTTAACAGCTGTAGCCAAGTTGAGCTCTAGCTGCGCTTTGGCTCTCCTAATGTTCTCCCTGCATAGCTTCACGTGCAAGTAAAATAACAGAAAAGTTCACATGTGCTTTTCTGGAAAACATCCTCAGTTCATATTTGTGTTTAATGCATGGTATTTTTGGAAGGAGTGATATGTATTCAGTATTTTGTATATGGTAACATAATATTAATTGGTGATATAATATTAGGAAGTGACTTTCAGTGAAGACTGAAAATTGAACTGAGTGATAGGTAATCAGACACTATATAGAACCATTAGTTTAATTTCTAAAATTTTTGCTAAAATTCTAAAGCATCTTGTGTGATAATGAGCTTCAGTGAAATGTACTTAATAAATGAACGCTGAAAATATATATATATATATATATTTGCAAAAATAAAGATCTTTGTGTGCATTGACACTAATATGTGGTGGGATATTTCTCAGCATACTATTTTTCTACGCTTCAGTAACCAAAATCTTCGAAAAATTAAACTGACTCAAGTTAGACATGTATGATATCATTAATTTAGATTTTATTAGAAATCAATTTAAATAATAGAAATTAATTTAAATGTATTAGAATATATGTATAATTTGAATTATTAAATTAAAAATTTAAATAACTTTTATTTAAATTATATTAATTATTAATTTAACATATTGGATTATTTTAAATAATAGAAATTAATTTAAATAGCAATTTGATGTATTTCTGGGATACTAACATAAAATTCTGCAACAAAGAGCCATCTGTGGCATATTGACTCAAGCTGAAACTCAATGTATGTGTTACATACAAGCAAATACAAGCAATAACTCAAATTCAGCAGTAGTCAAGCTTTCAGTGTTTTGGCTAATGTCTACTTCTCAATGGATATATAAATTATCTTTACTATGGAGCTACTCTGGATTGTATATCCATATGGATGTATGCTGCCTTTTACGCCCCACAAACAAAGTATGTTAGTGCATTAATACCAGAAAAGTCCTTGGAGTTCAAGTAATTCAAGGTGAAAATGCTCTTGTCTCGATTGATAACTGTCACATTTTCCATTTATGCTCTCTTTCATGGGCTGGGGGGGAACATTCTACATTTTTAGTACACTTACATTGGTAAAACGTGTACTTCAAAGCTCTTCAGCATATGTAAGTTTCTATAACTCTAATACAGAATAATTTTAATAAGATAAGCTAATTAAATTTACATAATGTGAATTTGGAAATGACATCTTTCTGTAAATAGAAATGGAATTGAAATCAACATGGGTGGTTAGGTTCTCCAGAAGAGGTTAATTTCTCTCACTGCTACAAGTTCTGTTCACTTCTTTTTCTGCTGATGCATTCTAACATTATAGTTTTTTTGGTTATGTGATGGTTTAGCCCCTGCCGGGGTCTGAGACCACGCGGCTGCTGCCCCTCCCCCACAAAGGGAGTGAAATACAAAGCCCCGAGACTGAGATAAGGAAAGGTTTAATACAACAGAGCAACAGCAACACAACAAACAATAACAGTAATAGTGATAACAATGAACAGAGCAAAATATCTACCAATACAGCAGTGAGAGGACCAGATGTATAAACCACACGCCCCGCACTCTGGCGCCAGGATGTGACGTCTGAATGGTATCTGAATAACCCGGCTAGAGCTTCCTCCCCACTGCTGGGTAAACTTAACTCTATCCTGGTTAAACCAGGACAGGTTAATTTACTGTGCTTTCCTTTGTTTTATTTACAAGCAAAGGCAAATAGAGACAGACATACATCTGAAAATTTATTAGCTGTATTATTGCATTCCCTTGTGAAGAAAGTCTGTGTCACCCCAGATGATAATTCTAGATGTGAAGAAAATACTTTCTGCAGCCCTTGACTTTGGATTTCCTTCTGAGGGATATCAATATCTAAATGATTTCATACAAGTGTCTTATCCATTATTTTAGTCTTAATATCTGACTTCCAGCTTTTTTGTGCTGAGCATAGGATTTGCTTTTCCTAAAAAGATTAAGATCCTATAGATGATATAAATTTACAAACTTGTGTTACTCAGTGCACGTATATGGCTACAAGCTCTTTAGAAGGGACAGACAAGGAAGGAGAGGTAGTGGGGCAGTGCTCTATGTTAAGGACAGTTATGATTGCTTTGAGCACAAGTATAGTGAAGACAGGGTGGAGTGTCTTTGTGTTAGAATCAGGGGGAAGGCCAACAGGGCAGATGTTGTAGTAGGAGTCTACTATAGGCCACGCACCCAGGACAGAGAGGTGGATGAAATATTCTATAGGCACCTAGGAGAAATCTCACGATCGCTTGCCCTTGTTCTTGTGGGAGACTTTAACTTCCCAGACATCTGCTGGAAATACAACACAGCAGAGCGAGACCAGTCTCAGAGATTCCAGGAATGTGTGGGAGACAACTGCCTGATGCAGCTAGTGAGAGAACCGACAAGAGAAGGTGCCCTGCTGGATCTCCTCTTTGTGAACAGAGAAGGACTGGTGGATGATGTGGTGATTGGAGGCTGACTAGGGCACAGCCATCATGAAATAATAGAGTTCTGTATTCTTAGAGACGCCAGGAGATGGGGTAGCAGAACTGACATCCTGGACTTCCAAAGGGCTGACTTTGACTTGTTCAAGCACCAGCTTGACAGAATCCCTTGGGAGATGGTCCTGAAGGGTATAGGGGTCCAGGAAGGCTGGACACTCTAAGAAGGAAGTGTTAATGGCACAGGAGCAGGCTGTCCCCAGGTGCTGTAAGAGGAGCAGGCGACAGAGAAGACCATCCTGGCTGAACAGGGAGCTTTGACTGCAACTCAGAGAGAAAAGGAGAGTTTACAGCCTTTGGAAGAAGGGGCTAGCCACTCACAATGGTTACAAAGATGCTGTGAGGCTATGCAGGGTGCAAATCAGGAGGTCTAAAGCCCAGTTAGAAATTAATCTGGATTCAGCAGTCAAGGATAACAAGAAATGTTTCTATAAGTATGTCAACAGCAAAAGGAAGACCAGGGAGAGTCTCCATCCCCTGCTAGACGCAGGAGGAAACATGGCAGAAGTGATAAGGAGAAGGCTGAAGTCCTTAATGCCTCCTTTGCCTCAGTCTTTAATAACAAGACTAGTTGTACTGAGGGAATCCAGCCTCCTCAGCCAGAGGACAGAGACTGGGAGAACAACCCCCCCGCATTCCAGGAGGAGATAGTCAGCGACCTACTGCATCAAATAGACATACACAAGTCTATGGGACTGGATGGGATATACCCGAGGGTGCTGAAGGAGCTGGCTGGGGTGCTCGCCAAGCCGCTTTCCATCATTTACCAGCAGTCTTGGCTGACCGGGGAGGTCCCCACAGATTGGAAATTGGCCAGCATGACCCCCATCTATAAGAAGGGTCAGAAGGATGATCTGGGAAGTTACAGGCCTGTCAGCTTGACTTCGGTGCCTGGGAAGCTGATGGAGCAGCTCATCCTGAGTACCATCACACAACACATGTGGGACAACCAGATGATCAGGCCCAGTCAGCATGGGTTTATGAAAGGCAGGTCATGCTTGACAGACCTGATCTCCTTCTACGACAGGGCGACCTGCTTATTGGATGAGGGAAAGGCTGTTGATGTTGCCTACCTTGACTTCAGTAAGGCCTTTGACACCGTTTCCTACAGCATTCTCCTGGCAAAACTGGCTGCTCGAGGCTTAAATGATCGCACGCTTCACTGGGTAAAAAACTGGCTGGATGGCCGGGCCCAAAGAGTTGTGGTGAATGGAGTTAAATCCAGTTGGAGGCCGGTCACGAGTGGTGTCCCCCAGGTTCGGTTTTGGGGCCACTCCTGTTTAACATTTTTATTGATCATCTCGACGAGGGGATCGAGTGCACCCTCAGTAAGTTTGCAGACGACACCAAGTTGTGTGGGAGTGTTGATCTGCTCGAGGGTAGGGAGGCTCTGCAGAGAGACCTGGACAGGCTGGAGCAATGGGCAAAGGCCAACTGTAGGATTTTCAATAAGGGCAAATGCCGGGTGCTGCACTTGGGCCACAACAACCCCCAGCAGCGCTACAGGCTTGGGGAGGAGTGGCTGGAGAGCTGCCAGTCAGAGAGGGACCTGGGGGTGTTGATTGACAGCCAGCTGAACATGAGTCAGCAGTGTGCCCAGGTGGCCAAGAAGGCCAATGGTATCCTGGCTTGGATCAGAAATAGCGTGGCCAGCAGGGACAGGGAAAAGATCTTTCCCCTGTACTCGGCACTGGTGAGGCCGCACCTCAATGCCTGTGTTCAGTTTTGGGCCCCTCACTACAAAAAGGACATTGAATGACTCGAGCGTGTCCAGAGAAGGGCAACGAAGCTGGTGAAGGGTCTGGAGCACAGGTCGTACGAGGAGCGGCTGAGGGAACTGGGGTTGTTTAGTGTGGAGAAGAGGAGGCTGAGGGGAGACCTCATCACCCTCTACAACTACCTGAAAGGAGGTGGCAAAGAGGTGGGGATGAGTCTCTTTAACCAAGTAACAAGCAATAGGACAAGAGGTAATGGCCTCAAGTTGCGCCAGGGAAGGTTTAGACTAGATATTAGGAATTATTTCTTTACAGAACGGGTTGTTAGGCGTTGGAATGGGCTGCCCAGGGCAGTGGTGGAGTCCCCATCCCTGGAGGTGTTTAAGAATTGGGTTGACGTAGCACTTAGGGATATGGTGTAGTTGAGAACTGTCAATGTTAGGTCAATGTTTGGACTGGATAATCTTCAAGGTCTTTTCCAACCTAGATGATTCTGTAATTCTGTGATATTGTTTTTGCTTATACACATTAAGAACAATTTTCATATCATATTTTCCACTTATTCAAAGAATCAAACCACCCTTAATATTCAATTTAATCTTTAATCTCAGATATAATCTGAATTTTAAAAATAAACCACAGATAGAAGAAATTTGTTGAAAATCTGAAAACTGTGCTCTTTGGTCTTGAGTATTTGAAATCACAGTCTTTGAATCAAACAACAAATTTTTGAATTAAAACATCCTTTTTCCATCTGAAAGTCATTGCTACTTAATGAGCACACAAACTGATATCAAAGCAAATCACATAAATTTTATAAGACATACTCTGTGTATCACAGCAAATTTTTGTAGCTACTGTGTGGTGCATATTCAGGGTTATTTGTGTTTGGGTTACACAAGCTTAAAGAGAAACGGTTGGAAAAAAAGTAGGACTTTTAAATCTGGCATGCATTGGAAGACATAAGAGATTCGTTCCAGTGCAAAATAGAATTAGTTTTTATGTACACTGTTAACGATTCTCCCCACTGTTCTCAGAAATATCATCTGCCACATCTCTGGGAAAGAAGCACCTCAGATTCATTTAGCAATCCTCTGTGGCTGATCAGGTTCTGTAATAAAACGCATCTATTACTGTTCTGGTCCATGTGGTTAGTATTTCCCCACATGGAGTTGATAATGTTCCAATACTTTTGGTTGGTCATCTATCTCTTGAAAAATGATGTTTCAGAGTGGCTGAAACATTGTTGGAATTCAGGTCAAGTTTCTCAAGTAGTCTTAATGCAAGAAGATGACAGAACATGTTGAACTATTAAGACAAGTTAAAGGAATTTTAAAAACATTTTAGGACTCTTGCAATAAAATTTCTTGCCTGTTTCCATGAATGGTTTGAGATGGTGAATCCACATAGACATAAGACTCTCAATATTCCTAGCTGATGCAGCACCTAAGACAACCTGCCAACACATTTGTTCATCTCATTTATAGAGCCTCACTCTCACTCTGCTACACAGCAGAGCCCTACAGTCTAACACAGAACTCTAGGGCAAAACCAGTGACAAATCACCTTCTGTAGAGTTCAACATCTGTCTTCCTTTGAAGATCCCCAGTCTCTTGTCTCATTGAATCTCAGCATCCTAAGTCGCTTTTGGTGATGGAACTTCTAGACCCAATGGACACGTAAACACTGCTTTGAAAAGTTAATCTACTAACGCAATTGCTTGTAATAGGTTGACTTGTGGTACAGATTAACAAAATGATAGGAAAATACAATATTTGCATGTAGGTTAAAACACTGGCAGGAAAGCCAACAGAAAACACAAGGCTGAGGTTCTCTGTGCAAGCATAATAAAGAAGAAAGGGATCTTGCAGGTGTGACAGTAGTCATCTGAAATGGTTTTACTCCATGAAAATATCATTGGTTTAGGTAAACTGTGTGGACTGAAGACACAGTGAAATAACTACAGACAGGTTCTGTAGGATTTCTGAAGGTCTTACTTTGTAAACATCCATTATGTTCAGCAAGTTTATATGACATGAGGACAGCATGAATAACTGCGAAGTTTTCTTAATCTTTTTATGCATCTTCTTTGTACGAACACCATCACAATTTTAATTTTAAACTTTTTCTACATCTTTCCATCATGTATTTGTACATTACACCAGAAATCAGAAGAAGCTCTTGCATCCAATTGCTGAGATAGATTTAAGCTTTTAGTGTAACTGATGTAAATAAAATGTTGCTCATGGTCTAAAGATAGTTCATCAGTAATCAAACTCAATGTATATTTTCTCAGTTCTTGTGTCAAGAGCAATGCAGAGCAATTCACTCTGAGATTTGTAGCCTGTGAAATTAAACATTTGTAAATCACTGGTACATATTTGATAATATTTCACAAAAAGATAATTTAATTCTAGAAAATTACCTTCACTTTCTATTGCATTTCTTGTAATGACCTCTAAAGGCCAGATCTTGACGAACTGTGTTAAAGCAATGATTCATTTGCTTTCTTGACATATTTCATGTTTTTCAGAACAATTTGGTTTTCTGCGAGAACATGAAATGTGCTATGAATATATTTGGTTTGTTTCCTCTTCAGAATTTCACCCACTAGCTCACATTTATGACTGTATTTCTTATGGTATATTAGCAAAAGATGACTTTCAAGTGTGAAGTTTGGTTTCGTAAAACTTTCATAAAACTTTAGATGTCATAGCAGATATCTTAAAGGAACAAATAGATAAATTTTGATTATTTTAGATTTCTGGTGCATCATTTTTGACCATATTTGCTAGCTTGACCAACTTTCTACATGGAGATGTTATGGACTGTAAACATTTATATCTTCAGAAATATGCAAAATATTGTTACAATTGGAAATGTATTTGAGAGTTATCAGGCTGCTATAGAATTATAGGACCTTGGTAGTTTGACATGGCTGACCTAGTAACAGAGAAAGGAGGAAGTGCTCGTCCAGCCTGTTTAAGACTTCTATTTGTTCTAATTAAAGTTTTAAGCTTTTGATGAAAGTCATTGTGAAAGTGTTTTCACCCATTTAAAATTAAAAAAAAAAAAAAGTTGAAATGGCAACAGGAAAATGAAGATGTGGTGGCTAATATATTTGAGAAAACTACAAGAACTGGGCAAAAAATTAGGCGTTAACTAAATTATATAGATTATACATCTAAATATATAGATCTATAGATCTCTCTCTATTTTATTTACCTAAAAAAGATAATTCTAGAACTTTCACATGAAAAATTTCTTCTTTTTTTGCAAATATTCTATTTTGTTCCCCTTGTCCCTGCTTTTCATTTTGTTTTTCAGGTTTATTTTACAACCTAAAATAGAATAGCATCTATCTTGACAAGACTATAGATATTTCTATGTTTTTGTTTGACCAAACCAGCAAAAATGTCCAAAACAAAGCAAAAAAAAACCCCAGCCCAGAATACACACTGGTTCTTTAAATGCACAATCTGAGATTGAACCTTCATGTCCTCTTTCACTGAATGGGGTTGTGAGGGAATGTGATGCAAACTAAAAGAATCTGAGAGGCTGAACTATATTGTAACTTAGGGGAGAGGAAACACATCTACATCAGAAGGTGGAAGGGTATTTTTTGGTTTGAGAGACTAAGTATCTGCATACCAAGTTACCAACTTCAAAAAATAACTAAAAAGTGAAAGCCGTATATTAGAAAGATCTTGATTTTAAAAAGTAAATAATCTCATTTTTGATTCATTGTCCTAAATTGCTTAGATTTACTTTTCAACTCTCTGCTTCCTCAGGCCTCTGGATTTAGGTATTTTGCATGCAGCTATGTTGATGGGCTCACTGACCAAGGCTTTGTTTAAACAACTGTGGCTTTGTTTGAAAACAGAACTGATGGGAAAGGGATCATGAAGACATCAGATGGGAGATTAGAATCCTGTTTTGAATTTTAGATTATGTGCATGCTTAAGACAGTTTATTGGAGGGGAGCAATCTTTCAACTATGGAAAATGATGGCCTAATGTGCTAGCCTGCAAGTGTATGTGTGTATAATATTCAACCAATGAATGTTGTGAGCCTCTCCCCCTCAAAGATGATTCATCTCTTAAAGTAAAAAGTTGAATGTTATCAACTGCTGCCACATATTCTAGTATATTTTTATATCCTGGAATATCTATTGGATTATTCTAATCATTTCTTGCCCTACACAGCTCAGAGCTGAAGGCAAATTGACTGCATTGTTACAGTATAAACCAATAATAGTAGTATGTAGTCTGTAGTATGTTTCCAGTGCTACAAGAATAAAATAATCAATTTATATTCTAAAAGCAACTAAGGCTTATTATAGGCAAAGATATATGTAGTCAAAATTGTCTTTGGTTTCATGTTAAAAAAATAGATTTGAATAATGAATATGGAAGATGGAGACAGGAGATGCCGTCATGTAAGATTAGGTTCATAGAGTTCAGTTTTTGATAACTGTAAACACTGTAAAAACATTGTTTGTTATAAAGATAGGCATGTTACTATGGTGACAACTGCATGACTCAAAATTGCATATGTTCTGTTACTTGAATAATCCCTGCAGTGAGTAATCAGGATGCATGCATTTGCCATCATTTCCAAAATGATCCTCTGCAAGACATGAGATTTTGCATAATGATCAATGTTAAGGAATTTCCTGATGATGAATAGGTAATTTTTAAATAATTATTTTAGATCGTTTTATTTTTGATTTTGTAATTTGTCAGCTTTGCAGTAGTTCAAGTATAATACCTTTTCTCTGATGAATATTTATATCATTCTACTAATCTAGACATATTACAAGCCATAAATACATTTTGGCTTGGTACATGTAATGCTGCTAAGATTTGTTAAATTCTTTACCAGACTAGAAAAACTTGCTTCAGAAGAAGGGAAAACCCTCTTACACTAGTGTTAAAATGCCCATATACAATTAAAAGCCTTATAGTCAGCAGAAAATTTAACATATAATATTTTAATTTAAAAATTGTAAAAGAAACAGGTAGCAATCTGTGTTTTAACTTTTTTTGCCATACATATTTTTAATTTTCTTACAATAAAGCTCTCTGCTGGTGTTAAATTTTGATAAGCCACTAGGATTAATACTTATTTGTGGATCAGTAATTATTTCATTTAAAACAGGTAATACATTGCAGTGCATTCTTAGGAGGATGCAGGGCCCTGTTGTCTTATGCTAAAGCCTTTTTATACTGTAACAATGCAGTCAATTTGCCTTCAGCTCTGAGCTGTTTAGGACAAGAAATGATTAGAATAATCCAATAGATATTCCAGGGTATAAAAATATACTAGAATATGTGGCAGCAGTTGATAACATTCAACTTTTTACTTTAAGAGATGAAACTCTTTGAGGGGAGGAGGCTCACAACAAGCTGCATTTCCCTCAGGAGACAAGGAGTGTGTGAAAAAGCATGTAATAACAGTTATTATCTAAAGACTCGATACTGAATCATGCAAATACCAGTTATGTACTGATTATCATGACAAGTAAGGATGTTGTGATGTAAACCAATGCTGGACTGTAGTAATCTTTCAGTAATAATGATCCAGTTCCTCCAAAAACAAGTGAAAAGCACATTAGATTCTCATTTTTTTTGATGCGTTGTAGAGTATCAAACTATGCTTCAAAATATTGTTCCCCAACTTCAGTCCACAAAATGGACCTTCAGTAATTTGTTCTATATATCCTGAGATCAAGACTGCCTCCATTTAAGATTAGCTATGATGCATCAGATACAGATTTGTTATCTGTTTAATAAGCTGAACTCATGAAAGTGAGTGCTAGTATGATTAAGTGAGTTTGAAAGATCCAAGAAATATCAAGTTGTAAAATATGGTCTTTCTCTTCACATCTTTACATATACAGAGGGGAAAATATGCATGTTGGGAATCTGGCAGTCAATCCAATATAACTGGCATAATTCATATACACAAAAAAAGCGCCAGCATTTGCTGAAATATTTTAATGAAGCATGAGTTTATGTAATTTTGTTTTTCTTCATCACTAGTTTTCCATGCTTTGTATGTCCTCAGTTTCCATGCCTAAAAATTATATTATCATATGGATGATTGCTGTGAAGGGTGTATCATTATTTCCACTGCTGTTTTCTTTTTGTTCATTTGCATAATTTACATTATGTGGCTATGGGGAAAAGAAAATTATTGTATTCATGAGAATATTTTAATAATTTTGGTAAGGATTATCTGGGACTATAAGCCTGATGCAAGATGAATTTACTGACATGGCTGAGAATTTTTGATGTAAAGACTATAATCTAAAATGCATCCATACTGGAAAAATTTCCTGTCCAGGGTTGAGTAAATGGAATAGGATTTTTCTGTCAAGGAATTGCCTAAACAAAGACATGACCTTGTGAGAGATGAATTATAACTCATCAAAACAGGGCCTGAGAGAAACAGGCCTGTGAGAAAAAACAGCCTGAGAGAGATAAGGGATGGGGGGAGCAGAGGGCCTCTGAACAGAGGAATTTCTCAAACACTCACAAGTAGCGAGTCATGGGGTGGATACTGTGGAGTTTGGAGCTGAAAAGACTTCCTGGATAACACAGGATGCAGCTGGAGGAGGGAGCCCTGTGAAGGCAGGACGGTTCTACTCTGGTGCACCTGGCCAAATTTCAAGGGTCATCTGTCCAGTGAATGACCTTTACTTCATTATCCACAAAATGCATATTAAAGTTGACACACCTGCATATGCTAATAAAGATTAATAAGATCATGGTAATTACATCATCCCATGAAGCACCTTACTCCTTCCCATCCATGGGATATGTTGGTGTGTGGGTTGACCTAGGGGACGGACCCAAGGAAAGTGGGTATAAATTGAGGGGGTGCAAGGCAGGGGGCGGTTCGGAGAGTGCAGTGAAGCAAAGAACATGGCTGCCTCCTGGAACCCTCACTGGTGGGATCAATGCAGGAACCCAGACCGGTGATCTCTATTCCTCTATTCTCTCCATCTCCCCCCTTTCCTTTTTCCCCTTTTCCTTCACTACCATTAAGCAATGCAAAGCATACTGTATCACTTGCCATAACTCATTATATACTTAGCCAATTATCATGTATCCAATTAGTACATTGTGGAAAGTTAATAAATGTCTGGACTTTGAGACTTGTCTCACCATTGTCCACGGCATTGGGGATTTACAAATCTGAGTCACTTCTCTCCCTCGTCTGAGCAGGATGTGACATTAAAATTGTCGTAGTCAGCAGGATCCCCTTGGTGTTGGAAAGTCCTATGGGATACTGATTCTCCATCCAATGACATGGACAGGGAGAACCAGGAATTGACCCCTCAGCTATAAGCTGGGAGAGGTTTGAGCAGTGGCAAGCTGCGACTGCCTGGGAAATGTCAGTGCTTGACTGTTCCCCTATTCTTGAGACACTGAAGAAATATAAGGCAAGTCCTATTCCACCAGGAATGATCTGGGCCCATGATAATTGGTGTAATCCAGAATCAGTGGCAAGCCATATCACTACCCTTGCGAGGAGCAAAGGTTGTGGCCCAGCAAAGGAAAATCTGTAGTGTGTGCTGTATTAGGGGCAGCACTGACTGCAGCCCAAAAACACATGAACAAGCAAGCAGAAGGGGAGATAATCAAATCCTTGTAAGATATGATAAAATCTCTCCAGGATATATTGGCTGAGGAATGTAACATTACTGAAAAAAAAAGTTAAGTCCTTGAAAGAGCAAAATGAAATTTTGCAAAGCCAATTAGCTGCTGAGCATAACACCACTCAGTGACTCTGTGTGGCTCTGTCAGATGCTCTGGACCAAGAGAAAAATCTTACAGTCCAAATTAAAGGAGTTAGAAACGAGCCAAAAAATTTTTACCCCAAGAATGAGGGGGTAACCTTAAAACCATTAATTAAAATGGAGACCACTGAGGATCAAGGTGGAGAAGATCTGCAGGTCATCATTTGACTGAGTTTTCAAAATTTCAGGACAAATATAAATAAATACTAATTTTTATATTAATATCAGAGAAGAGACTGAGAAAGATATTCAAATTTGTTTGGCATAGTATCAAGACACCAGTGTGTTTCAATAGGTTTCTTTTAGTTGCTTTATGAGATAAACAGGCCCTATTGTACAAAAATAATATATGCTCTGTTCAGAAGACTTTCTTTTTTCACTAGTGGCAGCCACAATAAATTATGTTTCCTTCTTTCTATTTTTACTAGCTAACTCAACATATCTCCTGGATAATGGAAAAAAACTTTATAATATAGAAAGTGTTTCTCCTTATTCTTAATATAACACAGTTAAGGTATTGTTAAACCAGTATAAACTGAGAATCTTTAAGGTGATAGAGTACATCATGTTAAACTGAGTGGCTGTAAAACTCTTTGGAGTACTTGAATTAAAAATACATATAATTTCCAGGGAGCCAGCTTTGAGGAAGCAAATGAAAAAGTCAAAAATAATTAGTGGTGATCAGAAACAGATATTGATACAAATGTAAGATGCATAGAAATATTCCATCATTCTGATGCCAGTCCAAATGTTATAGGCCATGTAGGAACATAGGACATGTCATTGCACCTAATCCTCTTCAGAAGCTTACAAATGTTAAAAAACAGATGATTCATCCATCATTTTGTTATTGTGTAATTGTCATTGAAAGTTAAAAAACATACTATACTTCTTAGAAGGAGTCTACTAGTGCATTACTTGTAGAGGTCAGAGCACTTCAAATAGACCTGATGAACAGATGCACTGGATAAAACACCAAACAGAAATGTGTCCTTTCAGGTCAGTTGATGGAATGAGAGGTGAGGGAAAAACAAGTGGGTAGAAGTGTAGGTTTATTGTTGGCCCATGGAACTGCAGGCTCTGAACTATGGAGCTGAAATTTG
This sequence comes from Strix aluco, assembly GCF_031877795.1. NCBI lineage: Eukaryota > Metazoa > Chordata > Aves > Strigiformes > Strigidae > Strix > Strix aluco. Next base: position 48,514,206 of record NC_133971.1, on the reverse strand, counting down.
TTGCTACTGCATACCTGATGAGTAGAAATCTATCACAAGTGCTTAATTAATATATTCTAGAATTTTTGGAAGAGGTAAAATTGTAAGTAAAGTTTAAGGGTTTTCGTGAAGAACAAAAAAATATCTCTGAATAATCTGGAAGACTGAGCACTGGCACAGGTTGCCCAGAGAGGCTGTGTAGTCCCCATCCTTAGAGTTACTTAAAAACTGTCTGGACATGGTCCCTGACAACCTGCTGTAGGTGACCCTGTCTGAGCAGGTCAGTTGGAACACATGACCTCCAGAGGTCCTTTCCAACCTAAACCATTCTGTGATTTCAAGTATGTCATTAAAAATTGCTATGAAATTATGAAGAGAAATTACTGAAAATATTGTTCCTTTATTTATAAATCAAATAGACTTACAGTCCATTGTAACCATAATGTAATCTATGTTCCTGTGTGGGCAGTTGACTCAATAATTTGAAAATTTTGGTGTTTATTTTTGAAATGTCCTTTCTCAAGGACAGTGTGTTTCTGACACAAGTGGTGTCTGTGAAAACACATTCAACAAACGGTGATAAACAACAAGAGAAAGGAACAGCAAGACCAGAGGAGAGGCAGCTGCTCCATGGTGGAGCAGGCACACCTGAAAGGGACTGTGGCTTCTGGAGGACTCATGTTGGAACAAAGAAAACAGCAAGAAGGAAGAAGCAGCAGGAAAAAAGAGTGAGAAACAAGAAGTTGTAGAAAGAAACAGCTGTGCCCTAACCCCAAACTCCTGCACTGCCCATCGCCTCACTGAAGGGACTGAGCATAACCTGCAGTGATAACTGAAGGTGTGGAGACTGGAAATGAGAGAGGAAGGTGTCTGGAGTGAAGCTGAGCCTGAGAAAGGTGGAGGAAAGGTGTCTTCCTGAGCTGTTTAAATGTTTGTATTTTTTTGTTTCTCAATATGGAATTCAGTAATTAAAAGTTTTAAATTCAGTTAAATTCCCAATGTCGAGTCTGATTTGCCTGTGACGGTAAAACTCATGAGGTTTTTTGCTCTTATTTTCCCTATTTTCTCCCTTTCCTGCTTGGGGAGAGTGAGTAAGAGGCTGTGTGGGTGCTTGACTGCTAGCTGGGGCCAGCCCACCACAATGTCATAGGTTGGCAGTGAATTTGCAGCCTTTTTTTTTCTTTGTCATGTCTTGTTGGTGGCTCAGTTTTTATACAGATGTAAACTGTTCAACAGAAATTATTAAAAAATAACACGTGAAAAAGAAATGGAAGTATTGAAAAAACCCTAGGATGGTGTGTGATAATAAATTTTCCAGGTATTCTGCAAGATTAGGATGCTGTGTTATGCAGATTTACAAAGGAAGAAAACCTTTATTTTTATTGATAGGAAGATCAGTTGATTGAGAGCTATTAAAGATGTGGGTATTGGTTCAGGAAATTCAAAAACTTAAAAGAACTGGAGTCTGGGAGAAATAAACTTATCCTGTCCTAGTGATATTCTTCAGCTATTCACTTTTTAAGAGAGGGGCTAGATGGGTCTTTACTCTGATCCAGTACAGTTATTCTGACTTTCTTATCTAGTCCAAGAGAACAGTAGAGGTAATTTACTTTACTGTTGACTCATCTTTACAGTAGCAGTATTAGATAAGGAAAACAAAATGAGAATATTTTAAATCAAACATAACAAAACCGAAGAAAGAAAGTATGAAATATCAGACAAATATATTTCCCCCACATTTTCTACTGTTCTAATCCTTTTCTGGAGATTTTTTTGTTCTGTTCAGACAAAAGTTAGCCTGGGCACTAGGAAAATAATGGGCAGTGGAATTATTTGTTTCATTGCCCCTCCCAAGATGAAGGAGGCTATCTACCTCTCTAGTCTGCACTACGGGCTGTTCAGACTCTCAGGTCTTGCATTTAGGAAGGTCCTGGAGCTGCTGAGCCAACCGTTGGCAACATTGTGGGGAAAAGGGGCTGAGACTGGACATGTGGAGCTTTTCTTTCCTGTCCTCTCCCTCCCACAGCCATTGAGAGTGAAGCAGAACTAAGCTGCAGCGGAGGGAGGAGTAGAGAGATGTGCTGAAGATACAACGGGCTCCTACAGATCATCCAGAATACATGCTGAGGTGCAAATTGCACAGCATTTGCTTTTGAGTGACAACCATGAAACTGCATCTTCTTACACAAGGTAGCCCTTGTGTAAGTATCCCAGTAAAAAGGATACTTAAATTCATAAGATATAACAAAAATTAAAATGTGGTTCAGTTTCCATTAAATACTTAGAAAAAGTTTAAGTTCTATCTGAATCTCATGATTTGAAGAAGACACCCTGTATTTTAAAATCCTATTGTCTTAAACATGTTTCTCTATACTTGGTATTGATTCCACATAACAGTATCAAAATCAATGTAAGTATGATTAAACAGAATTTTATTGACTTCAGTGAAGCACCAGGTTTAATTTTGTTCTTAGATGTTCTGTTTCATGATTCACAGTAGAGAAACCTTTTCCTAACCATGGATATGCATTTTACTATTTGAGAATTAAAAAAATGGATGCAGTTTTGCTTAATTTTCTAGTCAAGCAAAACTTCTAAGCATTTATTGCATTTGATGTTGTCTTCAGTATTGTATTAGCTTTTGAATGCAAGCATAGTTGTCTATATGTGGAAATACAGTTGGCACAAAGTACAGCATTTTTTTGGTAGCTGATATGTTGTGAGGAATGTCACACAATACAAATATGACTAGTAGATATTTGACTCATCCTTAGCTGACTGCCTTGTTGACATGTTCTGCTGACTTGAGTTATTTATTGTTCTTGAGAAGTTATATAAATTCCTTGAAATAGATATTCATTCTCTTGTTTAAAACTAAAACAGATTAAACAAGCCTTTAAATAAGAACAACAGAGTGTTTCCATGACTACCGTGCTGTTAACACCTTAACTGGGATTCTCAAAGCAAAGAGCTGATCATTGCTCCCAATAATACAGCAACATTTTTGTTATTGGCTTGTTCTGTGGCTGACAGAAACTAGTGGAGTTGCAAGTGGTCTTTAATTCAAAATACAAACAGGCAAGCTACTAATTTTTTTTATTTTTTATTTTTTTTTTAAGCATACTAACAGAGAGGCTTTCTAGGTTGCTGTGTAATCCAGTAAACTAAATCAGAAGGGCACCCTGTTGTATCAGTCACTGAACAGGCAAATGCTGTTGCACCCTTTGTAGACTGAAGAGAGTGGGTAATAAGGTGATAGCTGTCTGGTAGAAAGTAGGAATGTTTAGCTCTTCCTTTTTAATTGAGTCTGAAATAGATAAGGCTGAGAGACCACAGACACCTAGAGAAAAGTTTCAATAGTAGGTTCATCCTATTCGCATTATGGATTTACTCCAAATCCATCCTCCCCAAACAGAGTTCTGCCTGTGGTGAGTGCTCAGCTGCCTTGAATGTGGGGGCTCCCAACTCTGGGGAGCTACACTTGACGCAAGACATTGAGAAGTTGGTGTGACAATTTGAAGAATATAAGAAAGGGAGAAGGTTCTGGAAAACTATTCAGTTTTCACAGTTGCACAGCAACCTAGGGGCACAAGTCAGCATTTTCAATTCATTCAAACGTACTGGATTGTGTTTTTTTCAGTACTTTTTCTTCATCATTAGTAGACTGGCTGGTATTTTTTACAGTCTGCACAGAATTCAGTCATGGAATATTCACCAATAATTACCTGCACACCATCTGCTTCATCTATTGTTCTGTTCAAGTTTGTCTTTACTTGTTTTCCTGCCTTTGCCACTGATCATCACAATAATGTTTCATAATTAACTGAGTGTATGTGATGGTGAGGGCATAGTGGCCACACATGCTGAAGGTGAGGATAGCCAAGTAGTAACTGCTAGTTGACAAGAAGGTCGACTGTGAACTGGCTGCTCCAAAAGAGGCACGTGTAAGTTCTGCAGCTAAGTAGGGAGAGCAAGGAACTGATCCCTGTATAGAAGACAGTCTGCTATCTTGATATGACCATGGTGTGTATGTGGTGGACTTTGAATCTGCCTGCAGCAATGATAGTGTTTTGTTTGAGAAATTCACTGTAGGATGATTTCTGTTCCCACCCATAAGTCTAAATGCCTCAGGAGTGAGATTAGGATGCTCTATAGTTCTTTGCTGGATATTGTGAGCTCTGCCTGCTGTCATAGCTCAGAAAAAACACTCTATGTTACTATGTGAATTTTTGGCTCACAAATATACAGAGATTGAGCAAAGGAACTCTGCAGAGTGCCCTAGAACTTGCCAACCCACTACAATCCTGGGAGAACGTAGCTTTTATTGTTTTATTTATAGCAAAACGGCATCAGTTCCAAGTTACACACATGGAGAAATATGCAAACTAAACCTTTTATGAATTACATCAATGTACTTATCTCAAGAAAATGGATTTCTCTCTAGTACAGACATATGAGACAGAGAAGGAAAAATTTTATTTTTTGTTTACATAACATTGTTTTCAATTAGTAAGGTCCAGATGTTTGTGCATTTAAAGGCACCTTTTATATTCATTTGGGCTTCTTATTGGAAGACACCAGTGGATTATGTTCCAGAAACCCTTTTCTCCTTTTTGAAATTGAGATTGAATCAACTGGCTTTGCTCCTAACTTTGCATCCCAAAAGACTTCTTTGTTCATATGTATTTAATTTAGTGATATAATTTCTACTACTAAACACATGTAAAGTTCATCTTGCATAATAAATTTATTGACTTATAATGAAGGTAATTTTCTAATTTCTTCAGGATAAATTTCATAGGTCTCATCCTTCTGTGGCTGTTGTGTGTTTATCTCTTGGAGTAAAACCTTTAGAATAGGAACTGAAATGAGTGATGAATCTGGATGTTCCTCATCATTGTTTAGATCAAAATCCTTGTGTTTCTAGGGAAGAGTTTCCTCTGCTGACTGGACTTCCACCAGAAAGCTTTCAACAGAGTAGCACAGTGCCTAATTAGCCAAATTGCTTCCTTCATATTTGCATGTATTAGCTTAGTTTTAGATTACTTTTTTTTTTTTTTCCTCAATACTCTCAATTCACGGTAAGTACACTCTCTAAAATGCTGATTTTCTGTGCATGTTAATGTCTTCATCACTGGTCATTAATGAGCTTAAGTTACTCAGATAAAACCTTGCTAAAGCTAAGGTGCAGCGAACTTTCATAAAAACCTGTTAAGAACTCTTTAATTAGAATCTTAATTAAAATAATTATTTTGGGATGTGTAAGAATATGTGTTATTTTTAAGTGTATTTTTGAAAACATATATAACATTTCTTAGTTTCTGCTTATTCCATGAGAAAGTACTAAATTGGTTGTCTTTGCAATCATGATAAGTTTTAAAAAATGTTAAGGTGGACAGATTAAAAATGGAATACATGCTCCTATGACCTTGTTTCCTCTGAAGTTCTTTGGAGTATGAAAGAACACAAGAGAGATGAACGTACTGGTAATTTATAGACTGTAAATTATTCTTTTTGCCAAACCATTAGTGTATAAAGACAGTCTACAACATGACCTTTTACAGTTTGTTTCTATGATGTAGGGTTAGGTGTATCTGGAAAAAATTAATATTTAATTACAATAATTGGCAAGAAAATAAAAAGTGTCCCTATATTAATCCCTAATTTTAGTTTAAGGTTACTTTTATAATTTTTAAGAGACAAAACCCCACATTTTTGCTGTTTAGCTGAAAATTGTACAGATTCTTTTGTCAAAATTTTCTAAAATTATGTGGGACATGAGTTTTAACTGATGTTTTAAAATGTAGGCTTTATTTTCTGGTTTACTGTATAATTACTTAATTTATATCTGATTTCTTGGGGGAGGGAAATAATATTTGCTGTGTATTTGTACAGGAGAAAACAGGTAAAAATGAGATATACTTGACTAAACCCTTATTCCTGTTCAATGGTTTTCTGAAATTGTGTGACGAAGACAAATCTGATGGGACCAAATTATTTGCATTCACAGTGAGGTGTCTGGGGAGGATTTTTAACCCAACAAAACTTCAGGCAGCTCTCCACACATTCAACCTGGTGTTAAACCAAGGGCAAAGCCATTGCTCAACTTACCAAGGCATTCCTCATCCAGAGAGTAGTCACACAAGAGGTTTGTATAATTTAGAGCACATTAGTTTTATAATTTCTCACCCTGGTTGTTTCTTGAGGAAGTCAGGTATTGAATGTGGGTTTTCAAGCTCTATTTAAGCACAATTACATTTATCAAGCACTAGAATCCTATCTAAACTAAGCAGCCAGCAGCTCTTGGGTTTTTATTATTGTGACCAAGAACTTGTCAGCACCTTTGTGGCAGTATTATGCAATTTGATGTTGAAAATGATAATATACAGGTACTAGAATGGTTCTTTCATTAAGGTGTCACCTGGTAATATTTTTTATACAATGACTCTGAAGAAAAACAGCTCTTTTGCTATGAATTTGATGTCAATTATGCAGTAAGATAATGTTTTAATTGACAGTTTGAGTGGATGGAATTGTAGAGATGTTCTCAGATGAAATGGCTGCCTTGCATTTTGTTATGTCACCAAGAGTCTTCAGTGAAATGACAGCTTTTTCACGTGGAACATTGCTGATTAGCACAAAGCTGCAATAATTGCTCTGGCAGTAAGACAGATGTGAAATGCAAAGCTAGAAGTTCCTTTAACAGGTTTCTTTTGGGATGGAAAATATTAGCAGCCTCTGATAACTTTGAGATAAGAAAGAATTTATAGTCAAGTATTGCACTGAAGAATGTCTGTGCTGGAAATGAAGATGAATTTTCTCTTAAAATTAGGTGTCAAGTGTGTGTGTGTGTGTATATACACAGACATATATATGTATGTATTTATTCACAGAGATACAAGGAAAACGTGGCCTCTAATGCAAATAATTCTATATACTAAATATAATACTAAGTTCTAGATAACAAATACAATCATTATTCTTGCCCTTATTTTTAAGTAATGCTTTATCAATAGGTGTCCTACAGTTTGCTGTCCTTGGCAATATTCCAAGTCAGAAAGCATGGTTGCCTCTGGTGACCTGGGAGCTTGGACATTGCTCCTCTCTACGGCTGTTAATAATTGGTTGAATGTTATATGTCAGTGTCAAAGAAATGTCCAGTTTTTGTCTTTCAGAGCAATAGCTTTAAAAATGATCTGGAAAATATCCTCCGCCCCAAGGTTGAAGTGAAACAGCCAATCACTGATTTTAGCCAAGGTGATACCCTGTTTACCTTGTCATGATAATGTATGCAATGAGATACAGATTCTTGTCACTCCATATTATTTAAAGCTCTTCTGATCAAATCTCTGCTATTGCATTATTTATAGTTATGTTTTTCACGGGAAATGAATAATAAACCTAGCTCTAGTACTGCCTAGCTCTAGTATGCGTACGTGTATCCTCTCAATTTCAGTCTGAAACAAGATTGCTGTTTGTTTAAAAAAAAATCTTTGCATGTTTGCAGGCTACGGTTACTGGAAAAGGTAAAATCCTTGCTAGAATAAGGTATATATGGTAAATTATTCCCTACAGTCTGGGTATGTCCTCAGAAGTGGTAAAGGGAGAAGAACAACTAGATCACTGCAAACCAGATGCATTGAAGTCTGACATTGTGAACATGCCACTGGATTAAATGATTGGTGCATCTTTACTAACATCAGGACTTTTTATGTTTAAAAAGTTAAATAGCAGGGGATGAAGATAATTTTCTGTAATGTTGGAATCCATAAGGTACTGTGCAGAGGGAAAGAAAATACAGCCCACTGATAGCCAACTTTTGTGACTGTGTATATGCCAGAAATTAGTGATTTCTGACCTTTGGAACATGAGAACAGGCTGGAAACCCTTTTGTAAACCCTATATTTTCTGTTCATTTCTATCAGGAGACAGGTTTATACCCTGCGTAGGTAACACAGTATACCTATTGTGCCAGGCCTGGTGCAAGCATCACAGGAGGGCTGGAAGGCCAACTTTCTGGCTGGTCTTGAGTCAGTTTAGCTTTAACGGCTTCAGGTAGAGTTTCACGTTTACACTAATTCTAGTTCGGCCCATTATGTGCATACCTGGGAAAATTTCCATGAGTGACATCAGTATTGCTGTGGATGTAAAGTGGCAGATTGCCCCAATATTTTCAGAAGTATTAATCAATTTTTCTGACACATCTACTCCGTAAACACTGAGTTAAAAGAAGAAGGAATAAACAAAATCACAAAGTGCTACAAAAGTCTGAATGTAAAAAAAGTTGTCAAACAGTGACTGAGAGAGGCTGGGCCATTAATACTCTCTTTGGGTAACCTTTTTTGTCCTTGTCTACTACTTGGACTTCAATTTCAGTCACTGAATTTTTATATGATTTCTTTCCTCTTCAGTTTGTGTGACTATGCACACCTAAGTACAACTCTTCAATCAGTTTGTGTGACTATGTACACCTAAGTACAACTCTTCAAATCAGGCTAACAGAGAGTATATATTATTTTCTTCTTGGTTTTAGTGGACTTCTCAAATGGTCTGCTGTTTTCTGCTTTAGTTTCCTTTATGTTCTGTAAAGGAGACCTTCCCAGTTTGTTCTTGGCAGTTGAACTCAAGTCAATAACATAATTCAGAGCAATTTCTTGCCTCATTCTTCCTCTACAAGTAGAGGGTTTAGAGATTTACTGTTCTGTTTTGCTGTGGTCATGCAGCTACAGCGTAAAGGATCAGGTTTGCAGTTGGGGAAGGAGTCAGCTGCAAAGCTGACAAAGTGAGAAAAAAGGAGATATTCTATCAGAGCTAACTCTTTAGCACTTAAATTAAAGCAAGAGATTAAACTAGTATTTATAACACAGAAATATTGTTTGCATGTCCTCAAATGTAGGAGGCATGGAGCAGGTCAAGAAAGTCTTCAAATTTACGTAGCAACACAAGGGTGCCATATTAACTGTGCACAGTAAATGTGTAACAACAGCAGAACCTGATAAATCAGGTTGAGCTGAAGAGAAGGAAAACAGATTATCAACACTTCTGAGCAGCATTCATGCATAACATGAAATAGCCTTTGCAATCGGGATTGGGTACAGACACTAAGAAAGGGATGTTGATAGTGAAGGCCAGACACTCCAGTCAAGTATCTGTCAGCTTCTCCTTAGTTTTTTTTTTTGAACCTCTGCTGTCTGACATAGTGTAAATATCACTGCACTGTTATAACCTCTGCCTGCTGCTACTGCTGTCTCACTTATATGTCTGTAAACAAGCTGAGGGATGCACTACTGATGTTCATTGGTCATATACAATCTTAGTAAATATATCACACCAAGAATCTATTATCATTCTTCAGACTGACATATGTAAGTATGCTGTACTTCAGAAATTGCTACAAAATCCTCTGATCCCTAGGAACACCTTCTTTTGCACTGTCAACCTTTTGAGTAGTCTTGTAGTCTGAAATGGGTTTTAGGAACAGTTTACCCATATCCATGACATCCACATGTGATGCCAAATGCAGTGGCCTGACTGGTAGGGTTATGCTTGTAGACTGTGTAGATAGGAAGGAGTATTCATTTCAGTGCAGTGATTGGGAACTCAATGAGAAAGGATTAATGTGGTGCCAAACACATGGCCAAAAAGCTCTGTGTTGTGCAGTGTTGATGGTTAAGGTGGCTGACAACACATGCTATTTTTACCTTGGTGAGCTGATATTTCACAATAGCTACTTCCTCTTTTGCAAAGAAATTCAGCTCTGTGCAGCATGACTGGTGCTGCTCAGCAGGCACTTGCCGTGACCTTGCACACTTGTCTCGTTAATGCAGTGTGTACGCTGAGCAGCACCTGCTTTCAGCATCCTGCTTCCACTTGCTGCAGAGAGCAACCTGCACATGTGCAGTAGCAATGCCTTCGGCTTATTGATATTTTCTCCATTCCTCTTGAATTACAATAATTCAATTGTAAGCTGTGGCCTGCAGGGTTTTACTACGTATTTCACAATGCTTTTTAATTTTTACTGTTTTTTTACATTCATGTATTATTACGTTCGGTGGAACCCATTTCCTTGCTTTGGGCATCTAATGGTAACAGTATGTGCTAAATTATTGGTAGTTGCTGTCAGCCAGCTGTCAGCATTATGTTTACAATTTTGACAACTATACTTATTTGGTTACTGGTGCCAGTATGTGATATAGTGGTGGACAATTTTTTGCCTTTGTAAACAACACGATTTGAGTTCTCACCTGGAAAATGCTCAGCTCTGGATGACAGAGGTGACGAGATGGTGATTTAAAAAATCAAACCCAAAAGAACTGTGTTTATATATTTATACCTGCAATTATCTCTCACAATTGGGAAATGTCAATGAGCACACTGGATGAAGTAGACCTAGAAAATTTTAAAGTCAGTTGGAATTTATGGTATTTTATGTACATAAAGAGAAAGAAAACAGAACATGAAGCCATTTTGTTCAGTGTTTTCCTGTTCCCAAAGTTTAGAACAATCTGGCTACAATCCCCAGACCTGGATGGAGTTCTTATCTCAATGAATTTATTCTGGGTGAACTCCTGGACACAATGCTCAGGTAATTTTAGTTCCTATGTTTATTTTATTTGTACCTGAGCTCAGAATCACACCCCAGAGATATATTGCCATTTCAACCATTTTTAAACTTTAAGGCTGAATACATCTGACAAGCACAAATAGCACAAACAGCTGAAATACTGTAATTTCAACACAGCACACATATATATGTGGTTTAATTAAATGTTTTCTGTGTTGTTGTAGGTGAAACTGCTATGAGATACAACCAATTCTTTAATGTAAATATGTGGGAAGATGGAACTATTGTTTTACCTGCTTAATCTGTCATATTACTTTCTAAGATTTTATGCCACCTCTCTGACAACACAGCTCATACAGATATTAATGAGATTATGTGTAATTGTGTCTTTACAGGAAAAACCCAGTTTTAGAAATCAACTGTTCATTAGGAGCAAAACCATTTATACCTCCTTGAGAAAAGTCAGTAGCTGAGTAGCAGACTTCCCACAGTTTCAAAACACACACTGACAAAAATTGAAGTTAACATTCCCAATGTTTCTATGACTACATTATGTTAAGTAGGTATCTTCAAACCACCATTAAACCATATCACAAATGAACAGTATTACTGTTATTTTATTGAATAGTTTTGAATGTTAACAAAGAATTTAGTGTATCTTTTTTTAATATTAAGGAATAATTGTATAATATTTGCTAAGTAGAAAATTAGGTGACTGGTGCTGGCAATTATTTCTCTGTATGTTACTTATGGTCATATAAATATTGTATTTATAGTATTTCTTATTTTTTCTTTATCACAGGGTATCACTGCCAATCTGTGCATGCATTCATTTCATAAAATGTACCCTGATAGTAGTCTGTATTTATATTTAGTAGTTACCCAGAATCTATGGTTTTGTTAATTCTCTCTATTAGGAGATCTAACGTCTAAAAACGAGAAGTAGCAGTTTATGCTGTTTAAAACTGTATTTTTCTCTGCCAGTTTCCCCATTAACTGTTGTGTTTAAAGTGGAATATGTTTCTGTACATTTCATATTTGACATTCATGAAATAATCTGGACCATTTCTGAGACACTGTGAATGTAATAAGAAAATCTCGAGGAACATGTTATTAATTCAACTAAATTTATTTAATTAAGGTGGAGCAGACAGCTACAAATGGAATAATTTGACTGAGTCCTGGCCTCAGAAAAGTCCTTTAGATGTCTTTTTGTGTGAGATGACATACCTGAGGGTTCTGGTTTTAATGTTTGTGCCTTATTTTTCTTCTCTGTCTTATTTCTGTGTAAAGCAACCTTTGGATGTATGTGAGCAGGCTTAAAAAATGTACCATGCTAATAGTATAATTAAACTATTAATCTTCCTATATCTCTGAAGGTTTTAATGTGGCTTCCCCAGTAAAAAGGTTCAGAAGGCTTTTGTGTGCTAGAGATTCTCTCAGATCTCCAGTTGACATAGCCTAATACCATCTCCAAACCTCTGTAACCTATGTCCTGTAATCACCTATGACTAATGTAGAAGAGAAGACAGGGAAGCGGAGGGGACAGACAGAAGGGATCAAAAGGGATGTAAAACTTTGCACACATAACACTGGGTTAGTAAGCTCATAATTATTCAAAAGAATAGCAATATAAGGATGTCTTAGGCTGCTGGTGTTTCCCCTGGTTTTTGAGCAGTGCCACTGCACAGGACAGGGAAAAGAAGCTGTTCTCATTATGGATCTGAAGGCTGCGATGTTAGCTCTCCCAGACCACAGAATTTATTCTTATATTAACCAGAAGCAGTTTGGGAGAACAAAATCCTTGATAATGGAAAAGAACAATTTATGCTGCAAATAATGGTTCAACCATATGTGAAAATACATATGCTCACAAAGCGTGGTGAATGCACCCCAAGACTCAGTATTTGCTAATAACATAAAATCATATCTAGGTTCTTTTAGTTTAATGTTATTTGGAATAAGAACTAACTGCAGTATATCAGCTACTTATGTGTGGTATTTGTAAATAATAGCAAGCCCTGTGTCTCTAAGAAACAGTTTTGTACAACAGCAAAAGGAGCTTTATGAATGCAAGTACTGGCTGTGATGCTCTGAATATGGTGTAATCAACAAGTTTAATGGCACTGCTATTGTACTTCTCTGGTTAAGTTTTGACTTTTTTTCCCCTGTGTTTCAGTATCTTCTACTAGTGCTTGCTCTTTCTGGGTAATAGCTGTAGATTTAAAAGCACAAAAGGATCTGGAGCAGAAATTTTCAAAATTAACATAATTAGATGTCCCTGTCTTCAGAAATACTATTATGTTTCCATCTGTAAATTTCTGATCTATATTCTATTTAGATCATCACAGAAATCCATATTTAGCAGTTAGAAGTGATGAACTTCTACTGCAAATATTACTTGGCATTTCAGTATATAAAGGCTTCTTTCCTTCTCAGGTCTGCAACACCAGTTGCTTTTTCCGTCCTCTTTTCTCCATCTCCCCACCCCAGTGAAGAAGTATGGTGTACAGAGTACAGATTGCACACTTAGTCTTGAAATGAGTCTGGATTTTAAAACATCTGAAAAGATTAAACTGTGCATGCTGAATTTTCATGCAATTTAATAATATGGTGTGGTTGACTGAATAGTCTTTTTCATTATATCTGTCAGCTTTCTCTGCTTCTGAGGAGTTTCACATTACAGAGTAATAATAGTAAAAAGTGTCCAAAGTAACATGGATCAACAATTTATGCAATCTCTGAGTTTTTTTGTTTTCCACACAGAATTTAGTGGACTTGAAATTAATGTTACTAAGTTAAAATAACAAGATGATGGTTATTATCTGATGCTTTATGTGTATCTAACCTCTACCTCTCTTTTGTGTTAAAATATTGTTTAATACAATAACTGCAAAATAATACTGGGAAAAGATGAATATTCAAAAAGTGTGTGGATTATATCAGTAGAGTTTTTATTTTTTAGTGGAGTTTTAGTAGAGTCTTTGTAAGACTCTTGAAAAGTTGACTGGTCTACTCAGCCTCCTTTAAAAATGGTATATAATTACTGCTACTATTTTGAGTATTTTTGACATTCATAACATAGATTTGGAGTAATATTTGTGTTTTTTTAAAGAGAGATTTAAAAAGCCTATTTCATGTAAAGTGCTTCTGTTTAAGGTAAAGAGGAATGCAAAGTATGTATATTCAGCTTTAAGGTGTATCATTGACCAGGTAGCTGCCCTGTTGCTGGACTGTGCTAAGGAGCATTCTTAAGATCAAAATCCTGAGTCCATTCACATCTTCTTCCAGTATGCCCATCCCCTGCCCCAAGGATGTCCTGCAGGCCACACCAAGACAGCAGTCAATAGGCTGCCCACCTGCCTTGAGCTGGCAGACCTGCATGCTGCTGGAGACCCAGCCAGCATGCTGCTGCTGAAATTTGCACATCATAGATACATTAGTGCTATAATTCCAGAGCACATCTCAGCACAAGCATGTGGTCTATTTCTGGAGAAAAGACATTGTAGAGGCAATGGCCTATCACATTATATGACCCTGGTGGAGGCTGCTGCTGTTGATGTCACTTGGAGCAGGCTGGAGAGTTGTGATCCTCCCTATCTGTTGGGAAAAAACAGCCACATCAGCACAGTTTGGGCCAGAGGAGCTGTGCATTGTTACCTCTGTGCTGCTGGTCTTCAGGAGGCAATGGTAACCTCCCCAGCGCTAGCTGCTAGTGGGATTTCAGAACAGCCAACACCAAGTTGATAAGAATTTTGTGGCTTCAGCTCCTGACTTGCCCTTGTTACAGTGGAGAATATATAACATATACTGGATGTAATTACAAGGGTATAATAAGATAACATGGCAAAATACAAAGTTACATATAATGGCATAATAAAACAGTGAAGGCAGGATTCTGCCAAATGTGGAGGAATGTCCTGTCTAGCTCTGTATTATATGAAGCTTTTTTGCTGTGCTGGACACCAGTGGTTTTTTACCAGCTATTTTTATACCTCAGTTGCTTTCTTACAGGCATCCTAAAAGCATTCAGATGTCTTTAAAAAATATAAATCCACTTCCTCAATGTTACTGGCTGCAGAAGGACACAGTTTCACTGTGGCATTTATGAATTATAATGATGAAGTCTTATCAGACTGAACATGTTTTTTGTGTTGTATAATCTGTTTCCAGTTTCTGATTTAACTAGGTGAATTTGCAAAAAAGTAGTAATATTTCCAAACCTGTGGTCTTGATGGCTGTACTGTATTTGAAAAGAAAGTAGTCTTTAAAAATAACTTTGCTTGAAAATATGCATAAAAGCTGGAACTGCAAAACACCGGAAGAGGTGTTTCATTTTGAATCACTGCATTAAGGTACTCATAGAAGATGAAGGAGACCTAGATCCAATATTCTCCTCAGTCTAAGGGCAGCACTTTTAGCTCTTAGGATAAGTCTGTATAATTGGTACTGGGAAAAAATAATCAATTCCATTGTTGAAGTTGTTCTTTTTTTTTTTTTTTTTTTTCCCCCCCTAGGGTTTTGAAATATTAGTTGACTTTGAGAGTTAGAGTTTGAGAATAATAAAAAAGTTGATTATGGTGCTTACCTTATATTTGAATTTCAATACATGTTCTGTCCACACAAAATGGAACAGTTTTGTTAGGAAGATTGAGAGCTCCTATTGAAAGCAGTATAGTCTTGTTACACTGGGTGGTTTTGTGCCTAAAATTGTTGGCCTATCTGGCAAACAAATAATACCCTCTCCTCCCAGCATCTTAGTTATGGGAAATGCATTCAATGATAAAATGAACTTTAATTTGGAAAAAGAATTAGGCTGTGGGGACTGAAAGCTGAAGTGTAACATGTATAATGTCATCTCTCTTTCACAGGGTAAAAAATACTCCAGGTTGGTAGTATAAGCTCTGTTTATTGAGAACTTCCATTATTATTTCCACTGTTAATACTGACTGTTGATAGTCTCTGAAAAATCTATGAGTTTAAGCTGTGAAAGTTGCATACCAGAACTCTTATTTATTATCCATTCAGTAGTCTAAATCTTTCTGTGTCAGGCTATGTCCTTTTTTGGTTTTATTTCTCGTGGCATTGTCTGATGTAGGGTATTGATTTCAATTTCCTGGTTGTACGGTCAGACATGTTGCAAGGAGATCTAACTAGTCAAAACAAAAATTAAATGTATGTGTGTGCAATGCAAATATTGTTACAAAAAATGTATTAACAAAAGTCTTAGCGATCTCTATTTATTTACTTTGCACCATTCCTTGAGTTTTTACTCAGTTCTTCCTCGAGACAAATGTTGATTGCTTACTATGCAAGTTTTATTGTTAGTGTGTACTAAGACTATATTTTTTCTACCTACAAGAGCTTAAAATTATGTCTTTTATTGACTGTTAATCTTACTCTCAATGAAACCTGAATAACATCTGTCAAACCATTTCTTTTTTTTTGACATTTATAATCAATGCAACAAACATATTTTTTCATGTCATTATTCATCAACAATGAAAGTCTGACAGTATCTAAAGCACTAATTGCTTTGATTGAAACATTCTGACAAATGTTATATTTTAATATTTAACAAGACTTTCAAAAATTTATATGAAACCCCTTCTTCAGCTGGGATTGGACTTTATAAAGAATGTCTCTGATGTTTGGTTAAACCAGTCTAACATGGCTTCGCCGTGTATGTGGGTATTGAACACAACCCATAAAACACCTGAGACCAGGCCTATGTCTTTTTCTTGGAGAAGAAAATTTGAGCAAAGAATACAACTTGAAAAGCCAAATGTCTTTCTCTTTTGTGCTGCAGCTGAAGGAGCATAAAGGAGATGTGCAGATGATCTCCTGAAGGACTCCATCTCACAGAGCAACAGTTCTAACATGAGTGTGTTGCCTGTTGTGTATGTTTGTGTACAAGGGAATATATTACATTGTTTCCCTGGAATTTCCATGAATGCAGAAAGCCAGAATGGTACAGGAGGATATGGTAGGTAAAAGTGCCAAGATTTTGATAAGAACATGATGATCATTCTCTGTGTTTTAAAGGCATTCCCCTGTGCTGTTTCTGAAAAATCCTCTAAACTATATAATAAGCAGTGCTTTTGTGAGTCTGGTATTAGGCAATACCACAGCACCATAGACAGTATATTTTTATAATATTTTTCCTCCCCACGTTCTTCTCTGCTTCTCATTCTTGTGGTATCTCCCTTGCTGAGTAAATATTATCATTGAGTGGGGAACTCCATGATAATGCCTCTTCTCTGTTTTCTTTTTGTGATCACAACTTCTCATTCCTGGTATATATTTCATAAGCAGTAATGACTGAAATATTCCTTGATATTTTTATGCATTTCTTCTGAATAGTTTTATCTGACTAGTAGTGGTAATTATTTTCTCCTACATACACAGATCTCATTTACAGTACTGCTCAGTTTATTGTTCTGTAATTTATACTTCTCTGTCTAGCTTGGAACATTCATTTATAACAGGATTTACCGCTCTCTGAGGTTGGGCTAACAATGCAAATTATTGCTATTATTAGAGTATTATTCTCTGTACTACTTAGAAACAACAGTGTTAGTCTGTAGTGTCTCCAAATCTGGAGCAGAAAGCTGACTCCTGTCCCCAGAAAATTACCATTGAAATAAGAGACAGTGCACACAGGCATGAAGAATCAGCTGACTATATCAATTGGTTTGTTGTCAAGTACTTTCTGTGTACAAGCAGCCTGACTTTTGCCTGTATTTAGTAGGCATAATGACAAAGAGGTTGAAATAGAAGTTGTTTTCAGACAGTTACAATAGTTCTTATCAAGCATAAGAGGCAGTTGCTGTTAGAAAATTATACAGATTGATGATGCAAACTGTTATAGATCACCAGAAACAGATATCAAACAAGATCATCTTGATTTTAATTTTTTTTTTTTTAACATATTCTTCCTCATTTTTGACAATACAACTACAACTTGAAAAAACTCAGGGATATCCAGATGATTCTATAAATCTAAGTCTGAAATTACACTTAAGCATTGTTTTCTTACTGGACCCAGTGCCAGCCACGCACTTCTCAAACAGAAGTAAATTCTCTCCTTCCTCTATGAGCTGTATTGATTTGAAATTAGTCTGACTGTCTGCTATGATAGCATTCATTGGCATTAATTGTATGCAAGTTTAATTTCATACAAATATTTTTAGTTTGAATCAGAAGTATACAAACAGCGATCAAATGGATTTTAAATTGGGCACACTAAATTAACAGAAATGAATGAAGTGACATCAGAATCTATATGACAATTAAGAAAAGATGAGTCAGAAAAAAAGATAGGCAGACACTTTGTTGGTTTAAGTAAAGGCAACACCATGGGTTTCTCTGGAGTCTGGCCTGTCACTCCTAGCAGTTAGTAAATGGATATTTCCATATTCCTTACATTAACTATTTCTGATTTAGAGCTGGATGCAGTGTTCTGCAGGGTAACAATTTTTTAATTTAACTTATTGGCAGCAATTCTGATGATAAGGGAATTCATGGTGAGAAGGAAATAATTTCTTGTTAAAAAAGGCAATGCCTTCCTGAAGGGAGTACTTTTCTGATGTGATATATAGCAATAGTAATAGGTGATTGTAGATTTAATAGACAGAAATAATTAAAATTACATTGGCAGGCTCAGTCTATCTAGGGAGGGAACTCTAATTAAACCACATCTCTTTTGCATTATAGCTGTTCTGTCAATTTTAGTGTGATATATTTTCTAATTTTTATACAGATGCAACTTCTAGTCTGTAATAGACTAAAGAATTTATGTTTTGGCAGGATTATGAAAGACTCTGTCATTTTATATCAGCAGAAATATTAAAGACTTGCAAGCCAAACCTTCATGTCCTGACTACTCTCAAATAAAAAGAAAAAGATAAATGTTAAATTCTTTAATAACACCAGCTAGACTGTATTTATTAATGTTTTAATATTTATATTCTTTTAGGATACAATTATATAAGAATGAAATTGAGCAGATTAATTAATATGAGAGAGTGTTCAGCCTACAAATATAATGAATAATAATAAAGAACCACTAAAATTTTCAGCAAGAGGGAAAGGGAGCTTGCTATTAAAGGACTGTACAGTTCATATGTTTTAAGTAAGCAAGTTTGATGTGATATCACTTCCTTCATGCATGACAAATTCTCGTTTAGAAATTTTAGAACATTTAGTTTCGGCAATGAGTGATGGAACCTGGACAACACATCTGCCCTTGGATAGAAAAGTAAAACAGATTGTTTTAGGTATGCCAACGTTGTGCTCAATTTGGAAGAAATTTCCCTTTAAAGGATCCTTAGAAAATTTAAAATTAGAACGGGTTAAAAGATCAGAGACAGATGAAATATGGAATGAACCCTCGACAGCAGTATTAATTGTCTGGGCTCTAGAATCCCTTTTGAATCTCATAATATCATATAGAAACAGGGACTTGACTGATTGGACAAATGACTGATTGGACAAATAGAAAGACTGGCAAATGTCACAAGGAAAGGATTTAAGGAATTAAAGTTACAATTACAGGTAGCCTCAAGAATGACTTTGTAAAACAGAATGGCACTAGACATGTTCTTGCTCAAAGAGCATGGAGTTTGTGAATACCTCAAAAATAGAGTGGATCATTGTTGTATACATCTCCCAAATGTGACACAAGATGTAGAACATGACCTAGACTTACTAGGAAAAATTAAGGAAGATACTGAGAAGGTCCAAGGAGATATGTCAGAAGATTGGATAGACAAAATTTTTAGTGGATTAGGTTGGAATTTAAGTTCATGGATAAAATCATTAATTGGAACATTATTTATCTTGCTCGTTGTTTTCTTGATGATAATGTTGATTTACTCCTGTTTGAAGAAACAAATTAAGAGCAAAATTGCATTCAATTGCATGATCATAAGAGAAATCCCAAGACTCCCACCAGCATAGAGAGAGAGAGAAATGTAATAGACTCTGGTATGAAAGTATTGAAATTTTCAAAACTTTCAAAAGGGGGAAATGTTACTGATATATTATTAATTTAGCTGATTTTAATGATTTTTGGTGATTTGGATTTAAATAAGGAATCATTTAGAGTAACCACACAACCAATTATGCTGCTACAAAGTCCTTTGTAAAGTCCCAGACTAAGGCCGCATAGGCTGGTAATAATCATTAGCCAGATTTCTATTTAAAGAATAAGACTCATGCCCAGGTACTATTGTTAGGCTGTCCAATAAGGACGATTTATTGCTCTGTCAACGAAGATGTTCTAAAGGATACATTGTGAAAAGGCCTCAAAGCATGTTAAAATTGCAGTTGAATCAAGGACAATGTCAAAATTGCAACGTGCTTGAGTCAAGAACATTAGAAAGTTTTTTCTTCTGAGTCAGTAGTCCATGGTGGTCGCAAAAGCAGGCCCCCAACTCATTTCAGGACTCAAGTGTGCATGACCAGAAAGAGGTGGAAATAAGAAAATGAGTTATGGGAATTAGCATGTTTATGTATGAGAACCTGATTAATATGTATATACTGTATCCTATATAATCAGCATGTTACACGAGTTAGGTGTGCATTGTTGGTGAGACGACTCCCCTACACACCTGGAGGTTAATAAAGGAGTGTCTGCTTATCTACATCACATTGGTGTTGATAAACTCTTTTATCCCATTTTGGTGACAATATGGATATATTTTCACCTGTCAACTTTTGGAAGTCTTCTATAGCATTTGTTGTTGAGATGTTTGAATATTCTTCTTTTACTCAGTTATGGAATGTGTGACAGATATCTGACCTCTTTGTATACATTCTATATTAGCACCTTTATTGCACAGCCTGATGAGGATTTCAGTTGGTTTTTATATATCTCAGCCTCTTATAATCCATTTTAAACTCTAGAGCAGCAGATTATTAATAAATTTATATAAATCTGTATATAAACATTTGATTTTTATATATATGCATATAAAAAAAAGCTGTAACATGTTTACGCACACAGACCCAACAGAAAGCTAAGAAAAAAATTCTAACAAAGCAGTAGTGGAAACCTAGAAGATGGTGCCTTTACTAATAAACTGATGTTAACCCATGCATGTTTATGTCCCACTGGAAAACAGGTTTTTATTAGAAAAGATATAGGATTACTTCCTGCAGCAAAAATCATGGGTTTAGTAATCATTGGAGAGTCTTATAAATCCTGTACAACTGTATTACAGAGCCACTATACCAAGTGAAACTTATCTCGTTAAATTAATTGATGAAGGTTTTTTTATCTATGAATTAGAAGCACTTGGCATGATAATGGTTAGTGACCTTAATGTGCACAGGAATGAAAGTTCCTCTGAGTTCCAGGCATCCATGAATTCCAGTACAACCCCTGTAAACCTGAGCTTGGAAGTGGCAAATCTTCCTAGATAAAATACACGAATTTCAAGAAATTCCAACCGTGTTTTGCTCTTCTTTGCTTACAAAAAACCTATTTGTATAACATCTCAGAGAAAATAAAGTTTTTGAGAATTATGTGCTTCTACATAACTCAGGTTTCCTCTCAATTATCTCAACAGCCTTTCTTTCTTAAATACTTATAGTAACAGACCTCTCTTGAGGCAACAAATAATGTTTATTTGAAGACAAATTCCGCAGTGTAAATTCCAATACCCTTTCATGTTAACAGTTATGTTCTGTATAAATTATAGCAATATTATGTTATTGAATACTTTATTAATTTAGAGGCTATATTATCATCTGAATTTATGTTTGTATTAAGTGAGCAGTTCATTGGTATCTGACAAGTTTTAAGCATATACTTACATCAGAAAGGCAATAGTAAATTTTCTAGTGTGCAGAGGAGGCAATTCCTTTTTATGGAACAGGTTAAAAGATAGTGTTTAAGAATAAATTATTTTTTTCATATATGCATATATGAATAAAATAAAGATGTTGGACTTTGGGAACAGAATTTGACCAGCAGTAATCTTGCAGAAAATGGAGAAAACCACAGTTAAAGCAATGCATTTACTGAAGATTTCAGAATCTCCAGTCCTTACCGGCGCCATCTGGGACAAATCCACAGTTAAAAGTTGCAGTACTTCTCCCCATTCCCATCAAGTTGTTTCTGGTCTTTGTTCAAACTCTGGTTTGAAGATGCTTGGAAAAATTCCTACCACAGAGGCAAAGACATGCTAACTATCAAGTTGAGGAAAAAATTATGGTCTGACTACATATGTAATAGCAGATGGTCTATTCATGAGCTGGAACCACTAACATGACAATCCATATGAAGGAACTGAGCCAGTAAGACAAGAATGATAACAGTTCATTTCCATTCGTGAGAGCTGCAGAGGATGCTTTCTTCTCCTTCCATGAGCTTATGGAAAAAGGAAGCAAGGCAATTAAGCCTGAACTGAGCAACCAAACATACTCTCTCTTCCCAGCTTCATCTTTACATAATTTATCAGAGTTTATCAGCCTTAGCCAAGCTCTCTCAAACAGGAGAGGTAAGAAAAAAAATTAGCTGTGTGAAGTATCAAGAGGAGTCAGTCTTGTAGTCAAGTTAACAGAGTCCTAACTTCAACATGCATTGCAAAGCACTGCAAAAGGGACCAGGTCTACATCTGGCTGAATATTTTTAAATAGGATATCAAAATAATATTTAGTTTAATATGCTAAGGTTCCTCCATTTAAGCACTTTGTTTGGACCAGTTTTGTTGATAACACAAATAGACAGATTTGCAATTTCAAGTTTTTAATACACTTTGAAGCACACCTATTCTATGAAAAACTCAGAATCTGAGGATTACCGAATGTATTGACTGATGTAGGGTGAAGGAGGGCAAAGGAAATGACCCTCTTCTTCCTTTAGGATTTTTGTCTGGATGTAAGTAAAGATTTGGCACATATTTTCAAGTTTCTTACATGTCAGGCAGCTGTCAGAGCAATATTTCCAAACCCAAGACAAATGCCTGGGAGCGGTGCTGTGCCAGACAGTGGACCTGTGATTCCTGCGTGGGCAGGTGGGCAGCTTGCCCAGAGCCTCCACCACACCCCACAGCCTATGCTGCTCTGTGTCCCACTGTTTACAAAGCTCTCCATTAAAGTTTGCATCCCCATGGCACACAAGATCTTCACCCAGAAACAATTTGGGGCTGCCTCAGTGACTCCATGGTCAGACAACTCCTTCCCCTCTGTTAAGGAAATGTGGAAGCTCTCTCTGGTCTGTCAGGAGATGTGTGCTCGTGATAGGCAAAAGTCATCACTGTTATCTACCTGTCTCTTTTAGCATATTATTTTCTTTCCAAGGTGGAGAGAATAAATTATTTAAACGGAATTTACATTTTTATTTATTTAGTCATACAGTAATCTGAAATAATTTTAGGAATTAATTAACACAGAGATAAATAAAACAAAAAAGAAACCTATATACTCTGAGATTCACTGCCTCTTAAGAATTTTAATTTTTACCAAAAAGGGAGCAGTATACAAACTGCAATCCAATCAAGTTTTATTTGGTAAATATCTGTGTATATGATTTGTTATATTTTGCAGATAAGACAAAAGTTCTCTTCCTTAACTTCATGAAACTTAATTTCTCAGTGAAAAAGCCTAGGGGAAAATCTGTATTGAATGTGAATCTGTCATTTACCAGCTATATTGTTGGTTCTAACCGATGTCACAAACTAAGTTACTTCATTTACTGACATCTAAGGCACCGCATGCCTGTGAACATACACATGTATAAATGTTTTGCAAAGAGTCACCACTCTTTGCCACAGAGCTGACCTGGCAGCATGAAATTTGCCTTCCCCTATGCCTTGTCTCCAGTGCACCCCCCAAGAGCTGGTAAAAATACATGACATCAGCACCCACCAGGGTCAGGTTGGGCTCTGCATGTGCACTGTGCTCTTTTCTCCAATTACACTCCTCGAAAGGCAGACTGCTTTGGAGACAGAGGTCAATATTGCTCTCCTTGCCCTGGTTTTTGAGGGAAAGTCTAAGCACATCATACCTATGCAGGTAACATTCAGAGATCGCTATTGATGACCTTCCAGGAAGGGGGCCCCTCCTTCACTCTAGTATAGTGTATCCACGCATCTGATTTTGTGATCTTGGTAGATGTGAAGGTAGTAGAATTTGAAAGGGTCCTTTCCAGCATTCCTGCAAGGGTTCAGAAGTCCATGTCTTCACGTAGACGTAGTCTCCATGTTGAAGGTCATGTACTGGATTTTCCAGGGGTAGAGGTCTATTCCACACTACTGCATTTCAGATTGCAGTCAGGGTTTCTCCTAAGGAGAGTAAATAATTATACACATCTTGTTTTCCTTTTACATGCATATTTGCATTTGGTTCCAGAGATTCATATGGTTTCCCATATAGTAATTCATAAGGACTAACTGATGTGCCACTTTTTGGTTGTACCCTGATTCGCAGCAATGCCAGTGGAAGTGCCTGAGGCCATTTTAAATTAGTTTCTTGACATATTTTCCTAATTTGCCTTTTTAGAGTCTGATTCATTCTTTCTACCTTTCCACTGGATTGTGGCCTCCATGGTGTATGTAAATCCCAAGTAATCCCCAGAATTTTACAAACACTTTGTACTACTTCAGCAACAAAGTGTGGATCTCTATCTGAAGATATCCCAATAGGGACTCCAAATCTCAGGATTATTTCTCGTAGTAACCATTTTACCACTTCCTTTGCCTGAGTGGTACAACACAGAAAGGCTTCTGGCCATCCTATAAAAGTATCAACCCCACCAAAATGCATCGATACCCATTCTGTCTAGGTAACTCTGAAAAGTCTACTTGCCAATAGTATCCTGGTTCTGTTCCAGATTTGAGCTTACCCATTTGGACCCTTTTCTTTACTACTGGATTATTTTTCAAACACACACCACATTTTGAAGTTATCGTTTTGGCTAATCCTAGCATTTTGATGGATAGTACTTGTCTTTTTAAAAGGGTTATTGAAGCCTCTATGCCCCAGTCACATTCTTGGTGTTTTGTCTGAATTATCTCTCTCATCAAGAGAGGTAGAACTACCGCTTGTCCCTTGGATGTCACCCACCATCCAGCTAAATTTTTCTTAGCATTCAATAATTGCCCCAATTTATATCTTCCTCTGAATATTGAGGATTCTGCCTTGGGAGAATTACTATCCTGGCTGGAATCAATGCCATTTGTAACTGTATTTCTTTCACTGCTTTTCTGGCAGTCCTATCTGCTAAATTATTTCCTCTAATATCTTTTGTATTCCCAACCTGATGTGTTTTACAGTGCATGATTGCCACCTGAGTTGGTTTCTGAACTGCTTGCAATAATTGCAAAATTTCATCCTGATGTTTAATATTTGATCCCTGGGAGGACAATAATCCGCATTCTTTCCACAAGTCTCCATGGACATGTACTACCACAAAAGCATACTATGAGTCAGTCCAGATATTTACTTTCTTCTTTTCACTTAATTCAAGAGCTCGGGTTAAAGCAATGAGTTCTGCCTTTTGAGCTGAAGTGATGCTAGACAGTGCATTTGCCTCTATGATGGTGTTGTCTGTTGTTACGGCATATCCAGAGTATCGAACTCCATGCTCCACAAAGCTGCTGTCGTCTGTGCATAGCTCCCAGTCAAGATCTTTCAGTGGTGTGTTCTTCAAGTCCTCTTGACTGGAGTACGCATGTTCAGTGGTAGTCAGGCAGTCCTGCTCCAGCTGCCCTTCCTCCTGTAGAACTTAGAAAAACTTCAGGGTTTACCAGGTTAGTTGTTTTTAAAACCACATCATCTTGTTCAGTTAGGACCACCTGGTACTTCATCATTCTGCTTGGGGACAACCAATGTCCCCCCTTTTGTTCTAAAACAGTTATCACCATATGTGGCACATATACTGTTATTGTTCTTCCCAAAGTCAATTTTTAGGCTTCCCAAATTAGCATCACTGTAGCAGCAACTGCTCGAAGGCAAGTAGGCCGTCCTTTACTCACAGTGTCCAACTGCTTGGAAAAGTGTCCAACTGGTCTCTTCCAACTTCCCATTCTCTGGGTCAGCACACCCAGTGCAAGATGTTGTCTTTCATGAATAAAAACCTGAAAATCTTTGGTTAAATCTGGAAGTCCCAGGGCAGGTACAAACATTAGAGCTCAGGGCAGGTGCAAAGATTACAGCTCATTTTAAATCTTTAAAGGCCTGTTGCTGATATGGGTCCCATACAAAGGGAAAGTTCTTTTGAGCTTCATACAATGGCTTAGGTATTAGACTGTAATCCATTATCCAGAGGTGACACCACCCAGCCATTCCCAAAAAGACCCTTAGTTCATGAACACTTTTTGTCTCCGGTATGCCACAAATGTCTTCTTTACGGTCTGTTCCCAATTGCTGCTGTCCTTTCGAAATCTCAAACCCAGATATATTACAGTCTGGATTGCTATATGGGCTTTATTTCTGGATACTTTGTACCCATTTAGTCCAAGAAAATTTAAAAGTTCTATTGTTACCTTTATGCAGGTGGATCTTTCTTCCGTAGCAATCAGTATGTTGTCCACATACTGCAAAAGTGTCCAGGCTTTGGCTGTGAATCATCCTGTTTCTGTACTTCAAATTCCTTTGCCAACTGATTTTCAAAAATGGTCAGGCTGTTTTTAAATCCTTGGGGTAGTCTTGTCCATGTCAATTGTATTTTTCATCTTGTTTGTGGATTTTCCCACTCAAAGGCAATTTTCTGCTTTCCTTCTCCAGAGGTATGAAAAAGAAAGCATCTTTCAAATCAAGCACTGCAAACCACTGATGGGTCTTTTTTAATGCTGTCAACAATATGTATGGATTTGCCACTACAGGATAAATGTTCTTAACTATCTGATTCACTGCTCTTACATCTTGTACTAACCTATATTCACCCAAAGGTTTCCTAACTGGTAAAATTGGGGTATTATATTCAGATTCACATTCCTCAAGAATTTTATTCTTCAAAAATCTGTCAATCAATTTCTTAATTTCCTGTCTAGCATCTGGTTTAATCAGGTACTGTTTAATCCTTACTGGTCTTGCACTCTCCTTCAATTGTATTTTCACAGGTGGTGTTAATTTTGATTTGCCAGGTTTATCTGTTTCCCATACTGTAGGGATTACTGCTCGATCTACTTCCTGTGGAATTTCTTGTTCTTTTATTCTTTCTTGTATCATCAGGATTTCTCCTGTCTTTGACTCAGGTATTTTTAGGAAGAGTTCCCCTTCCTCAAAAACAATTTGTGCCTTTAATTTGGACAACAAATCCCTTCGTAACAAGGGTATCGGACATTCTGGTACATACAAGAATTCATGTGTATTTATTTTGTTTCCAAATTTTAAATCCAGGGGTTGTAGAAATGGCCTGCTTTCTTTTTTCCCTGTTGCTCCCTGTATATTTGCTGTTTTCATTCCCAGTTTCCCTTTACAGGTATTCAATACTGAAAATGTTTCTCCTGTATCTACTAAAATTTTAACCTCTTTTTCTCCCAGCTCCATTACAACCAGAGGTTCAGCTGGCTTCCCCTCTGGTCCCCTTCATTGATCTAGGATCATTACTCTTGCTGCCACCCCTCATCTTTGGACATTCTTGTTTCCAATGCCCTTCTTCTCTACAATAAGCACACTGATTTATTCCTAGGCGTGCATTAAAATTTTGATTCTCAGAATTTACACATCCTCCTCTCCAATAGTGCCCCATCCTCTCCCACATCCTCAGCCTCTCACTTGTACTCCTGTTATTACAGCCAGTAACCTATTTTTTCTGGTTTGCTTCTCCTCTTTCTCTCAACTGTTATAAACTTTCCATGCAGCCTCCAATATTTTACTCAGTTTTCTCCCTCTAGTTTCTGGAGCTTCTTCCTTATATCTGGTGCAGACTGTCCCATAAAGATCAAGGCCAGTTGCATCCAAGCTGCCTCAGTTTCCACTCTCAAGTCAGCATATTTTCTGGCTGCTTCCTTCAATCTTTCCAGTAATGCAGAGGGAGATTCATTCTTATCCTGTCTTACCTCATATAGCTTAGACCAATTTACAGATTTAGGTATTGCATGTTTTACCCCATACAAAACCTGTTTCTGATATTGATTTAATCTCTCTCTATGCTCCACATGGTTTGGACCCCACTGTGGATCTCCAGAAGAGAAATGTTGCTCTAAAGTTCCATCAACCATCCCACTCATCACTGCCACTTCGGCCTGCGCCTTACCAGTCCTCAATACCATTTGTTTCTCTGTCCCATCCAATAAGTTAACCAATATCACTTGTAAATCATTCCAGTCTGGGTTCTGTGTTCTAATGATCATATTCTGCCTACTCTCTCAGGATCTTCCCTATATGTCCCTGCAGCCTGTTTCCAAACCATCAAATCCATAACTAAAAAAGGCACTTTTACATATACTGGTCTATCATTACCAACTCCTTGTCTCGGAGGTGCTATCACCTGTGCCTAGTCTATCACCTGTGTCTAGTTCTCCTAGATATAGGAGTATGAATTACAACTTCAGCAGGTCCCTCACCCTCATCTTCTATTCCACTACTTTCTGGCTCCAGCACATCTATGGTTTGATCTCTTCTACCTCCATATCCCTGCCTCTGATGTCTTTGTTCTCTTTGTGGAGGGGCTATATTTAATTCTGGTCCTACTTCATCCTCTTTGGGAGCTACATATTTTATGCATTTTTTCCCAATGTCACATGCAGAGCAACATTTCTTTATTTACTTGTTTTCAGAATTCAAAGCCATTACTAAATTATCTCTACTAATCAATTTACATTCTTTCTGCCAATCAGTTCATTGTCTCAAATAAAAGAACAAATCTACCTATGGGACTTCATTCCATTTTCCTTCCCTTCTACAAAACAACATTAACTCGAAGTTCCATTGGTATGCCACTTTTCCTGATCTTCCAAAACATACAAAGGTCACCAATGATTACAATACTCTATCATTTGACTTTTACGTAAGTTGTCATGTATTTCTCCCCAGTGCTCTAACAGACATCCTAATGGGGATGTTTTTAGTACCTTTTCATCAGAAGACAAATTACCAACACACTTGCTCTTGAACAAATGTGTTAGTTTAGATCCCATTTGGAAATATTTTATAATCCATACATACACAATCACTCAAATCTTTCGCTTCATTCTTCTCTGGCTGCACCCCTCACAGGATAACAGAACCATGGATTCGAACTCCGCACTTGCTTTGTACTTATTTGTACGTCTCAAACTCACATAAACACCACCAATTTTTATATTTTTTCTTTTTTTTTTTCCCCCTCCAAAATAAAAATACCAACAAAAACCTATAACATATAGGTTTTTCCAATACCCAAATATGTCCAACCCTGCAATAGCTTTCGCTTATATCTTGTGGGCAGATGCCTAGGCTCCCAGTCCAAACGGGTACCTTTTGTCCAACCCTGCACAGTTTTTGCTGCACCTGACAGGCAGGCTTTCCAAACCAAACCAAGTAAGAGGTGTCTTACCAATTCCAGGGGACATCACAAAGAACATTATGGTTCGGGGATCAACTGAGATCCCTGAGAATTCCTTGGTGCTGGCTGGAACCAATCAGGTCCCCGACTCCTCCGGTCTCTCTCAGCGAGGTCCCATCTGGGTCACCAGAAACTGTCACCAAAATGGGATAAAAGAAGTTATCAACACCAATGTGATGTAGATAAGCAGACACTCCTTTATTAACGGCCGGGTGCATAGGGAAGTTGTCTCACCAACACATACCTAACTCATGTAACATGCTGATTATAAAGGATACAGTCATACATATTAATCAAGTTCTCATACAAAAACATGTTAACTCCCATAACTCATTTTCTTATTCCCACCTCTTTCCAGTCATGTGCACTTGAGTCCTGAAATGAGTTGGGGGGCTGCTTTTGTGACCACCATGGACTACTGACACAGAGAAATGACCACTTTCCTTGCAAATTATTTACTTATAGCAACATATGATGATCTCTGAATATCGCTTAAGAATCCTGCTTGCCCAGACTGTTCTGTGGATTCAGTGTAGCCTAGCAGACAGTTAGTGGACTGGCTAGGATAAGAAAGTAACAGGTAGCCCTGGGGTATGAAGTAAAAAGATAACTCAGTGATAGCAGACTCAAAGCCTTCAGTTGGCACTTAGGTAAACTAAGATAAGGGGAACTCGAACAAAAGGACACAGAGATACAATCTAGGGAGGATGATCTCACCGATTTAGGAAGAGAACACCTTAACTTTGCTTCACAGTGCATGCCCTGGAAAGAGTGGACACCTTGAAGAAGACCACGTACTTCTTCCCTTGACCACTGAAGACCATCACCCTATTTCTACTATGCATGCTCAGACTACGTAAATGAGTTCCAAGAAATAATTATAATAATCATGCCTATTGCCCAAACTAATTGTAATAACCCGGACTTTCCTAATGAATATGTATGTTTTGATGTAATATTTGGCTACTTGCCGAGATGGTGTGCAAGCTTTGTGGAGAAATCCCCTTGCACCTCGGCCGGAATAAATATACCTGCTTTATAACTCTATCCAAGTTGTAGAGTTTGTTTCTGCACATCACTACTGACCTAAAAGAAAGACTCTCCAATGCCCTTCACTCGAGGACTTTGGATCACATTGCAATGTTAACATGCTTCGAGGCCCTTTCACAATGTAACTTTTACAGCATCTGGTCTATAGGGCAATAAATCATCCTTACCAAACAGTCTAACAATGGTACCTCATCACAAGTCTTATTCTTTGTATAGAAATCCAGTTAATGATTATCACTAGTCTACATGGCCTCACCCTAGGACTTTAAAAGAACTTTGTAGCAGCATAACTGGTTGTATAGTTACTCTAAACCATTCCTTATTTAAGTCCAAATCATCAAAAATCATTAAAATCAGCTCAAATTAATAACAAATCAGTAACAATATGACCTTTGAGAACTAACTGACTCATCATATCTGAAGTTTCTTGCAAAAAAACTGTATGTATATTGGGGTTTCTGAGCATGGCTGACATTTCATAGTTACCTCTTCTTCCGTACTTAGATGTTGAAATAAGTGAAGGAGGAGTAAACATGAGAACAGGAACATGTTTTCTTGACTGGTCATGTTTACTTCTGTTGAAAAAGATCTTTGTAAATCTGAAGATGAAACTGTACCATATATATTAAGTACTTGAAGAGAAGGCACCCATATGCACATTTGTACACATACTTATACATATGGTGTTGTGTGTGTGTGTGTGTGTATGTGTGTGTGCCATACTTATGTCTCTATATATCTAAAACATAAAACATGTTAACATAAATGCAGAACTAAATATAAAAGCATAGTTGAAATCTACATGTAATCTACATGAAATCTACAGTAACAAGCCTAAACAGAGTGATATGCTCGAATCAGGTTCTTTTATTCACTAGCATGAAAGGAACTTCCTTTTTCTTACAACTTTGCAACTTTTCTTTTTATCTTCATAGGCAGTTGGCATCAGTATTGAAGCAGAAAAGATAAAAAAAATAAGAAGGGATGGAACAGTCAAATTTTAGTTAGCTCACATGGTAATATAAGAGCAGCTGAAGTGTGACCCTAGTGTGCTCATAATGAAATCTAACTAAGTCTAATTTTTTAATTTACAGAGTTATATTGTTTTTTATATTTTATTTATTTTCCTTTTTTTTTTTTTTTTTTTCTTATTGTACATTTCAAATATTTTATCTTGGAAACTGGATTATAAGAATTTTATGGATATTTTCCTGTGCATTTGCTTATGTACCTATTGTGGTTATTAGATTTAACAAAAAAGCACTGCAGAAAGAATGAAGAGATGTGGAGATACACCTATATACAATACAGGTGCATATCAGCAGCAAAACCATCAAACATAATAGCTCAGCAATGATTTCTTGAAAATAAAAAAGGTTTTAAAGACAATGACCAGCAGCTCTAAAGAGCATAGGTAACATTGATGGGTGAAATACCCGTACAAAAGGGCCACCCTACAAAATGGTGCAAAGCGCCCTGTATAGGGCTGCTGTTAAAGCTTTGAGTCTGCCCCGGGGCAGGAAAGACAGGATAGGTGGGGGAAAAGTATACAACTTCTTTGAGATAGCTGGCTGTGTGATCTCTAATACAGTAGATACAAAACCAGAGGTGCTTTTGTAACACAAATTGGCCTTTTAACGAACTCAAAGCATCAGCCTGACTAAAAGTCAATTGTTCTGTGTAGATGTTTGCACACAGACTTGTCATTGCATAATTGCGTGCTTCATAATTAACAGAAAGAATAAGATCAATTTAGCGCATCTATTTTATTTGTCCACTTTTAAGATGAGCATGTCCCAGCCCCTGTTGATCAGCTTGTCTAGATCTCCACTGGCTGTGGAAGGAGCCTTAGACGGATGCAGCTGCAGACTTGGAATTGTCTTCTGCTCTGACCCTGTCTCTCCGCAGCTGTCTGAACCTCGGGAAAGGTCCTAAATGACATCAGAAGCTGTCTTCTACACAGAGGCATGGCGTCCACAACTCCCAGTCTCCCCAGCAGTAAGGATTATGGAGCTGCAAAACACCTTATGCTGAATACTTCTTTAAGGCTGTCCCTAGATCTTAAACAAATTCATGTCAGGAGTAACCTAGATGATCAGAGCCTGGAGGCTGAGACTGTTTTCAGACTCAGCACCAGACACCATGACCCTAATTAATTGGAAAAGCACTAAAGACTTCAGAGCAAGAACACAGACCTTGAGACTATACTGATGGCAAATTGCAGAGCTGGCCATTTGTGTGGTCAACTTTTTATCTTTACTAAAGCTTTGCAGATGTTAACTTCTGCTTCTTGGTTGAAGAAACTTCATAAAAACAGGGCTGGAAACACACAAATTTTGTCTTCAGGAACTGTCTGCAAACTGGACCTGTCTGCTTTTGTGAGCTATAGAAAACATCAGGAAAGATTCACAGTTCAGTTGTGAATTACTTTTCAGCAATATTTTCCCAATCACAACCAATTTATAGATGACTCAACACTATAATATCTACAAAGAACACACGTAACAAGAGAGTACATCTTTGGACAGATTCAAATACCATATTTCATTGAAAATATATTTAAAGTCTTATAAATGTTATGGTTATATGTATTATACATATGTACGCTACCCTTATAGGTTAGTACCGTCAAATAATATTTGATTTTTTGTATTAATACTCCTTCACATATTATCAATATTATTTTGTTACCATGTGCCTTTTATGTGAGTTATATACGAGAGGATATGAGCTACAAGTAGTTTATTTACCGGGGCTCTTCTAATAGTTCTGCCCTTCAGTGTAACTTTGTAAGGCTATGCCTTCATCAGGAAAAGACTCCTCTGACATTATTTTCTGTATTGACTTTATGCCTATTTGCTTTCCAACCCCCTATTCCACTTGCACCTATTTTTCTGCTTCCCAGAGTCTGTGATAGCTTCTTTTCCTCTGAGCTAATCCCCCATTTATCACTGTATGAATTCTTATGACAATGATTCAAGAGATATCAGAATGTTATGTATTTCCTATTATAGTGTGTATATAATGCCATTCTCTACCTTCCTTCTCCCTTCTCCTGTGTTACAATCTGTATCTTAATAATTCAGAGACAAAAAAACAGTGGGAGAATGAAAATGAGAATTCATTTATATTAATTCCTCACAATTAAAAATGTTGCTCTTTTCTTGCTTATGAATCAATCATTACTTTCTTATACAGTATCTGCAGCTTTCCAGTTCAAATTTGTTTCTTTACCATTGTCTGCTGATAGTTCCTCACAGGACATTTTAGTCTCCAGTTCTCTTTTATGTCGCTTTCTCTTGAACTCATCGTGGAGAAGAAGATGGATAAACACTTTGTTAGTAGAGAAAAAAATCAGTGTAGAACACAATTAAGGCAGGTATAGTCTTTTTCCAGAGTTTCCAGCACATTGCTCCTTGGTACAGATTATCCTCTCCTTTGGAAGGGGCAGATGACTGTTCCTGAGCTCCTCTGCCTTAGAAATGCAGAACAGGTGGTTTATGCTTGATATTGATGTATTTCCCACCTCAGTCAACTTTTTATTGGCCCGTAAGAAACTCTGCTTCTTCTTTAGTTTTCTTGTGTGCACTGATACAATTAGGTAGGCATGGTGAGGGTTTAATACCAGCATTAGCATAACTTCAGGTAACATAATTTCCCACTCTCCTCCCAGTGGTTTCCTGTTCTCAGAGGGCTAACTCAGTTATTACAACACTTTTGTTGTCATAGTTCATAAGAACAATTGCATGAGAAGTTCTAGAAAATGCCTTTTACATCCCTATTCTGTGACAAATACACCTTTGTTTAGAAAACTTGCATTGTATTGCCCATTTTTATTACTATTCCATATTGCAAACTTGATGAGTAATTTTTTCTGTCTGGAAAGAAACATACTCAGCAATTATTTCAGTAGGAATGGAAAGTTTCTGACTTCCAGTATGAAATAAAATGCACCAAAACCAATTTTTGACCCTAACAAAATGTTCTGTTTCTTTGAGGTCAAATATTTACCTCTGATAAAGGTGGCAGCATTATGTTCTGATATTATTTCATTTTGAAGTGACTATGCTATTGTGAAAGGTAAATATTCTGGTGATTATTCACTGCATCTTTGGATGAAACCCATGTTTTCCTGAAAAATGTTTCAGTTCTGTAGAAGCAGCTTTCTCTGATGGAAAATTATTCTGTGGGGGAACTTCCAGGCAGCTCAACCAATGATGGAAAACTGAGCAGCAGTAAAAATGTTACTCTTCTTTCCCCTTAATTTGGCTTCTACATGTGGGAATAGAAAGCTAAAACTGCTCCATCACTTTCTTGGTCATTCTGGTGAATGCAGCTGCTGCTGGAATTTCACTGCTCAGGAACGAAAGGCTCAGGCAGACGTGGAGGGGACTCCTGACTGAGTGATGATCTTCCTCTGTATGAGCTAGTAAAACATGCTCATCATTTCATTGTAGCCTTGCTGCTTTAATTAGAACACATTTATATTTATGTACATGCTCACTAGAGTTATCAAATTGCAGACTGTAGCAACACATTGTTTTTAATTTTCATAGACTTCTTGGTTTTTATTTGTTTTTAGTTGCAGCTGCTCATATATTTCATTTGTGAGAAGCTTTATACCCTAAGCTATTTAAAGAAAATGCTAAATAGCCACAGTCCTAATCTTGCTTTTGATGAAACCTCATTTAAACAGCTTTATTTATACTGCAATATTTCATATTGTTTCCTACTTTTGTGGTTTTTTTCTCATAGTCTTTCATATTTCTTTGATATAAACGTTTGTGATTATAAGGTTAGTTGTACATTTGCCACCTATTGGAGTTTTCTGAGTATAAGGTTTTTAGCTGTTGTGTTTGGGATCTGACTTTGTTTAGAGGGGACATTCACAGTAATTTCCAGAACCCAACTATGTTGTTTATTGATTGTATATTTCATCAGCTTAATGTCCACTTTTGGTAACCTATGGCATTGATCAAAGCTCTATTTCAAAGAAAGGTTTAAGTAGCAGTCATTACTTGTCTTTCATAATGTTCACTTTTTACTATTGCAAGCTCAATTACTCGGCAGGACCAGAGTGGCCTGGGGAACTGGACAAGCAATGTGCTGAATCTGGCAGCAGGGCAGACTGCCATATCCAGCCTGAAGATAGATGTGGCATCCAGAAAGCTGGAAGCTAGCAGGAAATGAAGCAAAATGCTGCAGGCAGACTGTGTTGATTGTGTCACCAAGGAGTTTGTTGTCTTGTGTTAGAGGAGGAAACCTTAAAAGAGAGCTTGATGTATGGAGAAAACTCTCTAATTGAACTTGGGACATTATGTCACCACTGAAGGAAGAGTAGGATAGACTGGAAACTGGACCTGGATAATGATTAATCTGCTGTGAAGGTCCCAAGAAGGAAAAAGTGGACTACAGAGTTGCTAAACCCAATGATGCAGTGTAACACACAGAGAGGAGGAAAGTAAGAGGCATTGTAGGCTGTTATACTTGTACTAAAGGATTTTCATATATAAAAGTTGGGATAAAAAAATCAATAAAATGGGTGTTCTTGGGCATTATATACGATGACTACAGATACCGGTCAGAATTTGTTATACTAGTGCTCTAAGGGGTTTTTTTGTTGTTGGTTTTTTGTTTTTTTTTTTTTTTTTTCCTATAGAACATAATTGCCTCATTAAAATTCAGATTTATTTAATCTACAGCATTGCTTTCATCCACTAATGTCTCAGTTCTTAGGGGGCAATGGAAATAATTAACTTTGTCAGGCAACATCTCACCTCTTCTAGTGAAGGAAAAAATTTAGAAGAGAAACATCTTATATTAGGATTTTTTATTGTGTTTTTAAATCAAAATACATTTCTAACCAGCAACTTGCGGATCCCAGTGAGATCTCTAAAGACTTAAAAATCTGTCATACTTAGAATGAGCCAAATTTCAGATCAGGTTCTTGAACTGTAATTTATGTCACTTCACCCAATTCCTTAGGAATTCACCTTACATTTTGCAGTTACAAGGAGAAGACTGGCTTGCTTACCATCAGAAGCTTTTCGGCAGCAAAATGTCCCTGTAAATGAGAACTCCCTGAACTGTTGGCTGCTGAAATACACTTGACCATACTCTCTAAATTCAAAAAATAGGAGACTGAAACTCTCATTATGAAGCTATTCATAGCTACTAGAGTCCCTGAAGCTGATACATGGAGAAATGGGCCTAGTGGGTAGCTGAAGCGTGAGTGTTCCCATCTCTCTGTGCTGGGTTGTCTGCGTGTTTGCTGCTCTCCTACAACAGACTGCATGGGCAGAAAGAGTCAATGGTCCACAGCAAGGAGCTTGCCAGATGTCCTCCAAAGGCTGAAGGTAGCCAGAAACTTGGAGGAAAGTGTAGTTCCCTGCCTTAATATTTGAACACCATGAAAAGATAACAGAAGGTCCTCGTGTTGGAAATACAGATGAATGGTGGGCATCTAGGGGTAAGGGGTAGTCTAATGTATAGGTCTGTATCATCATGGCAATATGAAATTCTAATTTGAAGCTAACTATGAAGCAAATGGTGTAGGACAATATGTCACACGTATACTGTGTAGCTACTTGAGAGGTATTTTCTAACAGACATTTTTGGAAAGAAGATTGATTCCTAATACAATATTTAAACACCATCAGATCTCTGTGAAGTTCTTTCCATAGAAATAAAAGGAAGAGGAGGTACCAACTGGAACAAGTATAAATGATATCCATTAAAAATCTGTGTTTAAACTATAACTTATTCTAAAGGCAGAATAAAATCAGTTCTGTGGATATCATGTTTGGATTCTACATGTGCAGATCTTGTCCTATTCATTTAGATGCAATCTATTGTTATAAATCCTATTTTAGCATGTTTTTAGGTTTCACAGCTACTTGATTTTAACAACTAAAATTATATAATAGAAGTACAGTTAAATGTGATTTCAGAGTCTGGATACACTCATTTACTCATGGTATTCTTGTTACAGTAAAACTGTAGTTTAAATGCCATTTGTATAAGCAATGTTATTGTGATGAGTCTTGAATTCTTTTAAGGGTTTTCTAAGTGACTGAATGTCTGAATTTTATATTCTTTAAAAATTTAAACAATCAAGAGGTGGAAAGATGTTGTTGGACTATTGCATGCTTCAAAATCCATGATGAAATGTTATATTAGTATTAAGCATTTTAAGTCTAGAATTGAAAAATCAGGCAGATTAAGAGCATTTATGTTACTGCTGTTGAGTGCACATTCTGAGTAATCTGGCATATAAGTAACATCCACATTCTGAGTAATCTGGCATATAAGTAACATCCATTCAGCTCACAGCAAACCTGGCAGTCAGGTAATCTCCATTTCTTAGCTTGCATACGAAATGCTGCTCATCATATGCTCCAGCATGGTTCATGGTGAGAAGGAGCTGCTGTCAAAGAGAGAACCAGGAATGAGCTGCCTGCAGCATATTATTTGCTCAGTTTATAGTACATAGGCATGTGAGAGTTGAGAACTATTGTTGAATGAAGAATTTCAGTCACCTAGATCCAAGGTATTCACATCCCAAAGAAATCTTTCCAGAAGACTATCCCCATGGGATGAGAAAACTTTTCATCATTAAGCTGATGTCAAATTGCCAGTATCCAGCAATTCCTGATAGATGCCTAATGTCTTATTATGGAAAAAGTTGGTGGAGTTTATCAAGGTCATACAAGGTATGTGTACATATCTTAAGAGAACCATGGCTTACTTTAGTTGGAACTTGGGGAGACAGGTTTGGGAAAAAACACAGACTGAGTGGGTATCGTAATTTAACGGTTTCCCTGTCTCAACCTTGGCCTGAAGGACTTGGACCCATTAATGAGCAAGAAAATAAAAGGCTTTGCATATCTTTTGTAAGAAGATAGAGATTCTAGTAGTCTTGTAATACTACTTATGAGCATTAGGATTCATGTAAACTCAGGAAAGTAAAATGTTGAAGCTATTTATGTACAAGATTTTCAGTATTACATGGTAATAATCTTCAAACAAGAAACACAGTATGCACATATCCACCTTTGTATTTGCCTGGATCATTAACATTAGTGGAGTTCACAAACTCAAATGTTAGTGACTGCACCAGTCAAATGAATTTAATCACCATTTGCAAACTGATATTTCTCAATTTAGAAATTTAGCTAGACAGTGGTAAAATTATAGGATTAAAATTGGCTATGATTGTTTTAAATGCTGCAATTAGAATTCAGTGCTTCAGCTAACAGTATTTTAAGTTGTCCATTGAGATTCATCCACTCAGAAGTGATACATGCAGAGAACAGTAAACATATATTGGTCAGCCAGAAGGGGGGCTAAGATTTAGGTGTAAAGGTTTACAGCTGCTTGAACAATTCTTTCCTTACAAGCACTTGAAATCAGAACAAATAAAAGCACGAGTTACTGTGAACTATGTCCTTATGGGAACAAAAGGTACTAGGAACATGAAGGAATTTATGCGTAACAGCAGCAGGCCAATACCTAATCTGAGGTACCTTTCCAGCTAGTGAAATTCACAGACTGAAGGTTTTTCTTGTAGAAGTAAACGTTAAATTAATTCACTTGAAATGGAAGATAAACTGTGATTCCTTTTTAAAAGGTATTCAGTTTTTCTTAATAACATACTTGGGGGACCTCAGTGCACAAACTAAACACCCACCAACAGGTGTCATGTATTACTTAGACCATGCCCTTTCCAGTGTTAAGATGTATTTATGCAGCCCAGTAGAAGATGACACACAGAGCTCTTGAGTGCTGAGATATGAACCCATTCACCGCTGGCAGCCATGTACCTGGTTGTCACAGTGCTACACTGACCCTGAAATATGAGCTTGGAGATCCTTATGATCAGTGCCTGTGGTGGCATGTGACCAGTAAGCAGCAATTTCTTGGCTGTGATTTCTTCCCTAGTGTTAGATGCCTAAGCCCTCTTTCAAAGCAGTCAAGTAGTTGGAACATTTATTTTTGATATAGGAAACAAAATTAAACTAGTTACGGAGTCTATGACAGCTCAACAGGCATGATGGGAAAGAAAGGTGATTTTCAGCTAAAGCATTTAACCCAGCTGGAGAAGAGCGAGATTGTCAAGTATCATGGGCTGAAAGCACATGTCCAAAAGCACCTCTCAGAGAGGATGAGGCTTAAAATATATTTGTCCAGCTCTCAGTGATCAGGTGGTCCTTGTACATGTAAAAACAAAGAAGCACAGTCACTTGGCAAGGTGGAGATCTACCTAAAAGCACTGCTAAGGGAGACCAGAACCTCATCTACCCTGTTTTAAACATTTAGGAATGCCAGGGAATGAATTTTTAACAACTTTACATCTTTGTAACACATTTGGAGCAGGAGGCCAGAAGGCAGTAGTAACTCAGGCAACAATTGCTAATTTACTTTAATATGGAGAAAGTCAAAGAGATAGGCCTGGGACTACGTGACTGTTGGTGGTTTATGTGTACCCTCTTTGTTAGAAATCAAGAAACAGTGAAAATAATGACAAGAGCCCCCTGGAGAGAATGTATCCAGGGATGTTCAGCACCTCACAGGAGGCAAAGCCCAAGGTGAAGGTGGTGCAGGGAAGCCATCCATCAGCCTAGATTCAGGCAAGATGAACAGTGGGTGCCTGTCCTGTGCTGTGTGCCTGCGGTGCTGTCACAAGCCAGCCCTGGGACAGGGGCCGTGGCTGGTGCAAGCATGTCTGCACAAACTGTGCAAGAGTCATGGAACAGAAACCACAACCCACCTGCTGTGTCCATCTGGCGTAGCAAAGTGGCCTCAAGTTTTCTCTCCGAGCAGTGTGGTT
This sequence comes from Strix aluco, assembly GCF_031877795.1. Taxonomy (NCBI): domain Eukaryota; kingdom Metazoa; phylum Chordata; class Aves; order Strigiformes; family Strigidae; genus Strix; species Strix aluco. The sequence continues at coordinate 48,474,285 of NC_133971.1, read as the reverse complement.
CTGCTGCTGCCACTGCCTCAACTCAGTATGGAAGGAAGCAGACCTCCAGGTGTGTAGCACCATTCTGCAACTGCTAACAAAGATGAATTAGCTATTTTTCTAAAAGAAAAAATGATCTTGCCATTATGTTAGTTTTATGGGAAGCAAACACTTATAGTTCAAGATATATTTTTAAGGATCAGCAGGACTTGTAGAGATAGGTGTGCACAATTTTAGTGTGCTATTTTAGATACATAGATGATAAAGTAAACTAATTACAAAAGCTGGTTTTTTTTTAGTATTTCTTTACTTTTCTTAAGCTTTAGCTTTAACTTAGCTTTAGCTTTTGCATTTGCTTCTCCTTGCTCCTTTGTTTTCCCTTTGCCCATAGGAGAGTGCTGAATTAAAAGAAATCAACCCACAACAGTTTTCTTATATAGCTGTCTGTTACACATGTAAGTTTTGTTCTTTGTCTCCCCGAATCTCATTGCTTGTAATTAATGACTTGAGAACATAGACCTTCCTGTATTATGCTGAAATAAAATAAATTATAACTAATTATTTGAAATGGTAAAATAGATAACATTAAAATTGGGCTAATTTTTATCTTTCAACCGAAAAACATTTTAAATTCAGTATGTTCTAGGTATGTAACAAGTTTTGAGTATGCTTGAAATGCTGTGTGACATGTTCTGTTCAGTTTCTATTTCTTTTATCTGCTTATATGTTTTGTATGCATGTTTTGGTGTTTTTTGGTTTTTGTCATTTTCTTGACTGATCAAACAAGGGCAGAACAGTCATGTGTAGGGAATATTTTGTTGAAATTGCTTTTACCTATTTCCTATGTTTGGTCCTAAAAATATCTTAAAAATGAAAGACAGATCTTGAGAAGACTTTCCAGAGTTCCAGATCACCCTTTTCTTTCAGAGATAAGTAAATCACTGTAGACAGGTAGCTGGGTTTGACTTCCAAAAGCGTGTCAAAATAAAAGAGTGGAGGATAAATGGAAAGAGGGTAGTGAATGATTATCATGTGCTTGGTGGTATGTCACATTTTATATTACATGATAGTAGAATATAGTTTTTAACTCCACCATAACTCTTGCCATATTTACAAAGAGGAAATTAAGCTAAAATACCAAGACCAAGTATGAGTATGTTGGGGAACATTCTAACATTTAAAAAGAACTGACAAACCTCTGCTTATTTTGCAGAGGTTTAACAGAGGAGGCAATTGGAGATACTTTTCAAATTATTTACTTTATGACTCCTGTGTGATTATATCATTGTGTAATGAGTACTGCTAGTATAGTCACACTTCTCACTTATGTGCTATTTATTTTTTAAAAAATTATTTTGCTGATCACTAGGGCTGGTGTTTCACACTCTGCACATTTAGAATGGTTGTCTAAGCACTTTGAGCTTAGACACATGACTTGGAAGGCCCACATTTAATTCACAGTGCAAGTGTGTGGCCACTGGCAAATTGTTTAGTGTCTATCTTTCATTTGCAATTTTTAATGGGGAGAGAATAACATAATTCCAGTCATGAAGGAAGTTAAGTTTGTTAAAGCAATATGCTATGTAAGGCTTTCAAGAGGTGATTCTGTACAAGCAGACACATGGATGCATCCTTTTGATCTGTAAATACATGTACTTGCACTTTATTTACAAAGCCTAAAAATCACTATTATATGGATAATAGCTTCCACAGAACTTCAATCAGAAACACGATTATATCAGAAACAGGACTATTTTCAAACAGTTGGTGTTGCATCACTGTCAAAGGTAAATTTTAATTTTCCAGGTTTTTTTCTTCCTTTTTAAGGTTGAAGGCACATTACATAACTCAATACTTGAGTTACCATTCTGGAACATGGGCTTTAGCAACCTTGAGATGATTGTATTCTGTTTGAGGTTGAAATATCGTGGTATTATAAAACATTACCTTGTGCACTGACAATAAAGGATGCATATTCTGACATGTGTGATGATCTACTGGATGTTTAAAATTGTTTATAGAGTTGAATTTGAATACTAAGGACTTAATAATTCTATTTCTTGTTGTGTCCATTGAGCAGACATGCTCATATACATCAGCTTTGAGTAGGATACTGTCTTGCTATTCTGTCCAGGTACATTTTAAAGTCTAAACGAAACAAAAAAGTATCTTTAGTGTATGTGGACCAGTATTTTGCATCAAGCATACCTGCAAACTCTATGCATTGTTACATTTTATAGTGGTAAATTTTACATTAGCATAAATGCATTAAGTTTCTTTCAGCTGAAACTAAGAGGCTTAACACATAGGTGAAGTACTAGGCATTTAAGACACTTTAACATTTCAGTGACAGTGTATTAACGAGAGAATGTATAATTTCCAGTGTTAATCACATATTACGTAGCAAAGATAGATACTTAACATTTTGATCTGAAAACATCTAAATATGCTAAAGCCTTACTAATTTACACTTTGTTAATCCAGGTATCCTGTAATTTGTACACAAAAGCCAATGGCCTCTCTTTATATCTCTGCAGAGATTTAAAGGAAAAGACCTGCATTTTAAGGTCATTACACATCACTATTATCAGTAATATTTGTTAATACAGTTTGAAGTTTTATTATAACCAATGAAACTAAAACTTACTTGCCCCTCACAGATGCTGCAGGTAAAATACACTGTTGTTGTGTGTCTTATTGCATTCTTTCTTCCACAAAACTAAGCAATTTTTAGTAGTTTTCCCTGACTCAATGATAATGGGTTAGACTATAAGTAGAATCTCACTGGTGCTGTGCTCACTGCTGGAGAAGGAGGGTTCGTCAAGGAGCCAGTTATGGCAAATTTCAGGAGGTACCTGGAGCAGCAGAGTCCTCCTGCTGACAAAACAAAACTAAAGACTGAATTTGTTGTGTAGGGGTATAGCTTCAGTTTCATCTCCCCTAGTGTATCCCTTGGAGCTAACAAATTCTTTTGACAACATACTGCCTGCAAACCCTGTTGCCTTGTTTTGTTCTATTTGCCCATTTCAGTCTCTTTGACACTCATCATTCTGAAGATCTAATTCCTTTCTTAAATAAGAATGGAAATTAAAGCAAAAAAAAGACAACCCTGCTTTCTCATTACCTACAGGTGGTTTGTGCAGGCACATGGGAGTGAATGCTGATTACAAATAACATTTCCTCACAGGGAATTTCTGTAACAGAAGGCAGACACTTAGCATTGGATAATATAGTGCAATGAGCAGATGAAAGCAAATGCAATACAATAAATTTTCCTGAACAGTGCATCTGAGTGTGCCTAATTTCTGAAATGCAGTCCCTGAACTCATTCTGAATCTCTGGATATGAATTCTGTTGTTTTGTGTGTGAGAGTTTTTGATATCAGGCTTTGCAAATGGGGAACATGATGTCAGAAATATTTGCTCTTAAGATTATTAAACCCATGATTGCAGTGATGGAAAAATTTTATAAGGGATCTCTCTCTCATGTATACTTTGACCAGTGTTTTTTAGCTGAATAAAAAGAATGGATTTACTTATGCAGTATTTAAAGTAGGGACTCCTGTTCAATATTTCAATTTACTTCTGCCACTGAAATATGTAATTTTGTTTTCCAGACATGGACATCTAAACACACCATGGTTAAAGTGAACAATTGATGTAGTCTAAGCATTCTACTTTCTATAAGGTTAAGTATGACTCATTGGAAACATCTAAATCCTGAATGGTGATTCACCACAGGGGTGAATTACTGCTTTTGGATACAGGGTGGCCAAGGTAGGTCATCAAAGATAAGGATGAAAAGAGAACAAACAGATGACTCATAGCATTGCCAGAAAGACACAAAAATCATTCAGAGTTTCATGATCTGTTTAACAACCATTCTCACGAGAAAACAAAACAGAGCTTTGATGTCACACTGCTTTTTCCTTTCTTCTATTGTAGTAATGTCTAAAGGCTTAAATAAAGTTTTAATCCCCACTGAATGAGCACATAGCTAGATAAAATTGCCACTCCAAGGAACTTAACTCTAATTTTAAGTAGGTTGTGGCAAATGAGTGAAACGGATAGTGGGTGAGGATGAGTGGAACATTAAGCCAGCAAAATGGTATAACAAACTATATGCACTGAAACAAGACAATCAGAAGCATTTTTCATACAGCTAAATAAAAACAAACCTGCCCCAGCTACCTCTATAGGTAGCAATGGATTTTTACACACCTCACAGCAGAATATAGTTTCATTCTGGCACTGGTAAGATGAAGTGTTAACCTGGGACATCTGTTTACAGAAATGTTCCTGTTGTTGGGCATGTACCATAAAGTTGAGAAGTGCTTTTGAGAACATCCCAGTAACAACCTGGGAAAGCTGGTGTTACTGGGGCAGCGTAAGGAACAGTGCTTGGTATGATACCATTTTAAGAATAAATATATCGGATCAAGCAGAGCAGGAGGTGCCACAAATCCAGAATCAGCTGTAAGTGAGGAAGGGAAGCTGATGGGATAGAAAGTTGGGTTAAAAAAAAAAATGGAAAAGAAAGTGGGTGATCTTGGTAACTGCAATGTTGCTATAGACTCTTCTAGAAAAAAGACTTCCATGGAAAGTTTTTAATTGCAACTTTATGTTGTTTACTATAAGCCATGAATTGCTTCCTGAACTGGAATTGTTAAACAGTTATATTAACTTTATGTTCCCAAAATTTTAAACTAGTTTGGACTGATGAAACTATTACTACAAGTCAGGCTTGTCTCCAAAGTTTGAGATAAAAGATAATTATCTTAGCTTTGTAAAGATAAAAAATATCAACCCTGTTCTTACACCAAAGATAGGTCTTCTCTGCTCTCTGTAAATACCTGAATTATTACAGAACAGTGAGTGAATGTCTACATAATAGCTCTTGGTCTCCAAAAATGTCTATGCAGATGCCTGTAAGAGTTTCAGAACTTCTGCCTGGCACTTGATCTCTGCTCGTCTGGAAAAATTAGATCAACAGAAGTGTGTGACTGTGGGAGTTGTTCCAATATATGCAGATGATCAAAGGTTAAGAGTTTTAACACTCTATACTGTGCTTTGATAATGTAAAAAGGACTCAAGTCCTGCCTGAAGGTTATTCTGGTCTTGCACAGGAAAGTAAACATTAATAAGGCAAATAGCCATGGCCATTGTGTTCCTCACTAGCACACAGCTAAAGTGCTCATAAATCACATCACACTGCCTTTATCCATTACTGTCTCAGTGTGTGAAAACATTTGCCAAGTTCATAACCAATGTTACAAACTGACTTTCCTAAGAGCTTGTTCTTTCATAACTCTGTGTGTGTGTGTATGATTGCTTTGACTTCTAAAAGATCATCAGGAATAGTTACAAGTTTTAATATAGTCACAGAAGCAGAATATATGGACTCACTCATGGTGTCAGCTGTCCCTGGATGGGTTTAATGGATGAAAAGATATATGTTGAGGATTCCAAAACCCCAAATGAAATGCAAATTTTTGTAGACATAGCTAACACAGTCTTGTTTTAATGTGTGAAACGGGAATAATTTTCCTGCTTAGAATTCATAATTTTGGTGCATATTGGTATAGGAATTAATGAATCAAACAGCCTTGGGTAAAAATACTGTTCATATCTTACAGATCTTATCCTGATAGCCTTTATAGGGTTAAGGTAATGCCCACTGTGAATGTGAAGGAAAGGATCAAATCTGCATGGGGAAACTGTCTCAACTAGTCTTTGTAATAGTGCATCTCAGATTTCTATGCAAATGTAGTTTCATATAATTAGCAACTTAGTTGCTAATTGCAAAATCTTTTATGATTATTGGTTGGTGCAATCTCCATATTTTTTAGCATAAAACATTCTAAGGTATGTTTCTGACTATAAACACATGGGGCATTCTTCTTTTGAGAAATTGAACAGCCTCCAAAACAGCAGTAAATAACCATGTTCTATTTAAAGCTATCGACAGAGTACTGTTTAATTACATTTAAGCATGCTGGGGTTTTTTATTGCTTATAGTACAAAAACGGTTACTGAAGGGTTTTCATAGTTGATGATCTAAGTTAAGGTTTCTAACAATTCATTCACATATAGAAAGAAGGGAGAATTTATACTGTATTTTTAAATTAATCAGTACCTTTGCTTAGTGAATGCAAAAAGTGCATATCTCAATATTTTTATTCTCTTGTTGCTGTGAATTTGTTCATGAAGACAGTCTGAATGATTTCAAAATAAGCTTAACCAACATGGCAGTCAGTACAAAGATAAAATGTAACAGGAAATTTCAGCTATCATTATAGTTTGTGTGTGATCAGGTCTTCAACAGCAGTTAATAAAATTGGGGCAGAGTTTTGGTTTAGGGGTAGAAGTGCTGTATTAAAATGGGGCATCTGATTAGGTTGTATCTCTGCCTTTCTAGAAACTTCCTAGTTTCTTTGTGGTGTGGATGACTTCTGACTTGGCGTTTACTGTTGGGAAGTCCTTGCAACTGTCATCTCTTTGATGTAGTTGACATTTTGTTGTCATTTTTCTGTTTGTTTGTTTGTTTTAAATGAAGATTGTATGTGGCTTTGATGTGATATTAAAACATGGTAGTAGAATTTCAGTCATTTCTCCACAAGATCAATTTATGATCACTACAAGAAGAAAAGGTTAAACTCGTTGTTTTTAAGATTCTTTGTTCCCTAAGAAATTGAAATGATTGTTTTTAAAGTTTACTTAAAAAAAAAAAGACTTCTAATTGTATAAAACTGCTTTTACCTAGGTTTTTATTAAATATGTATTTTATCATCAAATGTATTTTATGATTTCGTTTGCATGTTATAACATGATTAGCTAGGTCATGCAGTGATCATTAGACACTGTAGAAAGACCAGAAGAATTATCATTTTAGTTATTTGATGCTTGCGTTTTACAAAATGAGTCATGGAACAGCTAATAAAAATATAAAAACCTGGAGGAAATGAAGCTGTAATTGTGCCGAATAGCATATGCCATCTGTTTACAATGCATTGTTAAACATCAGAATGAGCAGAGGGATACAATCAGTGCTGTAGCTTTGCACTGGGGTCAGCAGCCATCAGTGTTATCCTGTCAGCCAAGAAGGATGACGACCTGCTGAGCTGGGCTGATTGGGAAGACTGTGTTGTTCTGTATGAGGACTGTGATGCCAGTGCTCCTGAGGGCAGCAGAAGGAAGGTTTTGCAGGGCCTCCAGATATGGTCTTTCATTTAACAGCCGCCTTCTGCATTTCAGATGAGTTGGTTAGAGACACGGAAACAGCAATTACTCTGTGCTAGATTAAATTGCTCATCCATGAAACAGTATGTCCTGTGTTTTAATTTTCAAAGCAAAGAGCAGTCCCTTTCCTGTGGCTCAGCCATAGCCAAATGTGTTTGCATCATCCTGAAGGTATCATATCTAGAAATGGTTTGAAATCTGACCTAATTTCCCTGACTCCATACTGTGGATAGATAGCTATGGGAATGCCTGCTGTCTGGTGTCCTATGTGTAGCCTAATCCACAGGAAGTTCCCTAATTTACAGTACCTTTGTATTGTATATTTATATAGGAACCTTTACACTTATGCACACATGCACGGAAGGACAAAAGCACATTTGTATGCATATACTAAAGTGCTTGTACCATAATCTTGTGCATAGTCAACTAGCCAAGAAGCATGTGATTTACATATTTACAAACAGTTACAGTCCATTTGAAATACTGTTTACTTTGGAACGCATGCAGAAAATGAATCTCAATTAAGAGGTCTATACAGCTCCAAAGAAATGTCAAAGATAGCCAGACACTTTTGAGTGATAAAGAATCAGAGCAAACTGTCATTTGTGTGCAAATAATGACAGCATGTGAACAAAAAAAAAAGAAAAAGAACAAAGGGTGAGCCTCACTGGATACATTATTAATAATAAATTAATCTCCTAGTTACACTTTTCAGCAAAATGAACATTACCCACAGTATGCTCCAAAAGGCCAGCTTTAACTAAAAGCTAATTTCTAAACATATTTCTTTTTTTTTTTTTTTTTTTTTCAACTGGGAAGATATTCTTATCACTTTATAACATTTTCAGACTGCCATTCTGAAGTAAAATGTGTGTGGTTCTTTTCATTCAAGTGATTTGTGTTGAAGAGGCATCTGATTTTCTACTTTGCAGAGTAATCTGAGCATTAGCACAACTCTCTGGAAGTGAACAGAGTCATGGTGTTGTGAAAGTATGACAGAGAATAGAATCCACACAGTTTCAGAAAAAAAAAGAATAGAGAACGTTACTGCCTCTCACTTTCTCCCCCTGCACTATCTCTAAAGATAGTATGTAGAGTTGGTTAATTTATGACTGTGGATTCTGATAAAAGCTCATTTCCAGGGCCAGCTTGATCTTCTTAAAGTTTTGATGCTATATAATATGAAAATTATTTGGAAATAATTTAGAGAAATTATGTTAGGTAATTTTGAAAAATCCCAGAACATTAAGGTTCTTAAAAATCTTTGCATCATGTTTTCTTTCTCTTCTTATTTCCAAGGTAATTTGTTGAACAGGAAGGCAAGTGACTTTGTAAACAGTCACTGAAAACAAATTCCTCTCTTGCTTCCCAGCATTAAAAGTTCTGCAAAATACCCTGGGTTATTAGGCCTATTCAGTCTCTTTGCTGGCATTGTTTCTCTGAATGTTGAGTTGGAAATAGCTCTAGAATGGAATGATTTTTAATTGTGCTAGTGTTGAATGCTATGCACTTTTCAAAATTTCTTAAGCACGACCTTTTACAATCCTGACCTTAGCTATGCTGTGTTGAGCTCAGGAGCTGTGCAGAGATATTTTGCCTCAAGTCAAATAGGGAGACACATAAATAAAGGCTGCCAGAGCTCCCAGGCAGAAGAAATTGGCTTAATGCTTCTCCTTTTTCTGAGATGCAGCTAAGTACTGCTGCCAGCTAGCTCTCTGTGGCCTGTTTTAGGGCATTTTGTATAGCAGTTTCATGCTTTATGTGAGCATGGAGTAGGACCTTTTTTGCCTTCACCTTCCTGTAGCATGGTGCCTCTAGGCTATGCCAAATCTGGGTTTCCTGACTGCATATTTCTCACTGTCTGTATGATAGCCTATAGCATGCCAAAGCAGCACTTCTCTTCAAATACAGACATTCAGACTCTTTCCCTGCAAGATCTTTCTTGCCAAGCCAACCTTACGTTGTTCTTGTCAGTTCAGACCTTGGGGGGATTTAGAGCTGAAGCTGATTACGATTGATGAGCCCTGGTTGTACAATAACCCCAAAGGTTATTAGTACCTTTCAGATGATGGGTATAAAATGTCACATGATTTCCTTCCTGCAGTCTTTTATTGTTCTGCAGATACATGTGAAAAGGGCAGTTTTCACTGACGTGACTCATTCTGACCAAGACTGTATGAAACAATTAAATTTTTTGAATATGTGTGCCAACCACCTATTGATTATCTTTCATTAAACCAGATTAAAGATTAAATTAATTTTAACAAAAGTTGTTATTGATGATTAGGCAGTGCTTTTTTCTGAGGTTTCAGGTGACTACTAGTGTTTCAAACTTTTCATTTAGTACAAAGAAAAAAAATCAGGCAGTAACAAAAAGGGAAAAGGATTACATTTAATGTTTCTCTTTGTCAAAGCCTGACTCCTAAGAGCATACAAGTCATTACTTTTTCTGATAAGGAAGACTGTAAGTTTTTAAGCTACTGACGAATTCTTTGCATGGTTTCCTAGGATGGTTGAGGAGATTTCTTTGGCCCCTAAGAGTAGCAATTTCAGTTTATTAATTGGATTGCTATAGAATAACACTTTCTTTTTTTTCCATAACATAGTTTGTTAAAGGTTGTAATAAAAGTAGTACAATGGAGCAATAAGGTCATGACCAAGCTGTCAGAGAGTATAACTCTTCTGCATTGCAGCCATTAGTGAGGGAAGAGGAGAAGGCACAAACTGGCAAGATGTTAAAGTTATGGGCTAGAACTGTGGCTGCGTAGCTGAGGCTGCTAATAAAAACACGAAGAGCTGAAAGATGACATGCCTTGGGGCACCACTTAATGCCCAGTAACACATTTTTCTTCCTTTGCTTCTTAGCTCCTACAATGTAAGTGTTTGTTTGGAAATTAATTAAACTTCCATAGCTGTTAGCAGTTAAAGCAGCTTCAGAGAATAAAAATTATATATTTCTCTATGGATACAGGAAAGCAATTAATGTGAAAGGCATTTTCTGATAAACTATTGTTTCAGCTGGAGTGAGCAAATACATTTGCTGAACTTCAATCAACTCAATACTGGCAGAATACTGTTGTAGCAATTACATTAAGAAGTCATATCATCATATGTATCATCATAGGATATTAGTTTTGATGGAACTGTGTTTTATTCCAGGTGAAGAGATGATTTATTTTAATGTTTTATTGTTCATAATTAGTAAGTTTGTTATCTGTAATTTAGGTATGGCCATACTATGTTGATTTCTTACTGTCTCTGCTTTGTTGTATTGATTCTTAGTAGGGATCAGCCATATCTTATTCACAAACACATACTGGTCCCTGAGCATTTTCATTTTAATGCTGCCACACAGGGAATTATTGTGACTTTGCTTGTATCATTATTCTTCTAAACTGTACATCATAAAGTTAAGTTAGTAATAACTATGGCAAATGAAATCTATTGCTAGCAAATACTTATATTTGTGTGTAGATTGGAGAAAACATTATGACTCTTCCATGTTTCTTAGTTCTGAATCACTTCTAAGGAAAAGAAACTTGTGAAATGCTCAATGACAATCTCAGGTCAAAAAGCTGAAATCGAGAGATTGGTAAAGAAAAAAATGAAACTCTTCTGGCAAGTTTTGTATTCCTTATGTACTTCAAAGATGAGGTATATTCTTGTTGAGTTTTAAAACTGTTTTAAGCTGGAATACTTTTTGTCAGGTGAAAATAAACTTTAAAAATATATATAATTGCAGCTATTCTGGGAATCTAAAATTCATTCCTGCTGCCTATCAGAGTCTAGTAGGTTGGCAGAGTACTTGAAAGATTTAGATAGAGAAAGCTCTACTTAATTGGATATAATGGTAAATACAAATAATAGAGTTAGAAAAGCTCTACTATGATCATGTTACAGTGGTTCTTGAAACTTTATCTAGTGCTGGAGACCAGTAAAGCACTAAGTAGACCAAAAAGTGCCATAAAACTGGAGCAGTCCTGGACTCTTTGAAAAGCTGCACGTAATTGTGTCTCATTTCCTCACATCTCCCACTTCCCAAACACTGCTATGTAGTTTTATAAACACCCTCCACTGTTTGATGTAGTTTCTCCCTGCTATTCAGTAAAGCTATGTACCATCAGGGATCTCTCCCATAACTATATCGCGAGAGTGTTTCTAGTTTGTAAATAATGGTTTTTATTAGCTATTTTATATAGCACCTCTGGAGACTCTCTTGCATATTAGAAAGTAGTATAGCTGCTAGGTGTTGCATTGAGTTCACAGTGTAAACAATTATTCCATATAATGTACTTCACAGCAGAAAATATTGTGGAAGTGTTAGCTTTCATTGGATTGTTTGGACCATATCTTGAGTTGTTTAACCACTACTGACACAAAATTCACATTGATGCTATTAATACTTTGAATACTTTGCTTAGGTAATGAATGATTAAGAAGCACATTTGACCATTTTTTAATCTCTCTTTGATGGGGCTTTTAATTAACAATGTTGTAATTTGATTTGATATGCTATCCTCTTTTTGTGCTATACAACACTGCTTTGGATTAAAGGCAATATAAACTAAAATGATGGCCACATAAAACATCCAAACATTTGCTTCAGTCTGAAGTACCAAACCACTGTGAACCCAAAGAAGCAATGGAAAACCTAACACTGAAGCTTAGCTATTCACTGTGCCACAATCATTAGATTGCTGTTATGCAACTTCAGAAATGTGTTTCCCCTTTTAGGGAATTATTTCTTATTACTCTGCACAATGTCTAATACTTTCTGTGCCTAAAGCATCTCTTTTGGTGATGTCAGGAAGTATTTTGATTCACAGGTCATACTAGATCAAGAACACCTTCCATGGGCTCAAGATCTGTATTTACATTTATATTTCTTTCTTAGTTTGAAGGCAGGACTGATGTAACAGGACAACTTCACTGTCATCTCTTCATAGTAGTGTGGCTGGGATACCCTAGAAAGTGGAAGAGAAGACAAGCCAAACTAGTTGTCTATAGGATGTTTGGAAGAGGATGATGCAGAGATGTCTGATACGGTTGAGGACCTTGGCTCATTGTTGCAAAGCTGCATAACTGCAATGATATGAAGAGCTGTCTGCATCATCTGGGATGCGAGGAGGGAGACAACCACAGGGGTGGTGGCTGCATGCTATCCAGCTCTTCAAACCCTCCTGCAGGTCTCTACTGCTGAAGACCCACTTCTCTGCAGTGGTCTACCCTGCAACACCTTGTTCTAAGTTCTCCCTCCTCTACCTCACCTTTGCCAGGGGAAATAAATTATTTTCTGCAGCTGCTTGGGTTTCAGTATGGCCCTCGAGGAAGTAATTCTCTTGACCCTTGTCTATTTGGTTCCTCACTTTTAGTTCTTCCTCTTCATAGGCTTCTAATTCTCCGTCCACAAGTGTTTTTCCCCTTGTCTTCAGGCAATCCCACATGAAAGTTTTCCATTTAGTCTCCCTTCCAGACTCTTTTGTGCTCCTTTAAATACTTCTATATTCCCAGTTCTGGTGCTGATCTCCTCCCTCTCTGCAGACTGTACAGTTGATGTGTTTGCTGTCCCACTACTAGATCCATCACCTCTGAATCTCTTTGTTAACTTCTACTTCTCAATGGAAATTTCTTGTACTGAACTCTGCTTTCCCTGCAGATCCTGTTTGTCTATAAAACAGACAGTTTTGGGTTGGGAGATCCTTAGACTGCAGTACTCCTCTTCTCTTCTCTGTTCTCTTCTCTTCTCTTCTCTTCTCTTCTCTTCTCTTCTCTTCTCTTCTCTTCTCTTCTCTTCTCTTCTCTTCTCTTCTCTTCTCTTCTCTTCTCTTCTCTTCTCTTCTCTTCTCTTCTCTTCTCTTCTCTTCTCTTCTCTTCTCTTCTCTTCTCTTCTCTTCTCTTCTCTTCTCTTCTCTTCTCTTCTCTTCTCTTCTCTTCTCTTCTCTTCTCTTCTCTTCTCTTCTCTTCTCTTCTCTTCTCTTCTCTTCTCTTCTTTCTCCTTTTAGCAGTATCTGGTATCACAGAATCACATCAGCAACATGGCTTGTCACAGAAAAGTAACTTTCTTATGCAGGAAAATATGCACTACTACACAGTGTTTAAAAATTAATCACATGAACAGGTACAGAATCAGAGAATCACAGATTCACAGAATTGTCTAGGTTGGAAAAGACCTTGAAGATCATCGAGTCCAAACATTAACCTAACATTGACAGTTCCCAACTACACCATATCCCTAAGCGCTATGTCAACCCTACTCTTGAACACCTCCAGGGATGGGGACTCCACCACTGCCCTGGGCAGCCCATTCCAACGTCTAGCTACCCGTTCTGTAAAGAAATGCTTCCTAATATCTAGTCTAAACCTTCCCTGGAACAGCTTGAGGCCATTAACTTTTGTCCTATCGCTTACTACTTGCTTAAAGAGAGTCATCCCCCCCTCTTTGCCACCTCCTTTCAGGTAGCTGTAGAGGGCGATGAGGTCTCCCCTCAGCCTCCTCTTCTCCAGACTAAACAACCCCAGTTCCCTCAGCCGCTCCTCGTACGACATGTGCTCCAGACCCTTCACCAGCTTTGTTGCCCTTCTCTGGACACGCTTGAGTAATTCAATGTCCTTTTTGTAGTGAGGGGCCCAAAACTGAACACAGTCATCGAGGTGCGGCCTCACCAGTGCCGAGTACAGGGGTAAGATCACTTCCCTGTCCCTGCTGGCCACGCTATTGCTGATCCCAAGCCAGGATGGCATTGGCCTTCTTGGCCACCTGGGCACACTGCTGGCTCCTGTTCAGCCGGCTGTCAATCAACACCCCCAGGTCCCTCTCTGACTGGCAGCTCTTCAGCCACTCCTCCCCAAGCCTGTAGCGCTGCTGGGGGTTGTTGTGGCCCAAGTGCAGCACCCGGCATTTGGCCTTATTGAAACTCCTACAGTTGGCCTTAGCCCATCACTCCAGCCTGTCCAGGTCTCTCTGCAGAGCCTCCCTACCTCGAGCAGATCAACACTCCCACCCAACTTGGTGTCATCTGCAAACTTACTGAGGGTGCACTCGATCCCCTCATCTAGATCATCAATAAAGATGTTAAACAGGAGTGGCCCCAAAACCGAACCCTGGGGGACACCACTCGTGACCAGCCGCCAACCGTATTTAACTCTGTTCACCACAACTCTTTGGACCCGGCCATCCAGCCAGTTTTTTACCCAGCGAAGCGTGTGCCCATCCAAGCCTCGAGCAGCCAGTTTTGCCAGGAGAATGCTGTGGGAAACAGTGTCAAAGGCCTTCCTAAAGTCAAGGTAGACAACATCCACAGCCTTTCCCTCATCCAATAAGCGGGTCACCCTGTTGTAGAAGGAGATCAGGTTTGTCAAGCAGGACCTGCCTTTGATAAACCCATGCTGACTGGGCCTGATCCCCTGGTTGTCCATCATATGACTTTTAATGGCACTCAAGATGACCTGCTCCATGACCTTCCCTGGCACTGAGTTCAGACTCACAGGTTTATAGATTCCTGGATCCTCATTTCTGCCTCTCTTGTAGATGGGTGTTACATTTGCCACCCTCCAGTCCAATGGGACCTCCCCAGTTAGCCATGATTTCAGGTAAATCACGGAAAGCGGCTTGGTGAGCACATCGCCAACTCCCTCAGAACCCTTGCGTGTAACCCATCTGGTCCCACAGACTTGTGTGCATCCAAGTAGTAGCAGGTCTCTGACCACCTCCTCTTCAGCTGTGCTGACCTCAATCTGCTTCCCTTCCCCATCTCCCAGCTCATGAGGCTGGGTGTCCAGGGAACTGCCAGTTCCACTGCTAAAGACTGAGGCAAAGTAGGCATTGAGCACCTCAGCCTTTTCCTCATCCTTAGTTTCTATATTTCCCTCTGCATCCAATAAAGGAAGGAGATTTTCCCTAATCCTCCTTTTGCTGTTAACGAATTTATAGAAACATTTTTTGTTATCCTTAACAGCTGTAGCCGAGTTGAGGTCTAGCTGTGCTTTGGTTCTCCTAATGCTCTCTGCGTAACTTCACTACATCTGTATACTCTTCATGAGAGACCTGGCACCTCTTCCAAAGACAATAGATTCTCCTTTTGTTCTTGAGATCCAGCCAAAGGTCCCTGTTTAGCCAGGCCGGTCTCCTTCCCCGCCTGCTTATTTTTTGGCACACGGGAACAGCCTGCTCCTGTGCCTTTAAGACTTCACTCTTGAAGTATGTCCAGCCTTCCTGGACTCCCATATCCTTCAGGGCAGTCTCACAAGTGATTTTGTTAATCAGTCTTTTGAGCAGGTCAAAGTTAGCCCTCCGGAAGTCTAAGGTGGCAGTTTTACTAACCCCTCTCTTTGTTTCTCGAAAGATCGAAAATTCGATCATCTCATGATCACTGCACCCTAGACGGTCTCCAACCTTTACTTCCCCCACAAGCTCTTCCCTGTTCACAAGAAGCAGGTCCAGGAGGGCACCTTCCCTGGTTGTCTCACTCACCAGCTGTATGAGGAAGTTATCCTCCACACATTCCAGGAACCTCCTGGATTGTTCCCTCTCTGCTGTGCTGTGCTCCCAGCAGATACCTGGGAGGTTAAAGTTCCCCACAAGAACAACGGCAAGTGACTGTGAGATTTCTCCCAACTGTTTATAGAAAGCTTCATCCACCTCACCACTTTTTGGGGGACTCCCACAGCTAGATCTGCTTTATTGGCCCTTAACCTAATCCAAGCACTCTCAACCCCATTATCACTATACTTGATTTCTGAGCTCTCATACATTCTCTTACATATAGGGCCACTCCACCACCTCTCCTTCCCTGTCTATCCCTCCTGAAGAGCTTGTAGCCATCAATTGCTGCACTCCAGTCGTGTGAGGCATCCCACCACGTTTCTGTTATAGCTACTATGTCATAGTTCTCGTGCTACATCATGGCCTCAAAGTCCCCCTGTTTGTTGCTCATACTGGGTGCATTGGTATAGATGCACTCGAAATGAGCTAGTGAATCCAACACTTTTTTGTGAGTGTGGGCCCCATTCCCTACCAGACCCTTCTCAGGTGCTTCCAGGGTTCCTAAACATCTTTCCCTTCTCTCAAATGAAGTGACAGAGGGAGAGCCCTCACCAGTCCACCATCCTTCAAGCTTTGGCACGCTTCCCTTGAGCTTGTTCCTAACAGCCCCAATCATCTCCCCGCCCCCAGAAGTCACATTAGTAGTCACTAATACGAAAGGGAAGATAATGTACACAGCCATTTAAAGAGGCTGCAATTATCAGCTAGAGAAAAGAATTTGCATAACTTCCCCATAATTATAACAAACCCAGCTCAATTTGTATTCTGAAATTCCCAGAATTGTTCACATATCATTGGAGATACTAGGATTAAAATGGCCTCTCATGACTTTTGTGGCTGGCTTGACACCTTTTTCCTTTCCTTCTGTCTAAGTATATGAACAGAAAAATGCAACATATTTTATTATGGAAATCCTTGATAGTTTCTCTCTGCTGCTATTGGTTTTGTCTTCTTTTAATTCATTTTGGATCTACTTAAATTACAGTATTTGATCCTGAACCTGCTACTCTACAGCTACCAAGGATGTATACGTTGTTACCTAACTCACACCCTAGTGTCAATCTGAAAAATGTTATCAGGTGTTGTTCAGAGTAGTTAAATGGTTTAGCTACATGCCAGGTGGTGCATAACAGACTGAACATTGGGAAAGTATGTGAACCCTTAGCACAAAATATTAAAATGAGGTTTTTTTGGACTATTGCATTTAGGAATTCAGTAGGGGGAAGATAAAGTATACTTTCAAGAAGCAGTTAAAGCTTGAGAAAGTGACATTTATGTAGTCAAGCCTTCCTTACAAGTTATAAAATATATAAAGAGACCAAATGTGAATGTCAGTCTTCATGTGTCTTAATGTGTCTTACTGTGTCTTTTGTAGCCTGTCAGTGTGTGTTAAATAGGCATTCAGTCTTATGCTTATTATAATGAATTTATTTTTCACTGATTTGATAAGTATTTTAATAGATATTCTGCTGTAATTTTCCTCTGTTACTAATTTGATGAAACTGATGGGAAATTGCAAAATATGACACAACAGTAGAGTTTCTCGTTTCAGCTGTATTGCATTGAATATGCATATTTCTTTGAATATTTCATCTTATTTTGATTTATAGTTTTTGCAGAACACTACATTAGGGTTCAAGTGAACTTCGTATTTTTCTGCCTAACAAATACCATAATTCTTTTAGCATCAAATGAAATCTAATTATTGACATTATTGTTTAATTACAAGGAATAGTGCTTCTACTGTATCCTTCCATTATGTTTAACATGTCGTTAAATTAAGTTCTGAAATATCTTCTATCACTGGAAAAGAAATTGTAAGTATGGAATAGAAATCACCTGTTTTGGGAAGACTATTTCAATGCAATCTTCAGGCACCACATCTAATGATTTGAATACAATTATAATATTTGTATCCATTAATAATGCCCAGTGTTAATAAACCATGTACAATTAGGATGGAGCTTCACTGTGCCCCATACAGTTCCCTGTGGGAAGAAATTAAAACAGGAGGTAAAAAATTCCTGTGAAAATGTACCTATATTCTGAACTGTTTTTAACAGCAGGTACAAGATTTGAGGATATCTTTGAAACAGTTCTTTAAGGAAAATTTTAAAGAGACACTATGAAAGGATGTGTTTTACCAGCTGGACCTTTCAGATATAAAACTGCCAGCTGAAGGTATACCAGCACAAGCCAGTCCTGCCTCACATTAAATAAAAAGTCTTATCTCTTTGATACGGTGATTTGATTACTCTGCCAGTGAAAGATGCAGCATCAGACTAAAACAAACCTACATAATTGCAGTCTCAGCTGTTAGATGACTCCATGGCAATTATACAAGAAGCATTTGACTGCCCTATAGGAGCCCATGCTGGAAGACAGGAACACCTGAGGACTGCAATGCTGAAGAAAGACATAAAAAAGGTGCTTGATCATTCCTGTAATAAGGAAATGGAACGCACTTCCTAAAAGCCTGGGGAAAGCATAGGTAAAACCAGTAGAAATTATGCCAGGAAGTTACCTTATTCAATGCAATAAAGGGAAGGAGGAAAAAGGTTCTGGGAAATGAAAAACTGCCAGGTTTCCTCCATTTACAAACAATGGAAAAATCATGAGAGAAATTTAGCTTTGAACAAGGAGAGTAAATGTAATTTCAGAAGCTAGTAGATAGGTCAGAATGGCTTCCTTTTATTAATAATGGTGTAGAAAACCACTTAAGTTTGTCTTAGTCTGAGGCAGATAACTCTAGAAGCATCTTATTATGAAAGGCAGATATTTTGCACTGGATTACTGATTTTGACAAAACATCCTATACTTCTGAGTGCTTATTTATATCTCTGCACTTAGAGAAGATTGAATAATATCTGATTTCAATCTTTTTGTACATTATGTGGTCAACTTATTTTCTATTGCTTATCTGATTATACCGTATATTTCCTTACTGACATATGTGACTTTTTCATATTAGTCTGAATATGAAATGAATATGATAAGACAACTGTCAAACTGGTAGGGTGACTTGCCTAAGCTTTAGAATTGAGGTTGAATTAGTAAACCCACATTTCAATTGTTGTCTAAACCCTCACTCCCTCAACTGGAAAATGTTAAGAGAAGAGATTCCCCCATGAAATTATTTTCTCATCAAAAGTAGAATCTCATGTTTAAAATTGTTGCTCTTTTCTTCCTGAGTGTGTGCCACTAGAAGTCTCCACAGTAATACTTTTCCTCGTACCCTTACTCAGTGGAGCTTCCCATCCCTCTGGTTAGAGAAGTGCTTTTAAGGCACCTCTTTCCTTCTAGCACCTAAATTCCAAGCTGAACTATTTTTGACTTCCAAATTTCTACAGGGCCAGATGTGGGCTCCTGCAGAATTAGAAGAGCTATACACAAATGCATGTTGGAGTCTTTCTTAGCTGGTCGCTGTACTAACTCCACAACAAAAATGTGGAACGGACTGCAAGTAAAGCTTCAAGCTAATGGGCAAAAATCACATAATTTATATCAGTTCTTCTCTTTCTCACTGTTACGGTATAACTAAAGTTTGGACATTTTTTAACCTTGCATCTATATTTAATGATAAGTACTACTTTTTGGCTGCTTACTACCCTGTTGGTGCACTGGATCAGTTCAGTCATGGAATTAATGGACAACTTTGAAAGTGCTTAAGCTCTCTGTATTTAGATCAGAAGTGTTTATTTCTAAATGTAAAGATTTAAAGTTACCGAAGTGCAGCAAGACAAAGTAACAGTGTGAAAATCAAATCCTGAGTACTGTTTGCTCTAGTGTTGGAAAGTTAATTGTGTTACATTCAGTCAGCCAAAGAGGGAGAGTGGTATAAGGGGAGAGAGCTCTACAGTGTCAACCTAAATAACCTGATGTTTTCTAAATGACCAAATCATTGGGTTTTATAAATATATATTTAAATAGAAATCTTAAAAACTTCAAAGGGGATTTTGAATGTTTGGTTCTTCTTGCAAGCTTGTGAGGTCTTGACTGTCAATGTTTAAAGAGCATCTCAAAACAGCCACAGTACATTAAAACCGTTCAGAGGTGTCACTATTTCTGAGTGGTCTTTTTCGCCCCATGAGTTATCAACCTTTACATAAGACAAAAAAAAAAAAAAGAGAAAGCATTAGACTCATTGTGTAAATCCAAATTTTTCTGAGTCTAAGAAATGGTAAGAGAGCATTTTGAAGTTAAAAACATACATATCTGAGGTACAAATATTCCACCTTAATCAGCCAATGCAAACAGGAAGAGACATTATGAGACATTATAACCTCTTTTGAAAATGTGTTTGTCTCTCTGGCTATTAGTGTTGATAGCAGCTTATATAATCATCCGACATTTCCCCTGAAAAATAGATGAAGTTAAATGAACCCTTCCTTGGAGTCTGACATCCTTCACTGGTATAATACTGAAAGAGTCTATTAGCTATATATTGAAAGTGATGTACTGCACTGCAAATGACAAGTTTCTTAGCTAGTTCTTTTGAAAGAAAAATTAAGACAGATGAATATTCTAGCAGTCCATGAAAAAGATATAAACTTTAAAAGTGTCTAAAGTGCTGACAAAGATAGCATATACCACTTTCATTCTAGGACTAGGTAGGAAGATTTTTTCACCGTGAAATAACTGTATTTTCAAATCCAGTTTCTTATCCGTCATAGGCAGAATACCATGTTTTCCCTTTCTGGCTTCATGACGTTTATAATGTTTCTTAAAGAAACCCTAAATTCTTTCTTCTGAAAGTGTGAAGACTACAGCATTAAGAAAAAAAAATGAGAAAAAAAAGATTTAGAGTTCAGGTTGAATTCATAAACTTATTTTAATAAAGCCAGTGGGATTTTAGACATTTAACTTAGAATCATGGACTCATAGAATCATAGAATGATTTGGGTCAGAAGGGACCTTAGAAGTCATCTAGTTCCAATCCCCCTGCCATGGATAGGGACATCTTCCACTAGACCACATTGCTCGAAGCTCCATCCAACCTGGTCTTGAACATTTCCATGGAGGGGGCATCCATGACTTCCGTGCGCAACCTGTTCCAGTGTCTCACCACCCGCACAGTGAAGAATTTCTTCCTTACATCTAATCTAAATCTACCCTCTTTCAGTTTAAAGCCATTACCCCTTGTCCTATCTCTACATACCCTTGTAAAAAGTCCCTCCCCACCTTTCTTGTAGGCCCCCTTTAGGTACTGGAAGACCTCTTCTCTAGGCTGAGCAATCCCAACTCTCTCAGCTTGTGTTAATAGGAGAGACACTCCAGCCCTCTGATCATTCTTTCATTTTAATAGAGTTTAGAAGATAGTGCCACTGAAAGGATGTGCTTCATGTGTTTTGGTGTTCATGGAAGTTATTAATACTGAATTTTTATGGGTGGTCTGTCATGACTTCTACATTATTCAGTGTGAAACAAAAATTAGTAATGTACCTGAGGGTTTTACAGAAAGCTGAAGGCATAAGAATAGTACCGAACTCCCATGTCTTTGACAGAGAAACAGTGTCACAGCAAGAAGGCAGATGAAAAATTAAACAAGAAAATAAAGTATGAGAAAATACATAAGCCAGTCGAACATTTGGGACAGTGGTGGAAGACAACATTATCAGAAAAATGTTTGTTTGCTGCCACACAGATCTCCATGCTAGACTAATAGTGTTATTCATCTATGAACATACCTCTGTTCTTGTACTTTTACTTCATCTGAATGAAGTTATTGTTATGCCTCAGGTCAGCAAAAAACCATTACAGCAAAACTATAAAAAGGATGTCTTTGCCGGTAAATTTTGGAGAAATGAATACTGAAAGGACATTATTAACTGCTTTCTTGTACTTCTCTCTTTGTTCGCACTGCAGTGTTTGATGGACACTTGACACAAACTTTATTGGCAGAAATATTTTCCATTAAACCTCCAAGGAGATACAGTTGCTTCTTCTATGCTGTGTTCTCAAATGTCCCCAGTTCCACTCTCCCAGTCTGAACTCTTATATTCCAGCTTCTAAACCATGGCCTTTCTTCTCTTCCTGGCAGTCAGCACAGGCGGGTCAAACTTTCAACCTCTAAATAGGAAGACAAGCTTGGCTGTAATTAAAGGAGGCTTTTCTATGTGATGGTGGTGTATTACCAGTCTTGCTAGAAAGTGTACAGATATTACTACTGAATGTCAATTGCCATTATAGTATGGTTTATTTTACTGGTGAAAAAAAAAGGTGCAATCTTCGCTACCCTAATTGTATCAGAAATCCACGCTGAAAGACCAAGGATGCAATGTGAAGAGATTTTCTTAGGCAATCTCTGTGTGAATAAAAGGCTCATGTAACAATTCTACACTGAGCAAGAAAGACTCCAACTAACATCAGATGAATTTATACTTTACTACACAAGCTAATCATAACAACTGCAAAACATTCAATATGCTGACTGCATTTTTATTTTGAATAGGATCAGTTAGGTTTATTAGCCTCCCTGCACCTTTTACCATCTGTGCACTTATCACTGATAAAGAAAGAAAAATAATGTAGACCCTGTGTGTTTCTCTTTTTTATAGGATTGACAAAAAGGAGATTATATAGTGTACCTACGTGGTGCATATTTATGGATGGAAAAGGTTTGTCATTGTAAATACCTCATAAAACACCTGTTACCTGAATCTGATAGATTCATTCTCACTTCATGTCTCCAGAGAAAAAGATTATGGATTTTAATGATAGTGTGGACAAAAATAAGATTGTAAGAGATGCAGTTTTACTGAGAGTTCCATGGTAAAAATTACCTTGTGAGGATTCAGAGGGGATTCAGAATGATGTTTTCTTTGAAGAACTGTTTTCATTCAACAAGCCCAAACTTGATCTATTTAGGTGAAAAGTATTTTAATGGTTGCTTCCAAAAGTTTCTTACATTAAATTTTGCATTTTAAGAAACATGATTGTGAATGTGATCTGCGATTTTTTACATCCATTGATGCATATACTACTTAACAGGAAAATACCTCTTTTAATTTGAATGTACTATATTATAAAGTTATATGTAAAAATGTTTGCTTCTAACAGCTCAGATTTTTAATGATCCTTTAAATATATCATATAAAATTATTTTTTTAAGGCATAGCACTTCAAATTTATACTACTAGATTTTAAAATATATTTAAGTAGATGAAGAACTCCATACCCCTGTTTACATATGTATATTTTTTTTTTCTGTTCTTGAACACAGAGTTAGAGTTATTAGAGTTAATTTCTTCATGTTTGGTATTTTCTTTCTATGTGGCCACTGTCCAATTTCCTCTACTTGTTCTATCTTTCATGTGTATGTGTGTGGTTGTTTGGTTTTGCTGTTTTTTGGTTTGTTTTTTTCAGGTACATTTTTTTATTCTTTCCTTTGGTTCTTTCATTACTTTGACTTCTAACTTTCCCGTGAATGTAAATATTAGGTTTCATAGAAACATCTAGCTATGTTGAACTGGTACTTGCCTTTCTGTCTATGAGATAGAGTTCTGCCTTTTTCATTGAGCCTAAATGTACTCTTTGGAAGTTCACTTTTTATAAAGTTCTTTTGGACTACTCACTGTTCAAGTGACATATTACTTAATTACTTAGTGACTTGCTTTTTTAAAATTATTTTTTCTTCTGTATCCTGATCTCTTAACATGATATGTTAAAAAGTTGTGTCACTGAGTGAACTTTCTGTATCACAGGTGGCCCAGCAACCATAGTACCGGAATTTTCCTCCTAAAGATTATTGAAGTAAATTCTGCACTGTGCAGAACTAGGGGTAAGTAGTTACACTGTCCTGAAATATCAGCAATAAAGATAACCAATTTTTATAAGGCCTAAGATAAGTCTCAGATGCTGTGAGATAACTAGACTGTTTCTGCTGTTGTTGTAGCTTTCATAACACTTCAGATTTCCTAACATGTCTACTGATCTTTTTCTCTAATATTTAAGGGGTAAAGAGAAGTTACTGGTATCCAGAAAACAAGATGGATGTGTATTCCCTATGTCTCAAGAGCATTTTCTGTGGCAGCAGGCATGGGGATAGTAAAAGCTGCAGATGCTTTTCTTCTGGAGTGAAGCAATACTCAGAATACCAACAGCTAGCTTTCCTGTCTCCCCAGTGGCACATCATAGAGTTAGAGAGCTGGAAGAATTAGTCATTGTCATATTTCAGGGACCTTGGCAGAAAGCCTTGGAAAACCTTTGTTATTATGGCGCTGTTGCTGTTACAGCCTTGAACAGAGTCCTGCTAATAACTTAAAGAAAGGGAACATTTTCTGTATTTTCCTTAGAGAGAATTATCTTCTGTATTCTTACCATGCCTCTCTGCTTTTCTATGACCCTGTTATCTAGGAGGCTTGTGGATCAGCAGTGATTATCTGTTTAATTGGAGGCACCTGGGTTTTTCTGGTTTAGTGCATCACTTCATGTCATAAATGAGTATGTCATTTCCCCCTCACACAACAGTCACAACAGGGTGGACTGTGGCTGCTCATCTGCAGCCATACAAATTCCAAATCAAAATTCAGCTTTACCTTCTGTCCTGGTATTGGGGATGTCTGTCTTCTTCACAGCTGGGGAAACACCCTGTGACAAGAGTGTCCAGCGTACGCCTAAAGGAACAGAAGCACTTCAGCTGAGCTGGACCTTCCCCATGCCATTCTTGTCACTGGACTTCTACAAGGTACAATTCATGCTTAATTCATTCTACTGCTGTGGTGTGTCTGATGCTTGTGGTGTACACAGTTTGTCATAAGCAGTTTTTACCCTTAATTAATTATCTCACTTTCCTATACCCCAAGAAAGATGAATTTTTAACAAACTCCATTCTTTATGCTATCTTAGGTACACACACAAACAACAGCACTTTCATGACTTGTTGGTTTCCTTTTAAAATAGGTGTTGGAAAGGGCTCCAAGTCTATTTTTCCACTAGGATGCTATTTTTTCTCTGCTATCAAGTGCATGTTTTATGTCCTTTTGCAGTCAATTAACATATTAAAAAAATTAACATATTCTATTTTATGATCTGAAATTATGTACATTCTGCAAACTTAATTTTCAGAAGGAAATTTATTGCATTTTAAAATAAATTAGTTGTTCTTTCTTAAATTTGAGAATAGACTTGATATAAAACTGTAGATATTTCCATGTTTTCTGATGGCACACACCATTACAACTATCATGTATTCACAGAATCACAGAACAGTTGAGGCTGACAGGGAACTCTGGGGGTCATCTGGTCCAACCCCAATGCTCAAGCAGGATCACCTAGAGCAGATTGCCCAGAACCCTGTTCATATGGCTTTTGAACATCTCATAGGAGGGAGACTCCACCACATCCCTGGGCAACCCGTGACAATGCTCGGTCACCCTCACAGCAAAAAAGTGTTTCCTGATGTTCAGGAAGAACTTCCCTGTGTTTCAGTTTGTGCCCATCACCTTTGGTACTGTCACTGGGCAAGACAGGAAAGAGCCAGGCTCTGTCCTCCTTGCACCCTCTCTTAAGGTATTTATATACATTGATAAGACACCTCTTGAGCCTTCTGTTCTCCAGGCTGATTAGTTCCAGATCTCAGACTTTCCTCATATAAGCAATGCACCAGTCCCTTCATCATCCTTGTGGCCTTTCACTGGACTCTTTGCAGGATGTCCATGTCTTTCTTGTAGTGAGAAAACCAGAACTGTACACAGTACTCCAGATTTGGCCTCACCAGCACTGAATAAATGGGAAGAATCGTCTCTCTCTATCTGCTGCACTTTGTTTAATGCAGCGCTAGATACCATTAGCCTTCTTTACTGCAAGGGCACATTGATGTCTCATGTTCAAATTTCTGTCCTCAGGTCCTTTTCTGCAAAGTTTCTTTCCAGCTGGGGGACAGCCAGCATGTAGTGGGGCCTGGGGTTGTTCCTTCCCAGCTGCAGAACTTTGTACTTCCTCTTGTTGAACCTCATGAGGTTCCTGTCAGCCCATTTTTCCAGTCTCTCCAGGTCCCTCTGGCCGCATCAGCCCTATGGTGTATCAGCCATTCCTCAAAGTTTTTTTTCTTCTGCAAACTTGCTAAGGATACATACTGTCCCATCATCCAGATCATTAATGAAGATGCTAAACACGATAGTACACAGTACTGACCCCTGGATTACAACACTAGTTACTGTGATGGTGCTTCACAATGGTACACAAGTACACAACATATATTTACACTGGCTAGTAAACATGTGACAGCTTATTTCTGATCATAGATTCATAGGATCTATGAATACTACTGAACAAAATAGCAGTTTGCTAAGGGTTAAAACTTTTCAAAGCTTTGTTTTGAAGTGTTGATGATGGATGCCATTTAAACACATAAATCTCTTTAGGCTTACAAACTTAGTTAAATTAAATCTCATTGTTTTAAAGATTCTTCCATATAAAATGAACTTTAAATTAAATGGCATTCCTTATTTTTCCATCCACACAATAATGGCTTTCTAATCCATGCTCTCCATAAAGACAAAATGAATAAACCTGTAAACACAGTCTCTTTCATTTTGAATTAAAATCTGACAGAACCTATTCAATTGCTGCTAAAGTCTTGTTCCATCTTGAAATATCTAGACTGATCTTGAAACAAAAATATATTGGGACTATCGATCAAACCTGTATCAATTTACATCTTCTTTGTGTGTATAACAGATGCCCCAAGCAAGAAGATTTGTTGTCCTCTGTCTGCTTAACCAGAAAATATAATCCATATGGTTATAAAAACCCAGCAGAATACTGTACCATGTATTTCTTGGAAAAATATGTGCTGTTGATTCAACTTTTAAAAAGAGTTAAAGATCCAGGAATTAACATGCAAAAGCTCCTTAAAGTATCTGATTCTTAAAATGGTCTAAACATTAAGAAATTCCTAATTTGAAAGAATATAGAATTTGGTATCTGAGTATAAACTGAATGGCGAAAAATCTCTTTTTAAGATTTTGGCCGTAATTTCTAAGAAATCTTACATTATTATATAGCTATATTATATAATATAGCTTATATATGAGCTATATTGTAGTTAAAAATAAACAGAATTGCTAATCAAGTAAAACTGCTTTTGGCTACCTTTTGTACTTTAAAAGTCCTGTGTTATTCACCTGACTAGTTAGCTCTTCTTGTCCCCAGCTTGCTATTATCATTTCAGATTCTGTTGAAATTGCGGGGGATAGTATGTACTGTTGATGCTGCAGAGAAGAGCTCTGAAAGAGCAGTGTTGTGGCAGACATCCAAAGGAGATATTCCATATGAGTGATATTCCGTCTTGAATAATGGGAGATTAATTCAATTAACCCCTCCAAGACTTTTTATTTCAGATGGTGTATATCAAAAATTTATTTAGTAAAAATCTATAATAAAACATAGGGAGGGAGAAACCTAAGGTTCTGAGTATCAGTTATTATATAACTCTCAGGGATAATGAAATCTTTAAGCTGCTTGCTGTGATTCAAATTATTTTCATGAAATGCCTGTTTCAAGAATATTGTCTAAGAAGGTGAACATTTACACAGAATACAACCTCCCAAACACCAACACAAGGTGTCAAGGAGATTTCTTATAAAACTTTACTATTGATTAT
This sequence comes from Strix aluco, assembly GCF_031877795.1. NCBI lineage: Eukaryota > Metazoa > Chordata > Aves > Strigiformes > Strigidae > Strix > Strix aluco. Next base: position 48,446,921 of record NC_133971.1, on the reverse strand, counting down.
CAATGTATTAAAATAATTTTCTTGGCATGTGACTTTTTTGGGGGGGTTATTTAATAGCCAACAGAAGTTAACAACCTTATATTTCCAAAATAATCTATTGCCTTGTCTAGCTACTCATCTTCAAGAAATACTAAATATCCCAGTGTTAGTTACTGCTTCAATAAAATTTGGGTATCAAGGAACAGCAGTATGTTGTTATGAAGCCAGTATATAACGAGAAAGAAATAGAAGTGGTATAAATTTACAAAAATCTTGACAGAATAGAGTACATTATAGGTGAAAAATCATCTCAAATATAAAAGTTGACTGAGAGAGAGCAATTTAATGAATAAAATGATGTGATGAATACCACAAGCAGGAAAAAAAAAAAATGGCTAATCTATTATCATTTAGATAAAGCAAAAAAATAGTAATGGGAGTTAAAAATATATGCATAGATGGAATCACTGAAAGAAGTTTAGCTTTACATGTAGGAGCAGATCCCAAGGGAATATGACAATTTACATGTCTTGTATAGATCTGCCCTATCAAAGTATGTTATGAATTTTTTAACCCTAAATACAATTTTTCCTACCTTCCAGCCCAGAGTAAAAAATTCTGGAACCTAACTTTTGTGAATACTGTAAAATTATCAAAGATATTTTTAACCAATACTAGAAATGTTTCTGTTTTTAAGAACTTTAATTTTCTTTTATCAAAAAAGAATTAGTTTTCTACTTTTCAGAATATACTTATACCTGATTGCAAGCAAGTGAGTTTCATATTTTAAGTCCATACTTTACAGTGTTTGGCACTTGAAGCCATTGTCTATTGCTAAACAAAGACAATCTTTATTGAAGAAACAGAAAGAAAGTTATTGTTTCTGTTGATGTATGTCCCAGGATGCAATGCCCTTCACTACTCCAGAGTATTCTGAGGTGTAGCAGTATTAGTAAAGATCATATTTTAGAGCTCTTTTTTGTTTCTTCTGGTTGCTTAGAGACTACAGACTTTGCATTGTAGCCAATTCAGCGACTTGAATCCAGATTGTGTTCTTGTTCTGCTTTTGGTGACATTAAATACATTAAAAACTGCAATGAATTCAATAGCTCTGTCACTTAGCTTAACAGTTGGTTGCAGATCTGTATTAGAAATTAGAATCTCTGTATGCAGAACTAGTATTGACTTTTAAAATATTTAATGGGCTAAAACCGATGTACCTGAAAGTCTCTTGCCATGGCACATTGCTGCAGGTAAGATTTGCAGTGTCACTCAGACTAGGAATTTTCTTATCTCCTTTCTCTTATCTAATACTATCTTTGAGAACTTCTTTGCTTTGGGATGTTTCCATGTTTCCCAGATCTGCAGTAACCAAAAACATGTTAAATTCAGGGAATGCTGCAAAACATATATTAAGAGAGCTGAAACAGTGTTAAAGAAAGTTTGAGGTCTCTAGTCTGAAGGTTCACTTACTTGACCTTCAGGTCCTGCTTTGATGAAAGTCAAGTTTTAAGCACAAGAACACAAGATGAAGAAAGGGTATACCTAGCTTTTTGGCTTCCTCATAGCATTACCAGAGGATTTTTCATCTTAAATCTGTCAATGCAGATGGGAATTTAACTTGTGCTTTTTCTGTGCTGAATGGTGCGTCAGGAGCATTGTGGAGAACAGGGAACTCTGTCATCCCAGTTTAGCAAATTTAACTTAAGCTTTTCTGCAGGAATCACAGAATCATCTAGGTTGGAAAAGACCTTGAAGATCATCTAGTCCAACCATTAACCTAACATTGACAGTTCCCAACTACACCATATCCCTAACCACTATGTGAACCCTACTCTTAAACACCTCCAGGGATGGGGACTCCACCACCTCCCTGGGCAGCCCATTCCAACGCCTAACAACCCGTTCTGTAAAGAAATAATTCCTAATAACCAGTTTAAACCTTCCCTGGTGCAACTTGAGGCCATTCCCTCTTGTCCTATTGCTTGTACTTGGTTAAAGAGACTAGTCCACAGCTCTCTGCAACCTCATTTCAGGTAGTTGTAGAGGTCTCCCCTCAGCCTCCTCTTCTCCAGACTAAACATCCCCACTTCCCACAACCAATCCTCATACGACATGTGCTGCAGACCCTTCACCAGCTTTGTTGCCCTTCTCTGGACACGCTTGAGTAATTCAATGTCCTTTTTGTAGTGAGGGGCCCAAAACTGAACACAGTCATCGAGGTGCAGCCTCACCAGTGCCGAGTACAGGGGTAAGATCCCTTCCCTGTCCCTGCTGGTCATGCTATTGCTGATCCCAAGCCAGGATGGCATTGGCCTTCTTGGCCACCTGGGCACACTGCTGACTCATGTTCAGCTGGCTGTCAATCAACACCCCCAGGTCCCTCTCTGACTGGCAGCTCTCCAGCCACTCCTCCCCAAGCCTGTAGCGCTGCTGGGGGTTGTTGTGGCCCAAGTGCAGCACCCGGCATTTGGCCTTATTGAAACTCCTACAGTTGGCCTCAGCCCATCGCTCCAGCCTGTCCAGGTCTCTCTGCAGAGCCTCCCTACCCTCGAGCAGATCAACACTCCCACCCAACTTGGTGTCATCTGCAAACTTACTGAGGGTGCACTCAATCCCCTCATCTAGATCATCTATAAAGATGTTAAACAGGAGTGGCCCCAAAACCGAGCCCTGGGGGACACCACTCGTGACCAGCCGCCAACCGTATTTAACTCTGTTCACCACAACTCTTTGGGCCCAGCCATCCAGCCAGTTTTTTACCCAGCAAAGCGTGTGCCCATCCAAGCCTCGAGCAGCCAGTTTTGCCAGGAGAATGCTGTGGGAAACAGTGTCAAAGGCCTTACTGAAGTCAAGGTAGACAACATCCACAGCCTTTCCCTCATCCAATAAGCAGGTCACCCTGTCGTAGAAGAGATCAGGTTTGTCAAGCAGGACCTGCCTTTCATAAACCCATGCTGACTGGGCCTGATCATCTGGTTGTCCCACATGTGTTTTATGATGGTACTCAGGATGAGCTGCTCCATCAGCTTCCCAGGCACCGAAGTCAAGCTGACAGGCTTGTGATTTCCCAGATCATCCTTCCGACCCTTCTTATATATGGGCATCACATTGGCCAATTTCCAACCTGTCGGGACCTCTCTGGTCAGCCAGGACTGCTGGTAAATGATGGAAAGCGGCTTGGCAAACACCCCAGCCAGCTCCTTCAGCACCCTTGGGTGTATCCCATCTGGTCCCATAGACTTGTGTATGTCTATTTGATGCAGAATGGGGGGTGGTCGTTCTCCCAGTCTCTGTCTTCTGGCTGAGGAGGCTGGATTCCCTCAGTACAACTAGTCTTGTTATTAAAGACTGAGGCAAAGGAGGCATTAAGGACTTCAGCCTTCTCCTCATCACTTCTGCCATGTTTCCTCCCGCGTCTAGCAGGGGATGGAGGCTCTCTGGTCTTTCTTTTGCTGCTCACATACTTATAGAAACATTTCTTGTTGTCCTTGATTGCTGAAGTCAGATTAATTTCTAGCTGGGCTTTAGACCTCCTGATTTGCACCCTGCATAGCCTCGCAGCCTCTTTGTAATCACTGTGAGTGGCTAGCCCCTTCTTCCAAAGGCTGTAAACTCTCCTTTTCTCTCTGAGTTGCAGCCAAAGCTCCCTGTTCAGCCAGGATGGTCTTCTCTGTCGCCAGCTTCTCTTACAGCACCTGGGGACCACCTGCTCCTGTGTCATTAAGACTTCCTTCTTAAAGAGTGTCCAGCCTTCCTGGACCCCTATATCCTTCAGGACTGTCTCCCAAGGGATCCTATCAAGCAGGTGCCTAAGCAAGACAAAGTCAGCCCTTTGGAAGTCCAGGATGTCAGTTTTGCTGCCTCTTCTCCTGGCCTCTCTAAGAATACAGAACTCTTTTATTTCATGATCGCTGTGCCCTAGTCAGCCTCCAATCACCACATCATCCACCAGTCCTTCTCTGTTCACAAAGAGGAGATCCAGCAGGGCACCTTCTCTGGTCAGTTCACTCACCAGTTGTGTTAGGAAGTTATCTCCCACACATCCCAGGAATCTCTAGGACTGGTCCTGCTCTGCTGTGTTGTATTTCCAGCAGATGTCTGGGAAGTTAAAGTCTCCCACAAGAACAAGGGAAAACGATCATGAGATTTCTCCCAAATGCCTATAGAATATTTCATCCACCTCTCTGTCCTGGGTTATTAAGTGGCTTCTGTCATGAATAACAAACCAGATTCTTTGGCAAATAAAAGTTCCCTTAACAATAGTCAGCTGTAGTTGTTTCATTGATTCATGATATTAAGGAGGATATTATAGTGTTCAGGTTAGTACCTCTCTGTATTAACTGTATTTAACCTAAATAAAAATAAATGGGACAAAAGTTATGAACAAAGTGCTTGTACTGTGTGTTTGTTTCAACACAACATGACCTAAGACTTAACTGCAGCTTTTTCTTAGTCTGGGATTTTTTATTAAGTTTTGTAAATATTGCACTCATATGAACAAAGACATAACATGTTAAACCATAAAATATTCATGAATGTTGAACTGGGGATGAACTACATTTGAACTCTAAAGTTATCTTATTCTTATTTTTAATAATTTCTATGTGCCTCATGTCTCTTACATGAAAAACTCAACATTGAGTAATGGACAATCTGTGTTGGTGAAATTCTCATGCAGTTTAGCCAGAGAAAGTGGGAGATATTGCATACTATCTGCCTTGTATTTCAGAGATTAAGAGTTTCATATCCTGTAGTCTTTACCTACACTAATGAAATGTGATTCTCTATATTCAAAGAATTGTCTCAAATGCTATCATAAGGTGGAAAGGTAACACTAGGGCTTCTTGCTAGTGTTAAGAATTGGTTTTACTATTTTAAGTTCTTCCATACTACTCAAAGAAAACAAAATTATGCTTTTTCCTTCTTTATCTCTGTTTCTCCTGGAAGATCTTTTGCCCTTTACATCCCAACACACACTTTTTCTTCCATAGCCCATGCTTTTAATCTATCCATCTGTTCTGCTCTCTAAGCTCTGTTTCCCTGTGTGTCATGTCACAAGACTCAAAGTAGGAAGACATGACTTGCACAGTTGGGCAAACAACACAGGGCAAGATCTGATGTTTGGAAGATATTTTCCACATATTTGTAGAGACTCTTATGGTAGTTTACAGTAGTCCTGAAACTGGTTGTAGGCAGAGTTGCTTATCCTTGTTTTCTTGTGTGTGAAAGCAAAGAAGACTATATTTTAACACAGTTGAAGTTCATTAATTTAAGGAATCTGATTGCTATTTGTAAACATTCCTGTTACACTGCAGTATCTTGTGATTGCAAACTTTCCTCAGGCAGTCTTAGCTGGTGGCTGGGTATCAAACATTCCCACTGTAGGAGGAAAGGCATTAAGTCTTACTATCTCTTCGACACTGTTTTCCAGCTTCTTTAAGGGCTACCTTCCCCTAGCCTTTTACTAACAGCTGATAGGGGAGCAGTATCTTGCACACCAGAAATTGGGATCTGCCTTCAGTATGGTGGGCAATCTGCTTGCTTACATGTGTGCTTGTGTTGGGAACAGTGGGGGGGAAGATAAGGAAAAGTCTTTGCTAGATTTCCAGATTAAGACTAATGTCTTCTCCAGGTTCACATCTAGTTAACCATTGAATAATTTCAGTGCTGGACTGGCAATTTTGCGATACGCAGTTCTCAGGTTCTTGTGTGGTGTGGCTGCTTTCCAGTGGCCTTCTTCACATAGCAAGCCTTGACACTCCCTCCTCTGGTTGCCTCTGGATGTGGCACCTAATTCAGCTTTAAGTGAGGAAGTCCCAAACATCTGGGGAAAATGTATTACCTTTTTTTCTTTCGTGTGTAGACCATATTTGCTATATCTTTAACATATTCCTCAACCCTAAAAAGAGCAAGTTTCTTTCAGTGGAGAAAAATTAAGCGTGTGCAATAGTTACCTTTTCCTCCTGACAGTCCTTTACTTGTGGAGAGGTAAAGGATGTTGTACTGATAGGTACTGCCTGAGATCTGACAGTTTTTATAGGTATTCAACAAAATATAACAAATATTTCCCAGAAATTTTCTATTAACAAGAATTTGAAACTCAGCTGGAAACTTAGCAGAAGAAATTAATTCAAAACTGTTTCTTAAAAAAAGGCTGAGGTGATTGATTAACACACAGTAGGTTTGCAGACAATTTTTCATTACTTTTCATCTTACAGAGACTGGCAGAAAGATTATAGAAAGAGAACAACTTGGGTAGTTGAACTCAAAGCCAATTTTAGGGCTCAAAAATAAAATTGATGTATACAGAATGTATATATGCCCCTGTATGTTTATATATAATGTGTTGATTCTACTTAGCACTTTTTTTTTTTTTAATTATTATTATTTGGATTTTATGGCACAGAACCTTTTAAAAAAAATCTTTTTTGATCAAAAAGTTTTAGACTACTTGTGTATGGGTCACATTTTCAGAGGGACTTCAGGCTGGCACTACAATGTGTATCCCCATATTTCTGTGGGAGAAAATGACCCACGGTTGTTAGGTACACTTTGGGTGTCTGCATGCTCAAACACTGCCTGCAGAAATAGAAGATGTTTCCTGATTTATCTCATTTGTTTTTAAACATACCGTCCAGTCCTATTCCCTGCCTCACAAAGTATTGGGCTGACCTCCCACTGGAATGCATGGCCCAGCTTTTCGGGAATCTGCTCAAACACTGTACATAGCTCCTGCTTTGAACTGCCCTCTGGGGAGGCCTCTCACTTCATTGGCAGAACTGCACATGTTTTCGGAGCAGTAGTTCTCATTTGGAGAAGGATGATTTTTTATGTTGTCCTTTACAGAGAGTGCTGGCAGGAGAGAGGCATTGAGTTTGGACAAAGTAATCTGGAAAGAATCTGAATTCAAGGTAATGCATTCTGGTAAAGTATTAGCCAGTGTAAGTTTTCCTCTGAAATTAAACCAAACGTTTTTATGAAGTTCTTTCCAATTCTTTAATTTTTTTTCTTATGTGTTGTTGTACTGCTCTGAGATTTACTTAGTATGAAAGTGCTGTTAGAAAGGACAGTCTGATTTTGTTCTTGCCTTGCCTAAAGACAGATCATCTTAGAAATGTAGTTTGACAGCCAGTTGTTTCAGTTGACAAGATGATATTATATCATAGATTGCAATAGATTTTTTAAAAAATTGAAGCTTCCTGCCTTGAAAGAAGAATTATTTATCTGGTCTGCCATAACTTGTTAAGATGAGAGATAACTAAACTTTCTTAATCATAAACACGGTTTTCCTACTCTATAATGTAAAATATCACAAAGCATACCAGTGTACAGACTCAGTGTTCTTGACAGCATCTGCGTAAATAAAAATCAGACATGATACAAACTAATGTTTATATCAATTTAGGGTGTTCCCAACAAAGAGGCCAATCTCATGGAAGGCTGGTAAATCCCCTTAGCCTCAAAACCAAGGTGGATGAGCACCAGCTGCCTGCGGGGAATAGTTGCTGGGACACTTAACTCTGAAACCATGCTCAGAAATTATTTTGTGGTGTTCTAGTTGTCACAACCAAAAGTATACCAGGGACTGCTCGAACATTGCTAAAGAAAAAATTCCAGCACTTGGAAATGTTTCTGGACATTGTTTAATTTCCTACTACAGACTTAACACTAGATGTTTTTGCTCCATGAGACCTCGATAGTGGAACCCTTATAGGAGGTGATAGATAAACTGACTGTTTTCAGACAACTCATGCTATTGGACTGTTGAGAGATGAAAACAATATCCTGGTTAAATGAAAGAAAACAATTTTTCATGTTCATAAAAGAAAGATAACTATTACAGACTTCTGAAGCTTTACTAAGATGTTAAACATAACCACATAATGCAAAACACATGTTCCTATACAAGATTTTGTCATGAAACACAGTTTCTGTACTTTTCTACATTAAAGACAGAGGAAATTATTTTGAATTGAAACAAGTGCTATGGACAAATATGTTGTCATGTCCTGCTCAGACAAGGGAGACTAGTGACTTAGATTCGTAAATCCCTAATGGAGTGGACAACCGTGAGACAAGTGTCAAAGTCCATGCACAGACATTTATTAATTTCCCACAATGTACTAATTGGATACATGATAATTGGTTAAGTATGGAACAAATGATGGTAAGCAATGTAGTATGCCTTGTGTTAACAGTAATAAGGGAAAAGGGGAAAAAGAAAACAAGAGAAAAATAGGTAGAATAAAGAAATAAAGATCACCACTCTGGGTTCCTGTGTTGGTCCCACCAAAGAGGGTTTGAGGATGTATCCATCTTCTTTCACTTCACTTCACTTCACTTCACTTCACTTCACTTCACTTCACTTCACTTCACTTCACTTCACTTCACTTCACTTCACTTCACTTCACTTCTTCTTTCTTTCTACTTCTTGCCCCCCTCAATTTATACACACTTTCCTTGGGTCCCTCCTCTAGGTTGACCTACCTATCTACATATCACATGTAGAGGGAGGGGTAAGGTGCTTCATGGGATGATGTAAATAGCATGATCTTGATCTTGTGGATCTTCAATAACATATTCAGGGGTGTCAACTTTAATATGCATTTCATGGATAATGAAGCAAAGGTAATTCACTGGACAGATGGCCCCTGAAACTTTACAAGATGCACCAGAGCAGAACCAACCTGCTTTCGCAGGGCTCCCTCCTCCAGCTGCATCCTGTGCTATTCAGGCAGCCTCGTCAGCTCCAAACTCCACACTATCCCCCCATGACTATTATAATTTCATTACTTGCGAGTGTTTGAGACGTTCCTTGTCTTGGAAGGCCTCTGCTCCCCCCCATCCCTTATCTCTTTCTCATATTTTTCTCAGTCCTTTTTTCTCACAGGCCTGTTTCTCTCAGGCCTTGTTTTGGAGAGTTACAAGTTGTATTTCACATATGTCCAGTTATTAGTCTGTGTAGTAGTCCAAATCTTGCTTTGTATGGAGCCAGAAAAATGAATTAGGAAATACTTCAGTAAAGGATTCTGCCACATCAGCAGGAGCTAATAAGAAAACAGCAGTCCCATGACTAGAAGAATGAGCTATTATCAACACAGCACCTTCTTTCCTGTCTTCACACTGTGTGTGAATTGCAGAAGTGTGTGCATATTTCCACAAAAATATTTTGTTTTTAAGAAGAAGAAAATAAAAGGAAGCAAAGACTGGGAAAGTGTGAACCTCTGACAAGCATCAAACCCAAACACTTTCTTTTCACAAAAGCTGTATCTTCTACAACTGTATAAACTGTGCATATAAAAAACCCCAAAAGTTGACTATTTGAATTGACTATGATTTCTTTTTTTTCACATTGATGAAAAATTGTCCCTGCAGTGAAAACTGTACTTGGTGATAGAAGATGAATGAGTGTCAACAGGTGCTGCCTGAAATCTATGAAATTCAAATAGTTTGTCAGAGGCTCGGCAGGAAATTATTTTACACAAAGCTGAGGCCTTAAGAGGCTCAGAATGATTGTTCATCAGGATTCACTAACAAATGAGCAGATGTTTAGGAATCAACATGTCACTCATGACTGGAAGGAACTGACCAACAGCGACCTCCCAGGTGGCAAATGTTGTAGCTAATTTATTGCAGTTAGGATCATCATACCTGATGGAAAGAATTTAGAAGTTTGTGAAGTATTAGGCCATTATTATTGGTGTATGTGGAATAAAACTAATTTGAATTATTTATCTCTTCCTTAAAAAAAGTTTGGAAATGTTGAATGGGATTTTTCCCTCTTTGTTCTTGTTTTCATCTGGTTTAATATTGCAGTGTGCATATCCACAACAAGGCATGCCAATCTTTCTTTTCTTCTGTGAAATAACTGTAAATCAGCAGTCAATTTAAAGCCAATAGAATTACTTGGAGTGACTCTGATATATACAAAACCAGTATTAGGCAACAAAGGATAAAAAAACAACTATTTTTTTTTGTTTTTCCTTTTTTTCTTTTAGTGTAAAATGGAAAAAAAGGAGTATTAAAACCAGTGAAGAAGATTTGGCCTTTTGTAAAACCAGTTGAAAGGTCAGGATGTTGTCTTAATTACAATAAATTAATCTGTCATAAAGGACACTAACGATTAGGGGTGCCAAATTTTCTCTTTTTTGCAAGTACTGTTAATCTCAGTTATGTCTTTTGTGTCAATAATTATTTTCTAAAAATTCTCAGTCAGAAAAAGAGCTAACGATATTTTTAGCTCAAAGTGTGGTGGAGTATAGCCTAACTAAGATAGCTTTGGCCCTGAAAGAGATTTTTATCTCTTTAAGAAAGTTTGACAGAGAAATTTTACATAATATTAAATAACATTGTGCTGTACATTTTTAGAGTGGAAGTACTGTAAGATGCAAAGCAGAATGGGAAATCACAAAACCCACAGTTCTTGATGCTGTCTTAACACAGACAGTGACAGCTGATTAAATTGAAGTAAAAGACATACTAAAAAGTTAATGTAAGAGGAATTTTCATTCACCTCTGGCTATTTTAGCAGAATTTATTACCTGTCCTATCATGTACATGACAAAAATGTGCAAGATTATTGTACAGATATTGTACTGATTACTGAACCAAAGAAAAAGAATTAGTGGAAATAATTTCCATTTCCTATTTATAAAGATTCTGACAAACATAATCATCAAACCACAGAACAGTTTAAATTGTTAATTACTGAGCTGCACTTGTACCTTAGTTTCATTTAGTCTATGTAACAATAAATATCACCCTGAAGTTTTGTGAACTTTGAGACTTTACTCTTATTTAACACCTCTGTAACTGAGATGACCATGCAAAGCTGACAACAGTTGTTGAGGGATTTAAGACATTTTAAAAGAGGTCAGTATTTTCCTTTTCTTGAGGATTGGATGTAATGTTGTCAATTTTTGCCTGGAAAACAGAAATCTTTTACAATCTGAGGACCTCAGGATGGTAAAAGCTAGTAGACTTAATCCAATTCTCAATTCAAAAGGAGGAGAAATCTCATCATGATTCAGGAAGCTGGTATTCTCAGAAAGATTTTGGAAAAGATCTTCAATGCTGTTGAAAATTGAGATTTTAATCCAAAAGCATATTATCCCTTTGCTATCATGTATCTATCACCCTGCACATTAAGATCAACTAGCAGGGTACAAGCTGTATATTACATGTTGAGGAACTGGCTGTTGATCTCTGTGTTGATCTTGGTGATCATGTCTCATTTCCCAGCTCCACCAGACATGTATCTGATCTGCAATCACAGAAATTCCGGTTTAGTGGCTGGCCCATATGAAGTCTAAATTTCAATAACTTGAGGAGCAACATAAATTTGGATTAGGTACAGACAGCACAGGACTGAAACTTTTCCAGTGCAGAGTTATGTTTGAAGGAAAACTTCAAACTGTTTTTTTTGCTTTTCTGTTACAACTGCAACAACTGTTGCTTGCTTTTCTTGTTATTTTAAAAGTTAATTCATGACACAACAAAACCAGAATTTAGCACAAGTATTTACAATTCTAACATATTAATTGTGATAATGTATGCATCAAGAAAGGAGTAACATAAACTGGTAATTTAACATACAACTTGCATGGTTGTTGCATACAGCTAAGTTTGAAATCTGAGAGGTCTGGCATGTCCCCATTTTGTGAAAAACATCCAGATGGGAAGGGCAGAGTGAAGCAGTGTGTGTGTTTGTCCTTTCAAAACCTTGGAACTACAGGTAATTACCTTGACTCTCTGATCAATTTCAAAGACACTGAACTCACCATAACACTGTATATTACTTATTCAAGCTAGTATAAAAGTTTATATGTAGAATAATTTAAGGGTTTGTGGTACACTGTGTGGATATTTACCTCCAAATTTTGGCTCAGACTACTACCAGGGAGTCTTAGGGACACAAAGCAGAAGCTGTCCCTGGGTTTGCTCTTTTCAATTTGTTCCTTTTCAATTTGTTCCAAACAAATAATCCAATGTTCCAATAAATATGCTAAGTGGACATTTTGTTACTTTAGGTTTTGTTTACATGTTTGTTTTATAATTGCTGCTTTTCCTACAGCACTCATCTTCCCAGAGACAGATTTTTGTTTTATAGGCATTTGGAGAGAGGCTTCATTTTGTTAGCCCTGGTTTGATTTTATGTCACTTTGGCTTGTGCTTTGATAATCGTATTATCCAGAGCTTTATTGTATTTGAGAAAATCCATTATCTTTCCTTCCTGGCTGATATAATCAATATGGAATAGGTTATTCAAGACTATCTAGTTCTTTGTAGCACGTACTTGAATATAGCAGGCTCCCTTAGGAACTTGGGACTATTGAAAATCTTGTCCTGCAAGTGAGCTACTGCTTGGCATGTATCCTGTTCCTCTCCAGGTTATTTTTACAGCACATGATTCTGCCTGCTATAGTTATCCTGTGTAACTCCACTGATATTCTGAGTTGTCTCATTGATTTTGAAATACTATGTGCAAGGCATAGTCTGGGTCTCGTACAGTTACCCAAGAGCCAAAGACTGTTTATGATTTTGTATGAGTCGATCTACTATTAGAAAGCAGTAAATCAGATACAAAGATGAGAACTCAGGTTCTGATGAGAATAAATCATGAGTCCTGTGGCCATTGATATTGGCACACTTCCAATTGCTCTTCTTCTTCTCATAAACACTTCCAATTTGAGCAAGTGCATCAGACCTAACATTGTATGTCTTGAAAGAAAAGAGAAAACTGGCCACTTTGCTGAGACTCTTGATATAGTTTTCAAAATGCTCCTACAGGTTTTTAGGCAGGGTCCTGTTTATTTTGGTGTTAAAGTCATGATGGTGCTGGGTTTCTCACTGTTGATGGTTTCTGTGCCTGTACTCTATTATAAAAGAGCTTTTTATAACTTGTTTGTAACAAGTAATTTTGTGTTTTATACAATTATGGGGGATGATACCCTCTCCCTGATTTTGTGGTCATCCTCTAGATGCAGATACGTACTGACTACAAGTAAGATTAAAAAAAGCTGCATTATCATGTGGTTTTAATGGGAGGTTCATACATTACCACTTGGCACCTCTGAGCATCCCCCATACCTCCACCTTAGGCTCTAGGTTCCTAAATAACTTTGAAAATTCAGCAGAACCTATGTTCTTTGCAGCAGCAGAATCTTTTCACCACCATAGCTTTTCTACATCTTTTGTGTTTGTGTTTTCTGTTTTGTGTTGGAATAGTTTCTTTGGTAAAAGCCTAGTTTATTTAGTTACTGAAACTCACAAGTCTTCTCACCCGTTCCAAGGGGAAATTTTTGTATGACTTTGTGTTTGTAGCTGTATTCTTTTATAAACAGCTCAGGTCATTGTTAATTGCTTACCCTTCTGTTATCGCACTGCCAGTGTTTGAGTTTTTATGCAATTTGATCCTATTTCGAATTGTTTTCAGATTCTCTTCTAAAAGCCTAGATTTTGATATACAATGCTGTCATGGACATTTCTTTTGATGACTGTGGTGGATTAAACAGCTTCCAATATGTTCCTGCTTCCATAGCCTTCTCAACCTGCAGTAGTGCGCAAGCAGCATCAGTCTGGCACTGTGGCTGAAAGACCCACACTTGTGGTATTTTTTTCAAAATCTGTCACCTTCCTGTTACAGTCTGGTGGCTTTTAGCCTGCCTGTTTTTGTGCTATAACAACTTCTTTCCAGGAGAATGTGAAGGCAGTTGACCCATCAGTAAAGTTTCATCACTAGTCCTAGTTTTCAGTGATAGTTTAGAAGTTTTGATTATTTATTTTTGTGAATATATTTCTGTACGCAGCAGTCTCAGGTTGACTCATTGTTTCATTTTCATGGTTTGGTAGGGTTTTGTTAAAATTGAGATTTAGTACAGCTAAACTTTCAAAGACTGAAAAACAAGATGCTGATCTTCAAAGATATGTCATAAAATATAGGTATATGTTGTATTTAGGACTATTAATACAGACACTAAAGAAAGTTCACATGGTTAAATCTTTGCAAGATCAGTTTCAAATGAAGCAAATGCCCCCGGTGTCATGACATAATTTGCAATAGATTATCAAGCAACTCCTGCTCCAGTCAACAGTTTGGGATCTCTGTTCTCTTCTACATGTTGTAGAAAAGGAATAGAAATGAGTACTGAACAAAGATACCAGTCCAGACAGCAGAGAGTCTTTAAGGAAGGCTGTGGAATTTGGTACAGTGAAGAGTGTTAAGTAACTGTCCCATATCCAGCACATCTGATCTTTTATGGAAAAATCCTTACAGATCATGTGATGAATTTCACTGCCACTTCCAGGGTTTAGGTGCTCCTTAATCAGCATTGCTTCAACTTTTGCTGATAGAACAATTTTGTACAGAGCAGTGCCTTCTCAGCAAAGGTCAGCTAATGGGCACAGAAGGAGGGATGGAGCTGGTGCTTAGTGATTATAGGAATAAAGGAAAACTGTCTGAAAAATAAAAAAGCATATTCCATAGTAGCAGCCTTTAATCTCACATAAAGGGTATGCTAATGTGTCATGTTTTTGATGTTATTCCAGCACTGAACTTGCGCTCTTTTACACTCATTTGGTGCCCTGCTCAAGCTGTGTACTCCTTGGTGCTCTCCAGCTGCTGAGTTTGGGAACAACAAACTGTCACTCTGAGCTTAGTTGATCTGAGCAATATAGAGCAGTTTGACAAAGCAAGCTGTCACTTCCTTTGAACCTTAGTAATATTGTGGGTTTTGACTGCCGTGTACTGTATGTTCAGGCTGATCCTAACCTTTTAAACTTTTTGGCAGTGTTGTTGATTCTGGTTCATTTGAGGATTACTTTACAGATTAGATGTATCTATTTCTACAATAAAGCTTAAGCCTGGAGGGTTTTTTGGTTGGTTGGTTGGTTGGTTTTTGGCTGCTTGGTTTTGTTTTCTGTTTTTTCCCTTACAGATCTTTATTGCATTGAAAAGGGATCAGTGTCATCATCCTTGTTACACAGACCAGACAGAGCAATGCTTATTACACTAAAACAACTTTGGTTGTGCTGATTTCCTATGTTATTACATATAGGAAATGTAATACATATACAAAACAATAACTTTTAATGAAAGTACTAATTTTTTTCAGCTATACTCATTAGCTTTCAGTTTGTAGAGATTTGCCTCTTACTAAGGAGTGTTTGTCACCTATATCTGTCAATTTTATGAATTTATGTTTTCTATTTATTCTTGGTTAATAAAGTTTTTACTAAATATGTTCGCTTTACAAATCAAACAATACCCTTCCACCTGCTAGCAAAAGGCCCTAAACTCTTTCTGGAAGTATGTGCTTTGTATTCATGCATGTTCAGCCAGATCAGGTATCTGGAAAAGATATGGGGAACAAAAATCTGCTTTTTGGCTATGACTTGTTGCATTAGTAGTATTTGACTGATTACATTAAAGAACAGGATTTAGCCCTCTGAAACTGTAATTTGTAGTGGCCTGATTGTGGTGTACCTGACCTTAACTACATCAGTTTAAAACTGATGCTGACAATGAAGTCAATAAAGTGTGACAATAAAGTCAGACCGGTAAGATATGACATGAAAGTCAAGTTGACTGATTTCTTGACCATCACCTCCCAGGATGATGGAATGAAAACAATTGAGTTAAATAGATGTAAGCAGCGATCACAAAACTATGAGGTAGAGGATTCAGCAAATGTATATCATGTCTTTAATAGCCACCTGCATTGTGGAATGAAGTACAAACCTAAACTCCCATTTTATTGAGAACTAAGATGTAAAATGTAAGAGTGCAGTAATACAAGGTTAACAGGCTTTGAAGGAGTCTCTTTCTTAATTTTGTGATTCTGGACAAATTGCTAAAAATATTGAAAACTTATTCAGCTATGTAAAATATATTTTTTTTAAAAAAGCAAAGACCTGAATGGGACCAAGACAAAATTTTTCATTCTCACTTGTTAAAGCTTATCACTAGGAAAACAGGCCTGATCAGTATGTCACTATCAGTGCTACTGGCCTGCTCAGAGGGTGAAAGGAAGTTTCACTAGTGAAACTTCTGATGTTTGTCTGGGGATTGGAGGCTGAGATTGGAGCCCTCTTCTTGCAGTGCCCCTTGCCTGTCCTGCTTCCATTTCTGCTCCATGCTGAGTGAAATTGAGAAGCCCAGGATGGGAATACTACAGGGCACTGCAATGTAAAACTACGGGGCCCCAGCCTCAAATCCATCACTCAAAACTTCAGTCTACCCACGGCATGTGGGAATGGGAGAGCAATAACAGATCCTATAAAGCTGTGGCTTAGTTTTAAACCACGTCTTCAGCTGATGCCCCATTTAATTGAAAAAATCAGATATACATTTATAGGAAAGAAGAGATGGATAGTGTTGTCACATTGGGTTAGAGCATATTTTGTTAAGCAGTTAAAGAGTGCACCTTCTGGGATCCAGGCATAATTGTTGTCTTCATTGTAAATTTCGTTGGCAGCTATGGTTCTTACCAGCCCAAATTATATAGAATAACACAATGTTGGTATCAGTACGCATTTTATTGAAATGATTTACTATGTAAGACCTTGAAGTCTGCCAAAGTGGGCTAAGATAGAAGTAGCAGATTCATTCTTAAATTAAGATTTCAAAGATGTAGACTAACAGTAGATCTGCTCTTCCCATTGTTTCCTTGGCCTGCAGTTTATGTTTTGTTTATACAGCTAAATCCTATCTTAAGACTGTGCTGGAATAACTGACTATGTGTAAAATGTTACAGTTTTTATGAGATACTACTCTGTGACTTTGTATAACTTTGTACAGCTTGTATGAAATGTTGAAGTGTGTCTATACTAAATCTTAATCTAATCTATTTTTCAGAATTATTTCCATATGTTTTGTTTACTTGTAACAGGAAAATTGTATCTGTTTTTGATAACATGTATTTCATAAATATATTGCCATGAGTCTCAAGTAAAAAGACTAAAAATCTTTCTACCTATTTCATTCCATGTATTAAGAAAAATTATTCTTCCTAGGATAGTTTACACTCATTAGCCTCCTAAATTCAATAAAAAAATATTTCTTGCATGACAAATCATTAATGGTAGGAACAAGTAAAGCTCTACATTTTTAAAAATAGTTTGTAGAAAAATGAATTAAAATTAGGGCTTCTATGTCCTTGATTTTATTTTATTTTTTCATCATTTGTGCATAAATTCATATATTTTTGTGCCCCATATTCTTCCACTGTTTAGGGAAATGCCTATTTACCAGATAGAAATTTGTGTGTAATGAACTTATGGTGCATTGTACAGAAAGAACATTAATTTCCTTTAAATTTACTCTCAGCTGCTCATGGTGAAATGTTCATAAGGATTTGTATTCAGGTAACACTTTCATGTACATAGGGTACTGTTTTCACTCATGGAGATACTTCATGTTACAAAAAAGCCTAGTTGCATTCAACGACATATAGTGAACTATCTGGCAGTTAAGTGAAGAGCGTGTAACTTGAAAATAGATTTGTCTTTACAGAACCCTTACATTACACACATGGGTAGTCACAGGGATAACTGATTTATGTGCAACTACAGTGTGAGAGCAACTTCAGAGTATGACTGGGTACATGTATATACAAGAAAATCCTGCTACTGGGGCAGGATCTAGCTGAAACTAAAGGTGTGTTTTTCTCCATCCCCAAATATTTTGACTTTTCATTAACGTGCCTGAAAGTTTATTATATTGCTGAAAACAAAAAAATATTTTATTTTTATTAAGGATTCAAGACAAAATTAATGCTGTATTCACACTTTCCAAGATTATGCAATATCACTTGCTTCTGAAGAACATGTCCTTATCCTGTAGCACTAGTATAGCAACAAATTATTTTTATAAATAACACTGTAATGGAAAAGAAGAGGTTATGGTGTAAATTTTTCATAGTTTCACATATGCTTAGGTTATGGATGTTACAAGTACTGCCTGTGTTTAAACATAAGCATATGGAAGAAGTAAAGGAGGAGCCCTGCAAGTGAAAAATGGAAAAAGAGGTTCTTTTGTATCCCTTAAGTGAGTCGTGTGATAAGTGTTGAAACTGTTCAATAGGATGTAAAAAATTTTGGTTTTGTTTAGAAACGCTTAATTTTGGGCACTCTTCCTCGAAAGAGAATGTTTTAATCTTCAATATTTAGACAGCTTTTCCTTTACTGATTATATTTTCCTGGTGTAATTTTAAAAAGGCCAAATCTCTGCTGTTGCAGAAAGTGTATTTGCTACAACCAGTCTGTTACCAAGAATACTGCATCACTTCACAATCACATCATAGTAATTATCACTATTGTGGTTCACTTCTTACAAGTCTGCAGGCACTTTTTAACCCATTTGTTGAGATCATATATTGTCATTCAGTTTCCAGATGCAGTAAAAGCGGTCTTTGTAGTTTACTGCACAATAAGTTCCACATAAAAGTCCACTATCTTTCCTTTCCCTGTGACCATTTGACCACTTCAAAATCAAGAATCAAAACTTGTTGTAGCAATCTCTCTTTTCTCTGTCTCAATTCAGAAACTTTAAGTATTTACAAAATAGGCTTTGCATAAACAGAACTTTAGATCTATCTTAATTGGATGATGATGAATTCTTTAGTGACAATCCAGACTAGATTTAAGTCACAGTTTTGTTTTTTATCCTAAGTCAACATCTTGAAAGAACAACTGTTCAGAGAGAAGTAAATCTGCAAATGATAAATTAGGGTGTTAAAACAGATGATCTAACTCGATAATTTTTTAAGACTTAAAGCCATCTAACTATTATTTCTGAAATACTTTCATTGTATGGACCAGGATAGTCAGATCCAATAGGAGGATTAGCTCAGGAAAATCTCAACACATCTATAATCAGAAACAAATTTGTGATAAAGCTGAAGAAAGGAATATATCTGTATAGACAATCTTCACCAGTTGAAATATGGTCAATTCAATCTGACCTAAATCACATGAAAGAGAAAATTAGAGACCATTTTAGACTGTTCACGCACATGAACCTATAACAGTACTTCTGAATCATTATAACACTGCAGTTTTGGCTGTGTACTGGGTCTGGCTGAGCTGGAATTGGTTTTCCCCTGTAGCAGCCCTCATGGTGCTGTGTTTTATGTTGGGAGCTGGCAGGGTGTTGATAGCACACTGGTGTTGTGGCTACTGCTGAGCAGTGCTTACACAGCACCAAGGCTCTTTCTGACATTTCCCCCCCCACAGTGGGACGGGGTGGGCAAGATCTTGGGAGGGGACACAACCAGGACAGCTGACCCGACCTGACCAAAGGGATATTCCAGACCATATGATGTCTGCTCAAGTATAAAGCTGGGAAAAAGGAGGAAGGGGGTGGGGTCACCCTTGGTCCTCCGAGGCAACCACTACGCATATCAGAGCCCTGCTTCCTGCAAAGGCCCGACATCGCCTGTTCATGGGAAGTAGAGAATAAATCTGTTTTCTTTTTTTTGCTTCCATACACAGACCTTTGCTTCGCTTTGCTTATATTAAAACTGCTTTTGTTTTACCCACAAGGGTTATTTTTTTTCCTATCTTGTTTTCTTTCCCCTCATTATCCTGTTGAGAAAAAAAAAGGGAAGGAGAGGGGGAAGTGATAGAGTGACTTGGTGGGTACCTGGCATTTAGCCAAGGTCAAACCACCACAGGATGAAATGGTTCCACTTTGTATGCAAACTAAATGAAAGAGTATTGTTTCTTTTAGTTATTTTCCAGTGCAAACAGCAAATTAGAAGACAGGAAACCCAAGTGTACGGTTAGTGATTAATATCTACTGTTCATTGAGGGTTTCTGAATACCACAACTATAGTCACATTTCAGTTATGAAACTCAATAATAAATAATGAACATGTAATTTTCCTATGTCTTATGGATTGATTTTTTTCTCTCTGTTCCTATGGATGCTGTAAATTTTATCATATTGCTATGGTACCTCAGCAATAAAGACTGCCCCATATTTCTGAGTAATAACCACTCATGTTTAGCATGAAAAATACAGACTGCTCCAAACCCACAGGTCTTCTCAGTTAGCACAGAAGGGTATAGTCTAAGAACTGTTAAAACTAGACTTTTAGCTTTGTGGGCAGGTACAGGTCATAATAATCACAGGCATTTTGTCATGTTTAAGCCATCCCAGTAAGAGACAGCTGTGCAAGCTACATGCAAGCACACACACACAGAGATCAGCTTATTAAATAGAATTATTCCACGGTGAAGTTTATGTTGTGCTAAATATTTTTTTTATTTTTATAAATTAGTATTTCAATCACAATTTAAAATCTCTCTGGAGGAAAGTAAGAGGCAGAGTCTAGTGATAAGAAAAGTGCCTTTTACATAGTATTTGATTTGATTAAAAGCTGTTGAAAGCTTTTCCAGTCAATTACATTGCTCAAATTTATGAGGAATCAGGGCTTGTTTCTAAACTGAGTTTCAGATTGTCCTCTGTAGAGTATTATAAAAGGACAGTGAGCTCAGTCAAGGTGAAAACCTAGCAACAGGCAGACAAATTTTTTAGGAGAGCACACAAAAATACAGAGAAATGAAGCCTACACTGTTCTACAGCATTTAATCACTTTTCTCTCCTTGTTTAAGATCCTTTTGACCCCAACAGTCTGTTTCAACTAAGTTTGGCTCTCTGAGTCCATGGAGTTCCTATACATTTTATGAAAGTAGGCAGCCAGGCAGAGGGGTGATTTTGTTCTTGTCCTTTCTAAAAGAAAACATGAAGAAGACATACAGTAGCACTCGTGCTTTTATTAAATCCACATGAGAGAATCATTGTAAATGAGAAGCATAAGACATAAGCTCATACAGAAGTTGTTCTGTTTACAGTTAGAAATGCTACCAAATCATCTAGCTTAATGTATAGGCCTGATTCCGCTCCCAGTTTTATTATTTTTACATCCAAGTAACACCTTTGACCACAGGATATGTTCCCTAAATGCAGTAAGAGGGAAGTCTATTGTCAATGCTTTAATTTACATAATTTACACCTAAAGTAGAATATATTAATTTTTATTTATTACATCTTGTAGGAACTGTCAGACTCTAGAAACAGTGACTTAGACTTTTAAAAAATCCGATAATGAGAAAGGCCTTCTGCCAGAGTTGGCTCTATTTTCTCAATGTCACTGAAACTTCTGTTTTGTTCCTTGAGAAATCTGCTTTTGAACTGCTGGTTGTAAAGTACATTAAATATCCTTTTGAGACCATACTGGTGAAATTTCCTGCATGTCCAGCTGTTTCATCCCTTCTCACCATATGGTATGTTCTCCAAGTCTCCTTTTAGTAAAAGTCTATATAGCCAGGTTTCTTTGACACTCCTTCTCACTTCCTTTCTCAGGCTGAAATAACAGTGCAAGGTTTTCTTCCCAAATCAATTTTCTTTGGAGGATGAAATACAGAGTGAAACAGTGCTGAATAGCCTCTGCAATCTTATAATTTGAAAAACTCACTTTGTTATTTTTTTAACATCACCTATAATGTGACCTGACATTTCCTCTACATCAAATTTGGTTATAATGGGAGAATAGATTGAACAAGATTTGAACTTATTACATTGGTCAGCAGAAGGATTAATTCCCCTTGGTACCTTGTAATACTTTTTATAATTTACAAAAAGTAGTACCGAAAGAAACTACATGATTTTGCAGATTCTTTTGTGGGCATCTACTTCACTATTTCTTTTTTCTATTTCCAATTAAAAGCTACATGTAATTTTTCCTGCATGGTACCCTTTGCAAAGACCAGGATTTAAACAAAATGATCCATAAGAGTGCATTTGCTGTTTAAAATAATAATTAAAAAAAAAAGCTTTAAAAGAGTGTTGGTATGTATGCATTTGATTAAGCAAGTGATTAACTTAGCCTATTAACTCCCCCCCCCCCCCCCCCCCCCTTTCCCTTATCAGTAGAAAAGAATTGTGTGGGAGTAAAAGGGAGTAATTTAATTTGAAGAAGCCCACTTATTTCATTTGAGCATCATGAAGTAGCTAAGCAGTGATACCAAAAGGGTGGAGTCAGATTTCAGCATTATATAGCTCTCAGAAGTTTTCCTTTTGCTTTGTATCATGTTTCTATGATTTTGAAAGAAAAGCCACCCTTTAAACCTCATGTACTGGAAGAAATTTAACAAATAGCCACAGAAAATACTTGGGTTAAATACGAATGCTCTAATTTCTGAACCTTCCTTTTCATGTTGTGCAAGACAGTTGTACTTTTATTTTGACTAGTATTTTCATTTTCTAAAGTAGAATGGTTGTCAATGGAATTTTAATTTGGGTTTTTAGCATGGTAAATCTTTTCATCAGATCTAAGGCAATGCTTTCTGTGTGAAGGAAGGTCAAAAGTTTTGTAAGAACACATGCATTCTTCTATGAAAATTTTTCTTGCTGTGCCCGTTTATTTTAATACAGATTAATAAATAGCCATGAGGACTGGAAGCAACAAGTAGCTTTTTAAAATTATCACTTTCCAAAAATTCTATCCCTTAAGAGGAAATTTCAGTTGCTTTTACTATGAAAGTCCTGACTTTCTTCTAACACGAGAAGTTGCATCTTCCCCACAGCTAATAGGGTACTTAGTTCTCAGAGAAGATTTCCCAAGTATTCTTCTATTCCCTTCTGGTTTTGGTATGACAGTGATTTGTATTGAGGTCTTTCTTTCAAAATTTGTTAACCATCTGGTGACATAGGTGTGCAAATGTAAGGTATCAGTTGAAGTTCTTCCAGCTTTTGACAAGGACAGTCATACAGCCATTGAGGCTGAGATAAGTACATTACAGTGACTAAGCCTGAGAATACAAAAAACCACAGGGGAGTTAGGATGACCATTTGATTATATGAAGTAAAACAGTGTCATGGTTTGAGCCCAGAGGGAAACCATGCAGTTGCCCACTCACCCCTTTCTCCCTTAGGAATGGGAAGGAAAAAATAAAGCAAAAGGTTTGGAATCGAGATAAGGATAGAGAGGAAGAGGCATGATGCACCCATTATTGTCACAGGTAAAAGACAGACCTCATTGTGGCAGGAAAAAGAACATGAATTTAATTCAAACACTAACAACACTACTAAACAAACAGAGTAGGACATGAGAAGTATTACCACATCCGAAAAACACCTCCCCCCCCTGCCCCCCCTCTTCTTCCTGGACTCAGCTTTTGTTCCTGATTTCTCTATCTCCTCCCCCAACAGTGGTGCAGGGGGCAGGGAATGAGGGAGTGCAGTCAGTCCTGTTACTCCTTCCTCCTCAGGCAAAGGACTCCTCATACTCTTCCCTGCCCCAGTGTGGGGTCCTTCTCACAGGAGACAGTTCTCCACAAACTTTCTCTGACATGAGTTCTTTCCACAGACTGCAGCCCTTCCTGAGCTGCTCCGTCATGGGTCCCTCCTGCGTGTTGCAATCCTCCCAGCACTGAACTACACCAGCGTGGGCTTCCCACAGAGTCCCAGTCTTCTTTGAGTGCAGCTACTTGCTCCAGTGTGGGGTCCTCCATGGACTGCATGTGGGCATCTGCTCCACTGTGGACCACCATGGGCTGCAGGGGCACAGCCTGCCCTCTCACCACAAGCTGCCAGAGAATCTATGCTCCGGTGCTCCTCCCCCCATTCCTTCTCCTTTCTTCCACTGACCTTGGTGTTTGCATAAGTACATACCTCACAACTCCCCCTCACAGCTCCAGCTCCTCTCCAGTTCCCCTTTTTAAATATGTTGTTGCAGAGGCACAGGTACCATTGCTAATTGGCTTGGCCATGGCCAGAGGAGGGTCCAACTTATAGGCAGGGGAGCTTCAAGAAACTTCTCACAGGGTGACTGCTGTATCTGTCTCCCCCACTACGAAAACACCCCATCACACACAGAAAACCAAGACAGTTTAGTAGAGAAAGTCTTGCTATTAAGGAGAGGGTTCAACACTCTGAGTTGAAGCTGGGTTTGAAATAAACCCTCCCAATGGTATTCTCTAACTTCAACTACTGGATTAAACTAAAAAAGCCCAGTCAAATCCAGAACAACCTCTGCCCACATATTTCTAGTCTTATTCTGCACCTATTCACTTATTCTTGAGCATGTTGTGAGTTTCACTGGTGATGTTTTTCTTAGTTACAAAGATTATTTTCTACTTTGTCTTCAATGTCTTTAGAGGCATCATTTCAATGGAGCAGAATTACTGCTGCACACAACCAATAGATGAATTATGAAGGAAAGTCCATTTTGAAATTTACAAAATTAAGATTTCTGTCATTCTGTGCAAGATCTTTGTGCATGGAAAATAAGGAGCATCCATACTGGTTTAAAGCAACAATGATTACACTGAAATTAACAAACATTTCCCAGTGCCCCTCTTGCCAATGTCTTCCTTTTCAAAAATCAGAACTTTTTTCTGCCTTTGCGTAATTTCTGACATTAGGGTAGTATATATGAAAATTTTTTTTGGAGACTAAGATCATGTTTATTCTCCTACTCCTAGGCTTATGTTTCCCTAATTCTAGTGCTTTCTTCAGGCCACTTTAAAAAGAAATTATATATATTCTTAGATACATGTGCCTCTGATACTTTTAAGTTCAAAAAATAATAACGGTAACAAATCCTAGCCAGACTAAATACATCTGTTACTTGAGTAAGCTAGAAATCAGGCTGCCTTTACTCATATCTTAATGGAAATAGTGACTTAGAATTGCAATAAGTATAAACATCCAAGAACTCATATTCTTATGAAGTGTTAGTGAGGTCTTCACTGAAAAGCCAACAAAAATCATCAAACAGGCTTTCTTTTCATAGTTAAGCAATCTGCTGCAAATAATATTAAGCACATTTTTTTCAGCAATGGAAAAAGGTCCAAATTATATTTAAAACTGAATATTTTTAGTTTATCTTAAGCTACATTTGAGATCAATAATCCCAATGCGGTTTCTGTTTTGGTTTTTTTTTAGAAATTATTATTCTGTCATTTTTACCAAAGGTGCATACTGATGGGTCATTATTGACTGTCTAAACCATATTTGAATCTCTATTTATGTGCTCTCCTAGACCACAGAGGTTGTGATTGCTGGGTCTACAATCTGGTTCTAACATCAGATTTTAAATAAGCTTTTGACAGCTATGCTTTCATTAAAAAACTAACATATTTTTCAAAGTACAGAATCACTCATTTTAGTTGACTTAACATATTGCTAATTGGCTGATAAGTAAACAACTACAAAAAAATGAAGCAAAAAGAATGCCAGTAACCTCTCTTTTGTTTCTAACAAATATTGCATTAAGATCAATATTTCAGGTCGAATGAACTGAATTGTATTCAGAGGAAAAAAAAAAACCCAAGAGGAAAAACATAGAAACCTGAATGAAAATAAAAATGCTTGGCATTCTTCAAGTAGCTTGATTCCATATTATCAAAAGGACCATGGTGTTTAGAATGGCAGGAACTGCTGTAGAACATGACAGGTATGATACTGCAGTGAAATGGTGAGGGCTGAGGATTAATCTGGGAAATTAACAAATTCCATTTACAGTGCCTTGCATGAAAATTGCCATGACTGGAAGTGAGCCAGGAGATGCCAGTGCTGGATAATTGCTTAAGCTCTGAACAGGTTCAAGAAGGATCAAATTAAAAATCATGGGTCAATAGTGGTGGAGTCACCATCCCTGGATGTGTTTAAGGGTCACTTGGATGAGCTGTTGGGGGATATGGTGTAGGGGAGACCTTTGTAGAGTAGGGCTGATGGTTGGACTCGATGATCCCAAGGGTCTTTTCCAACCTGAATGATTCTGTGGTTCTGTGATTCTGTGAATATACACCAAGAGGTACATAAAAAAGTGAGATTAGTTTGCCTGTGTCCTTATTTAGCACTTTAGTTGCTCGTACATGCTCCAAACTGTCTGCTCAAAAACCCCAAACTTGTTGGGATGCTGTTGCTGTTTATGTCCAAACAGGGTCAGAAGTAACTGTTCTGCAGGTATCTGAAAATGGTAGAGGGTAGTCTAAGAAAAAAGCACTACCCTAAGGAACGGGTGTTGATGGTGATACTTAGACTCATAAGCACATAAGAAGCTACATTAGACTATCATTATCCAAAAATAATAGAACCAGAAACTAGATTCTCTGTTGTATACCATCCTAAATGCAACCCTGGAAGAAGGACTGATGATTCTCCTGTTTCTGGCTGCCTGGAAGTCTGACTTCAGAATGAAATACAGTTCTTCAGGTTATTTCAGAGAGCAAGGTTTTTGGGGACCTCAATTGTGCAGGCTGAGCAAGGCATCTACCTCAGAGACTTGCACTGTGTGGGTGCTGTGACTACCACCATGTTGTGTTAGGTGGCGGGCATCACAAATAGCTGAAGGAGCCTAAATTCCCTGCATACAATGGAAGGTAAAGACAGCTAACTTCAGTGCTTTGGATCTTTTCTTATGATTTGATAATAATTCATTATTTGGCCAAGTGGGAAGTAGGATATAACAAGAAGAGGATATAATGAGAAACAAGAGACTGAGGAAAGTACCGAGGCTGACCAGAGCAGCGCTACCTCTCTCTTCAGGGACATGTACCTGTCACTGTTGACTGGGAGAGAACATAGATGATTGTCTTTGAAACAAAAGATAATATCCAGACTTTTTTTTTTCTTTTTTTTTTTCTTCAGGAATTTAAAATTTCCAGTGACTTTGTGGTTAAGTTAGATTGCCAATTTAAGTGCAGTAGGTGCCAGACTGGGTTCTTTCACATTCTTGACTAGTATGTGTTGACACAGTAATTTGTGAAAAAACTGTGCAGATAATCTGTCCCATGAGAAATGGTTGCAAAATGATTGAGCAAACAAACATTTTGATACATGATAATGTCAGCCTATAAATCAGGAACTGTCCCTGTCTTTGATGAGATAATAATCTAGGGAGTCTAATCTGCCTCAAGAAAGAGGCAGGCACTCCAGCCCTGTGTAAGGGTGGTGCAGCATGTTTTTAGTAATGTATTTACTAAATTTAGGCTTTTCCTTCTGTTTATGAATTGTTTGTCATAAGATTGTGACTTTGTGTTGCTTTTTAATGCTGTTTATTGACTCATAGGCTCTATAGACACCAGTGCAAGGGTCCTTTCAACTGCATATTGTCCAGACATTTTCTCCAAGATTCTTGCTCTGAAGAGTTTTTAGTAAATAATTCAGCAAGCAGCCCATTCTGAAACTAAGATTTCTGTTAAATTTGATCAGGATATTAGTGCATTAGTATTTCTTGTTCTCAAACAGATATCTGTAAATTTTTGAGGAGGAATATCAGGGTGAGGAAATTTAGAAGTTAACGTTATATAATTCTCTAACATTACATATAATAAAACTTTTCTGCAAGTCCTCCCTGCCTATAAATTCTTTTGCTTTGATTTTCATAGAAAATTGATACTCATTACACATTTTTGTTTAGAAACTTAATGACTAAGCATGCGGAAATTGTGAAATAATTTGGAATTGTATGAAAAACAGGGGAGTATTTCCCAGGGTTATAAACAGATACAGTTCCTCAAGACACAGCCTCCTGAGACAGTTGCCAGGACTAGGCTGAAAGGAACTGGCACAAGTGAAAGAAATTCTCAGTAAGACCAAGAATTTCCTGAGGACTGCCCTTGCTGTTTAGATACA
Organism: Strix aluco; assembly: GCF_031877795.1. Taxonomy (NCBI): domain Eukaryota; kingdom Metazoa; phylum Chordata; class Aves; order Strigiformes; family Strigidae; genus Strix; species Strix aluco. The sequence continues at coordinate 48,419,293 of NC_133971.1, read as the reverse complement.
GCTTCCATGTCTTGTTTGTTGTTTTGTGGCTGGGGTACTTTCTTGTGAAATAATAAGCATGTTCTGAAGATCTAGGTTCAAAGTGAAGATACAGGCAATGAATCCAGGCAACCCTGATACTTCTAGTTCAAATTTCCTTTGGAACAAACCTCCTGTATGTAGGTAGTAGGTGTTTCTCTTTCCTTCTTTGTTGTGATATGAAAAAAACTGGGAAATATTATCTGCAAACTGATGATCAGCTAGGGTCAGAAGAAGTGTGTCCCATCACACAAATTTCAAAATCATCCTTTGAGGTTATATAGTCTCAACAGGTTTTTGGAATATAGATCATGCAGACTTTAGAACCACAGTTTCATTATCAAGTCAAGTCCTGTATTGGAAAAGGCCTTTTGCAGGAAATTAGTCGTTCAATACAGTATTTTGTTTCCTCTCACTGAGCAAGGGGTTTGACTTGTCTCTTGCATTCTTGAACATCCATTTACTTAATAAGAGGACAAAAGTCTGTCCTGGTGTTCAGCTGGAATAAAGTTAATTTTCTTCCTAGTAGCTGATATAGTGCTGTGTTTTTGATTTAGGATGAGAAGAAAGTTGATGATAACGTACTGATTTGGTTGTTGCTAAGCAGTGTTTATACAAAGACAAGGTCTTTTCAGCTTTTCATACTGCCCTGCTGGCAAGGAGGCTGGAGGTTCACAAGAAGGTGGGAGGGGTCACAGCAAGGACAGCTGACCCAAACAAGTCAAAGGGGTATTCCATACCATATGATGTCATGCCCAGTATATAAACTGGGAGAAGTTAGCCTGGGGGCACTTTGGCTTGGGGATTCACTGTGCATCAGTCAGTGGCTGGTGAGCAATTGTATTGTGCATCACTTGTCTTCTGTATTCTATTATTATTATGATTTTCCCTTACTTTCCTGTGCTATTAAACTGTTTCTATCTCAACCCACAACTTTTACCTTTTTCTTTCTGATTCTCTCCCCTATCTCACTGGCAGGGGGAGAGTGAGCGAGTGGCTGCATAGTGCTTGATTGATAGCTGGGGTTAAACCATGCAAAGTCCTAGATTGTTTTATAGAAATTGAGAAGCACACTGCTAAAATGCTAAGCACAGCTTCTGTTTTTCAAGCAAATGAGCTAACTAAAGGTGCAAAGCTTATTTAATGACAGATGTTCAAATATTTAGTGTGCTTGAACTTTTATATCAGGTTAGTATTTGTTTGGTGAAAAACACTAAATTATGACAGATTTAAAACGTTTTTTTAAACATTTTTTTTTTCTCTCTTCCAAGTAATTCAGGCAGATGAAAATGAAGATCAACAAGAGGGGCATATCAGTATAGAAGGCTTTCTTCACGAGCTGACCTTTTCCTTGTTGAACCTAGTTTGCCTGTTCAGAGTTTGCACAGTTACACATTGTCAGTTGTCAATGTGCTATCATTTTTTCATTTAAGAGAGGTCTTGATTCTCTGTGGATATTGCAGAATAAGCGGTAAACTGCAAAGAGACTATAGATTTTGTTATCTGCCAGATTATAGCTTGCTTCCCAAGATAATGTAGACCCTCGCTAAAATGTATAAAGCTTTCTCGCAGCTTGGGTGACACAGTATCATGTGTTTTATCTCCTCTGTATGGACTCCAGGCACTATGTGCAAGGAAGCTGGAATGGGCCACAGTTTCCCACCCTAACAAAAAATGTGCTTCCCACTTTAATTTTAAAAGGATGTAGCTTTTCCCTCATATTGAAAAATATAACACATTACTTACAAGTTAAGCATTTTAAAAATTCCTGTGGTTTAGAAAAGAAAAACTTTTACTGGCTTCTACCTAAATGTACAAGGGCATCTTTCTCTAATACAGTCACCCTTGGCCAATTCTATTTATCAATAGAATGGGCCAGTTCTATCTTTCCATGCCAGTTTCATTTCCACATCCTGTTTCTAATATGATATGACCTAGACAGCTCTCTTGTCATCTGGCACACAGAGATTGATCATCACCCATTCCATCTTCACAGAAAGATAAATATCACAGGCTCCATTAGGAAATTTCATCAGGTCTAAGGTAGATTCATAAGAAAGTAATCTGTTCAGATGGCAAGCCTTCCTGCAGACACAGTCTGTGGACAAGAACACAGCAGTGAAAAGTTAGTAGAGAACAGTTTTCTTTCTGGGCAGAGGGGAATTTATATGTGTAAAACAATGGCAGAGAAAATGACAGGTTATTTTGAGTTTGGACTCAAACTGGGTTTGTGGAGCAGAACCCTGAAGAGATATTGATAATACCCAGGTCATGGTTTTGATGTTGACTGCTGCATCTACAGAAATAGTAAATTTTCCCCTTTATCAATTTTTGTATTAAATATTTCTGTGTCTTTGTGTCACTTTGAAGAAACTTTCACTATATTGACAGATACAATTTCTTCTTCTCTCTTTGTAATCTTTCTGATCTAAAGGAATTGAACCAGATATAATAGAATATTATTTGGTTTATTCTAGTTATACTGGTCTAGATCAAAGGCCATTAAAATCAAAATAACATGCCATTTAGTTCTATGGCTTTGGGATGTAGTTTAGACCCAGATGCTAGCAAGATGCCTAACTCATTTTAAAACAGTTTACTTTTCTTTAAATTCACATATACTAGCTTATAGTAGTCTTATTTCAGGAAAGCATCTGTACTGTGAAGAATAACTGAAGTTCAAAGTATGAAGTCAAAGTTAATGAGATTCTTGACTTTCTATCAGGAGTAGAGCCATGCAACATACCTGTAAGCTAAAAAAGAAAAATCTTTCTCTTGTGTAATATGGAAGTCAAGATCATTGTTCCTGAGGAATTTTGAATTATTTAAAGTTATATTCTTTCTGCCAAGTGAATGTTCTGTTCTGTTTTGCTTAAGTTTTAGAGCAAAGCTTTAATTAGAGAAAAATATATTGTAGTAACCAGAGATACAAGAATAATAAAATTTTTCCTTTAATTTATCTAGGTATACTAAGCTGTGATGAAGCCATAAAATATGTTTCAGGAAAAGAGCTTAGAGGAACAATCTTGTCTTGAATTGGTTATTTAGTTCAAAAGTAGATAAAGAATTTTCATTGAGTGTTTCAAATAACTGACATACAAAGGCAAATGGGGCTAAGGTTAAGAACTTCTTCAGTGGTGCACTATTTATATTAGTGGAATGTGTAGATTTCAACATTATTGGTATTTAAAGAGATGTTTTGATAGACTGGTAGAAAGATATAAATATATCTAAATGTATTATTCTTTGTATTTCTCTCTGAAATTTGCAATGTTAAATTATTAAATAAGCATGTTTTAGATCAAATTATCCTGTCTGCAAATGCATTTAATAGTATGTATCAATTAATTACTACGTATATTTATTAATATTTAAACTTTTTTTGACTGCTTTATAGTACATCTGTTTCAATATTACCAAGATAAGTAAGGTTTCTTTGTGCTTACTGATGCTGTAACATAAAATAAAAGCCAGCCTTAATCTTAAGAGCCAGAAATCTAATTGACAGCAACATGGGTGACAAGCCCTTGTGTCAATAAATAGGAAGAGAATTAGGAAAGCTGATATGGATGACAGACTCTCAAGAACTAGGTTGCTTGAAAGGAGGAATATTCAGTCTCCTTGTGTCGTTTGTTAAAGACTTATGTTTTGATAATTAAGGATAGAGAATAATAATTGACTGCATTTTGTTTTCTTATTGTTGAACCTGCAAATAGCAAGACAGTTACTTCTGTCAAAAAGCAGATGATTCTTGAGAGATGGCATAGACAATATCTTGATCTTTGCTTGTACAGATTCTTTCTCAACTGGAACCTGAGGTTAAAAATGAAATTAACTAGAGGAAAGAATAGATTCATCTTATATGATTGAATTTGCCTCTATGAAGTTTTTATTGTGAAATCATAAATATATTTAGGATGAAGTGATCATGTCTATAAATGCATTTAATGGCATATTTTAATTTATGAATAAGACTTTGTTTTTTCGTTGCCTTTACAAATCAAAGAACCCAAGAAGAAAAAAAATTGACAACATGTATTTGTATTTTTATTTGGAGTGGATGGATACTTAAAAATTCTGTTAACAAAGCTATGTATACTGCTACTGAAGTATACAGGTGGTATGTATTTATAAATAATCTATTAGCAGATGAAGTACCCTCAGAAAGCTTTATTATATAAAAGCAGCACAATCCATGAGAAAGGCCCTCCGTAAAGTATTGGCTGACATTGTATGTAGTAATAAGTACTGTCTTTTCCTAGAAGTAGAGGCTACCTTACAGACAGATAGATAACCCTCTCCATCACTGTTACTGTTACATATTTTATAGAATCATAGATATGCATAAAGAAAATATGGGATTATATTGCCCTTTAAAAAAAAAATTTAAGGTTCATTTCCTGAAGTTTATCCTCATAAAATTTGAATTAATTGTATGTACAGTTAAAATAATTTTTCTCTTTCACATCACCATAGTAATGTCTCATGGAATAATGTTACATTTCTATGGATGCTGAATATATTTAAATAATATGCTAAAATATCTTCTTGTGAATTATTTTATTTATCCTAGCTTGTTGGCAATGCTTCACTCCCCACATTGTTGACTTTCAAAACTGTTTGAATTAAATAGTATTAAAGAACAACATTAGGCTGTCAAATGACAGCACATGAAGTTGGAAAGCAGCAGTTAGAGATTTATTCAGAGAGTAGATTTACCTACACAGCATGAGTAATTTGAAGCTCAGCTAACAGTGATGTGAGCATCTGATGCGAACAGTGTGTCCACCTTTCAGGCTTTTACATGTGATTTTTACTGTTATGAATACTCCAGATAAATCTCTTCAATGTAGTAGAAACTAGCTATCTACCTGGCCAAAGAAACAAATGATGATACAACTGGCCTTGACCTGCAAAAAAGCCACTTGTGGTAAGGTCAGAGAAAGTAACACCATTGGGCATGTTGTCTCTTGTGGAGTGTAGTTCAATCACAAGTTTTTCTCAGTAAAAATTCCTGCAATGTTTCTTATGAACCTTCAGAAATTATGTTTAACATTCGCTTGACAAAAGGTGCCAGGTTGGATTTCAGTATATTCTTTTGAATTGTTTTTATTTGGTAAACATTCAACAATGGTCCATGCCCTTCACTTCCCATGTTCTAAAAGGTAGGCCTGACTTTTATAAAGTTTGTAATTGGGATTAATTTTTGGTTCCAGTAAGAACTGCAGGTAAGTACCTCTGACAACAGGGTCTTCAGTGACCAAATTTGGGTGTTCAGAAATTGCCAAATAAAATGTATGACACCGTTGAAAAGATGAGGCCAAGGGATGACTTTGTCTTTTGTTTTTCCAGTAGTTTCTCTTTCTCACTAAGTGGCTGAGAATCAAATGAATTTTTTGTTATATTGATCCACATAGGCTCATAAAACATGGTTTTGCTTCAACAGTCCTCCTGCGCATAAGTTATTTCCTCACAGGCAGTTGGTATTGATGTGTTGCAGGTGAAGCTGCTATCAGTTTCATTTGTATTTTTTTTTCTTTATACTGCATATTGAAATGTCCTACAAGTCAAAAAAAAATAGGCATTTTACAGTGGTCTCTGAATCCCCAATTCAGCTTCTATATGACATGTTTATTCATGAATTCCATCTATTAAGGCAGTCTTTGAGGATGCTGGTGACACGTTGTTTCTTAAGAAGCAACATGTGGGCTTGCTTTTCAAATATACTGCTAAGCCCATCAACATTTTCAGGATTTGACAGGAGGTTGAGTTATGTGGAATGGTGCTCAGAATTAGAAAAGAAAAATACATAATCTTCATGTTTCTTCGCATTTTTTTAATCATATCAATGTCAAGAATAAATTAACAATTAGATATGTTCACAGCAATATAGAATATACACTGCATAAAATGATGATGATGATGATGGTGGTGATGATGATTGCAGCAAAATACTGTGTTGAGGAAGGAAGAAGATACTGCTACTCAGAGAGCCTGCCATGCTCAGTTGTTTGCCCTGACTGCTATGAGACTGTATGCTTATGCAGTCACTGAGCTTAGCAGGTGTCCTTGATGGTTTCTTCTCATGGCACCTTTGCTGCAACTTCCAGCATTTGTAGCCAGTAAGTGCTATCCCTTGCCTGCTCACACAACTTTAGTGGGAATACATGCTTTTGAATGAGGCCTAAACAGATGAAGGTGATGTCAATGTTTGAGTACCAGCACTAAAAAAACAGATTTATACTTCTGTTGGTCAAGATATAATCATGACATAGCATACAGTTGGACTCATTGCCTGTGTATTATTTTTCTCCTTGTCATACTTGCTACAGACTGCTCTTGTGACTGACCATGGTTTGGAAAAAATATAAACCCAATTACATTCACATGTAGGGTGGAGCAAGTTCTCTTTTTGCTTGGTCAGTTTTACCTAGCAGTTTCTACTCTGCCAAAAAGTTTACCAAATGACCTGCCTTCAAGCTCTATTTCCTACCATCTGTCATGGTGTTTGTGGTAGGTTGCCTAGGCGGGTTTCAAACTTCACAAGCCAGAAACAGACCTTTCAAGCAGATTATCTGTTTGCCATAAGATATGTGTACTTTCTGTAATTTTAGTTGGGTGTGAGGATATCTTTCCTAATTCTACATTAACATCTTTATTTCATAAATATTGACTATCCCTAACTGTGTTCACTACTTGAGCATAAAATCCAGCCAAGGATCTATCCAACCATATTGTATGCATAAAATGTTTGTTAAATTAAAATCTTATTCATAGAATCACAGAATCACAGAATCATCTAGGTTGGAAAGGACCTTGAAGATCATCTAGTCCAACCATTAACCTAGCACTGATAGTTTCCAACTACACCATATCCCTAACCACTATGTGAACCCTACTCTTAAACACCTCCAGGGATAGGGACTCCACCACCTCCCTGGGCAGCCCATTCCAACGCCTAACTACCCGTTCTGTAAAGAAATACTTCCTAATATCTAGTCTAAACCTTCCCTGGTGCAACTTGAGGCCATTCCCTCTTGTCCTATCACTTAGTACTTAGTTAAAGAGACTCATCCCCAGCTCTCTGCAACCTCCTTTCAGGTAGTTGTAGAGGGCGATGAGGTCTCCCCTCAGCCTCCTCTTCTCCAGACTAAACAACCCCAGTTCCCTCAGCCGCTCCTTGTACGACATGTGCTGCAGACCCTTCACCAGCTTCGTTGCCCTTCTCTGGACACACTCAAGTAATTCAATGTCCTTTTTGTAGTGAGGGGCCCAAAACTGAACACAGTCATCGAGGTGCGGCCTCACCAGTGCCGAGTACAGGGGAAAGATCACTTCCCTGTCCCTGCTGGCCATGCTATTGCTGATCCCAAGCCAGGATGCCATTGGCCTTCTTGGCCACCTGGGCACACTGCTGGCTCCTGTTCAGCCGGCTGTCAATCAACACCCCTAGGTCCCTCTCTGACTGGCAGCTCTCCAGCCACTCCTCCCCAAGCCTGTAGCGCTGCTGGGGGTTGTTGTGGCCCAAGTGCAGCACCTGGCATTTGGCCTTATTGAAACTCCTACAGCTGGCCTTAGCCCATCGCTCCAGCCTGTCCAGGTATCTCTGCAGAGCCTCCCTACCCTTGAGCAGATCAACTCTCCCACCCAACTTGGTGTCATCTGCAAACTTACTGAGGGTGCACTCGATCCCCTCATCTAGATCATCAATAAAGATGTTAAACAGGAGTGGCCCCAAAACTGAGCCCTGGGGGACACCACTCGTGACCAGCCGCCAACCGTATTTAACTCTGTTCACCACCACTCTTTGGGCCCGGCCATCCAGCCAGTTTTTTACCCAGTAAAGCGTGCGATCATCCAAGCCTCGAGCAGCCAGTTTTGCCAGGAGAATGCTGTGGGAAACAGTGTCAAAGGCCTTCCTAAAGTCAAGGTAAACAACATCCACAGCCTTTCCCTCATCCAATAAGCAGGTCGCCCTGTCATAGAAGGAGATCAGGTTTGTCAAGCATGACCTGCCTTTCATAAACCCATGCTGACTGGGCCTGATCATCTGGTTGTCCCACATGTGTTGTGTGATGGTACTCAGGATGAGCTGCTCCATCAGCTTCCCAGGCACCGAAGTCAAGCTGACAGGCCTGTAACTTCCCAGATCATCCTTCCGACCCTTCTTATATATAGGCATCACATTGGCCAATTTCCAATCTGTGGGGATCTCCCTGGTCAGCCAGGACTGCTGTTAAATGATGGAAAGCGGCTTGGCAAACACCCCAGCCAGCTCCTTCAGCACCCTCGGGTGTATCCCATCTGGTCCCATAGACTTGTGTGTGTCTATTTGATGCAGTAGGTCACTGACTATCTCCTCCTGGAATGGGGGGTGGTCGTTCTCCCAGTCTCTGTCTTCTGGCTGAGGAGGCTGGATTCCCTCAGTACAACTAGTCTTGTTATTAAAGACTGAGGCAAAGAAGGCATTAAGGACTTCAGCCTTCTCCTCATCACTTGTTACCATGTTTCCTCCTGCATCTAGATGATTTTCTGTCATGCTTAGATTACTTAAAATACTTAAATTGTCTTACTTACATTTGTATTTAAACAGCTGTTGGTAATTGTATGAATAACCTTCTATTCTCAAAGGCAAGTGTTGTGGTTTGAGCCCAGAGGGCAACAGAGCACCATGCAGCCACTCACCCACCCCTTTCCCCTTCAGAAATGGGAAGGAAAAAATAAAGCAGAAGGCTTGGAATCAAGGTAAGAACAGGAAGGTATATTTCACCCATTAGGGTCATGGGCAAAAGAAAGACTTCATTGTGGAACAAAAAAGAACAGTTAAATTCAAACACTAGCAACACAACTTAACAGACAGAGTAGGACATGAGAAGTATTACACATCTTAAAAACACCTTCCCTCCACTCCCTCCCTTCTTCCTGGACTCAGCTTTTGCTCCTGATTTCTCCACCTCCTCCCCCAACTAGTGACACAGGGGGACAGAAGATGGGGTTACAGTCAGTCCCACCACTCCTTCCTCCTCAGGCAGAGGGCTCCTCATACTCTTCCCTGCCCCAGCATGGGGTCCTTCTCACAGGAGACAGTCCTCCATGAACTTTCTCCAACATGAGTCCTTCCCACGGGGTGCAGCTCTTCCTGAGCTGCTCCAGCCTGGGTCTCTCCTATGAGCTGCAACTCTTCTCAAATTGCTCCAGCATGGGTCACTCTTGAATGTTAAAGTCCTCCTAGTACTGAACTACAACACTGTGGGCTTCCCACAGAGTCTTGGCCATCTTTGGGCACAGCCGCCTGCTCCGGTGTGGGGTTCTCCACAGGCTGCAGATAGGCATCTGCTCCACTGGTGACCTCCATGGGCTGCAGGGAGACAGCCTGCTCTCTCACCATGAACTGCAGGGGAGTGTCTGCTCCGGTGTTCTCCCCCCTTTCCTCCTTTTCTTCCACTGACCTTGGTGTTCACATAGGTGTCCTACTCACAACTCCTCCTCACAACTCCTGCTCATCTTCCCAGATTCCCTTTCTTAAATATGTTATCACAGAGGTGCAGCAACCATCACTAATTGGCTCAGCCTTGGCCAGAGGTGGGTCTGACTCGGACATGTGGGGGTTGAGAAGCTTCTCATAGGGGACAACCACTGTAGCCCTCTCCCTCACTATCAAAACCCCCCCATCACACACACAAACCCAACACAGAAAGTATTAGGACACTTTTTCAGTTATAAACACCTATAAAAAGATAGCTCAGTCCTTGGAGATTTTCAGTGCTTGGTACTTAAACTTACATGCTATAAGTAGTCCCACTAGAAAAGAAATTAAACTACTCAGAGGTCTTTTTGCACTGCTGAGGTTAAACTGTAGAAACAGGAAATGACTGAAAGAAAGAATATGAGGAGGAGCTAGTGGGGGAAGGGAAGGGAAGGGAAGGGAAGGGAAGGGAAGGGAAGGGAAGGGAAGGGAAGGGAAGGGAAGGGAAGGGAAGGGAAGGGAAGGGAAGGGAAGGGAAGGGAAGGGAAGGGAAGGGAAGGGAAGGGAAGGGAAGGGAAGGGAAGGGAAGGGAAGGGAAGGGAAGGGGAGGGAAGGGGAGGGAAGGGGAGGGAAGGGGAGGGAAGGGGAGGGAAGGGGAGGGAAGGGGAGGGAAGGGGAGGGGAGGGAAGGGGAGGGGAGGGGAGGGGAGGGGAGGGGAGGGGAGGGGAGGGGAGGGGAGGGGAGGGGAGGGGAGAGGAGAGGAGAGGAGAGGAGAGGAGAGGAGAGGAGAGGAGAGGAGAGGAGAGGAGAGGAGAGGAGAGGAGAGGAGAGGAGAGGAGAGGAGAGGAGAGGAGAGGAGAGGAGAGGAGAGGAGAGGAGAGGAGAGGAGAGGAGAGGAGAGGAGAGGAGAGGAGAGGAGAGGAGAGGAGAGGAGAGGAGAGGAGAGGAGAGGAGAGGAGGAGTTGTAGCTGCTATACTGTCTAGCTGTTCAAAATATCTGACCATTTCAAAAACAATTCACCTGTCTCAGAGTTACTGCTTCTCAGCAGGAAAGGAGTCTTGAGAGAATACTCTAAGGAAAAGAGAGGTGACTTCAGGAATCACATCCGTCTCTATGTGCTGTAAATACTGGCAGTGATTTATTTCACCTATCTTCATCACTCTTTCAAATAAGGTGTTCAGTCTGATCTTGTGATTTAGAGTTTCTTGGTAGATCTTGGAAAGAAAGCAGAACCTCCAAAGAAAAATTCCTTTTATCCTAAACTGGACATCTAGGAGAAATGGGATTAATTGCCTACTGGAACTTCTCTTTTTACTTCCATTTACTCTCAAGGAAATCTACATGACTATCTTACATTAGAACCTTCACTTTTATATGTATAACATTCAATGATTTCAAGCCAAGGTGAAGTAATTAGCATCTGGCAAGAGTCAGAGTGGCTCAGAAACTTTCTACAGTGAAAGAGCTGTCATCCCATGAAATATTAGACATCTTTCATCTCTGTTGAGAATTTTCTGAGACCATTTTGTTGGGCAGGGCCTAGTCACTGCTTAGATAGACATGTGGTTAAACTGATTACATATTGTTTAATGGTAAGAAGCAAAACCAAACCCTAAACTTTAACTGCATCCATTAACAGTGTGAGGTATTCCCTATATTATGTTTGCAGAACAGAAAGATATAACATAACCCACATGCTATAGGTATTTAGTTCCCATAAAATTAACAGTGATGACTCCAAAGCATCTAACTGTACAGAAAAAATTTTTCATTAGTCACTGCTATACCTTATACATAAGGAACTGGGATGGCAAGACATTTACAGACAATATAATCGGAGAAGAGGGCCTTAGAAGAAACTAAAAAGAAAATCCTTGCTGTTGGTACCTCCTAGCCTAATAAAAAATACCTGTAAGGTCTAATAAACTGAAGAGAGGGAGGACAAGAAATTAGATTAAGAAATGTAAGCTCTTAGAAGCGTGTCTCCCAGCTAAATAATTACCTGTTCTGAGAACAGTTCAATGGTCACTTTTTTATATATAATACAATATAAAGGTAATCTTATAACTTGGTGACAACAATCAAAATATACTTTTCTCAAATCAGACTGTAACTGGAATATAAAATGGAGGATCTAAGGCTGAGACCAAGAAAAATAATTCTGTGGTGTGATGAAAATGATTAGCAGTGAGTAGGATTAAGTCTCCAAGGGGCAGCTGTAGAATACCAGCCCTTTTTATTTGCCTTCAGAAAAAGAACTGCTGTAGAAAATAGGTATAACGGGAGAGATCTGAAATTCTCTGTTGTCTGAAAGTTATACTTTTGGATGGATAAAACCTTATAATGGCAGATAAAAGATTTGTTCCTGATCTGTCACTAACTTGCAAGAATGTAAACAAACACATACCTATGCCTTTGTTTTCCCAATAAAGATATTGATGTTTCTTCTCATGTATAAGCTCTTTGAGAGAGAGTTTACTGTTAGGTGAAAGCTAATTAAGTTCTCTTAGAGGGAGGTCTGGGAGACCTTTCGAGGATTTATTTTCAAAACTTACAGCAAGTTTTGTCTATGATGGCAAAAGAATGAAAAGGGAAGTTGAAACAGGGTATTACTTTTGTTTTCTTTCGTGGCCCTCATTCATTATTAAAAGAACAGGTCTGTGTAGTTGAAAAATATTGTTTCTTATGGCTGACATTTTCAGTTTTCTTATGAAGAAGATGTTGAGCAAACTTAAGGCAATGCTCTTCAATAAACTCCATTTATTTTCTCACTGCTGACAAGATTTAAGAGTAACTTGCTTGTCTTCTCTTGAACAAGAAAGAAGTCAATTATTTCCAAAGAACAGCTATGGGCTGATTGAATCAGTTTTATCTATAGTCTAATACATTGAAAGCAGAAGGAACTTTATGATGATCACAGTGATTTAGTTTCAGTGTCCAATGAAGTGTCTGTAAAACACCCTGGCTGAGAAATAAATGTAAAGCAATTAAACCAAATACTTAAATTTTATGTGTGTCTTTGTAGCAGGATAAAGTGCTGTCATACTGATTAATATACCAGTCTTTTGTAGTTCTTGAGCAACCTGTGCTAGCAAGTGAGAGTGAACTGCTCTCACTAAATTGCTTCCTTGTGAGGTTCCATCTTTTTGTCTTTCTTGCAGTGTGTTACAGCTGCACTGACAGAATCGAAACAGCTGAAAGTAGTACAAATTTTTCATAGTGCTCCTGAGCACCACTGTGTTATAGCCATGCCACCTCTAGTTAGTCACCTATACTATGGCTGGAGTATGGCTGCATATACCATGCAAGCAGGGAGGGAAGAAGATTGTTAGGGAATCGAGATCCATTCATTTTCAAAAGAGCCAGCAGTTGTGGCCAATGAAAATATTTAACCTGACGTCTGTTAGATTAAGCTGTTTCACACTTATCTGGGAGTTCACTTTTCTCAATCTGCAGGAACACATGAAGAGCTGCAGTGCCCATCTGTCCAGAAACCAACAGAAATAAAAAACACAAGAGAAGAAGGAAGAGGAAAAAAGCAGATAGACTAAAATAATACTGGGGAAAGTAATGTCACATTATATATTAACGTGAAATGTTTATGCCAATAAAGCAAGTCTCTTAGGGCAGCAGAGTTATGATTCTGAAGATAACATGAGATTTTGACCCTATATCAGCCCAGTTTTACCTCTAATTCAAGCAGAAATAATTCACAGTAGAGAGAAGATAGTTTGTTCTGTCATGTTAAGTACTTCAAGGTCTAACAGACACAACTCTGAATAAAAAATGAAAACATCCCAAGTGACACGTTCTATAGTGGAATTTATTCTGTGTGATTAGGCCTCTTATAATGTATTTTAGCTCATGACTTTTAATAAGAGATGCCATTTACTATTACTGCATTTATGTTTATTATGGGTGGATAATAGAATCATAGAATCACAGAATCATTCAGGTTGGAAAAGACCCTTGGGATCATCGAGTCCAACCATCAGCCCTACTCTACAAAGTTCTCCCCTACATATCCCCCAACATCTCATCTAAATGACCCTTAAACACATCCAGGGATGGTGACTCCACTACCTCCCTGGGCAGCCCATTCCACTGTCTGACCACTCTTTCTGTGAAAAATTTTTTCCTAATGTCCAGTCTAAACGTCCGCAGTTGCAGTTTAAAGCCATTCCCTCTTGTTCTATTGCTAATTACCTGTGAGAAGAGACCAGCATCAACCTCTCTACAGTGTCCTTTCAGGTAGTTGCAGAGAGTGATGAGGTCTCCCCTTAGCCTTCCTCAAACTAAACAGTCCCAGCTCCTTCAATTGCTCCTCATAGGATTTATTCTCCAGGCCCTTCACCAGCTTCGTTGCCCTCCTCTGCACTCACTCCAGCACCTCGATATCTCTCTCGTATTGAGGTGCCCAAAACTGGACACAATATTCCAGGTGTGACCTCACCAGTGCAGAGTAGAGGGGGACTATCACCTCCCTACTTCTGCTGGTCACACTATTTCTAATACAAGCCAGGATGCCGTTGGCTTTCTTGGCCACCTGGGCACGCTGCCGGCTCATGTTCAGCTGCCTGTCAATGAGAACCCCCAGATCCTTCTCTTCCAGACAGCTCTCCAACCACACCCCCCCAAGCCTGTAGCGATGCACGGGGTTGTTGTGGCCCAAGTGCAGGACCTGGCACTTGACTTTGTTGAAGCTCATCCTGTTGACATTGGCCCACTGATCCAATCTATCCAAGTCTCTCTGTAGAGCCTCCCTATTCTCATGCAGATCGACACTCCTGCTTAACTTGGTGTCATCTGCGAACTTACTGATGATACACTCTATGTCCTTATCAAGATCATCAATAAAGATGTTGAACAGAAATGGTCCCAACACCGAGCCCTGAGGAACACCACTTGTGACCGGCCACTAGCTGGATTTAGCTCCATTGACCACCACTCTCTGGGACCGTCCAGCCAGCCAGTGCTTGACCCAGCAGACCATTTGCTCATCCAAGCCATGGGCAGCCAGTTTTTCTATGAGAATTCTATGGGGAGCTGTGTTGATTGCTTTTCGAAAATCCAAGTAGATAATATCCAGAGCTTTTCCCTCGTCCAATAGTCAGGTCATTTTGTCATAGAAGGAGATCAGGTTTGTCAGGCAGGACCTGCCTTTCATAAACCCATGCTGACTAGGCCTGATCCTCTGGTTGTCCATTATATGACTTTTAATGGCACTCAAGATGATCTGCTCCATGACCTTCCCTGGCACCGAGGTCAGACTGTTGAGAGATCTTTCTTACTCTTACCATTCAAGCTTAAATTCTGCTGTTTACTTCTTGTGATTCTGGTATGTATTTCAGATTTCTAGTTTTAGCATAGGTTTTTGGTTTTGCCTGTATTTCTTCACAGTAATAACTCTGTGGGAAAATATGTTACAGTCTTTAAAATAAGCTTATTGCAGTATGCAGTTCTGGGGCCAGCCATCTCTTTCTGGATTCCCCAAACATCTTGAGTGCATCATGTCCTTGACACCAAACTTGCATGGCATGCCAGGAGATGGGCCACAGTTGCATCACTTTTCCCGGAAACCAGCCGGCTTGCTAGGGATCCTACCTCTGGTCCTTCCCTCTGGGAGACTGTAAGCAATACTGACTTTGTCAACTTGTAAGTGTTCTTTATTTATACCAGTGGGATGGGTGTGTTGTAAAAGCAAAAAAGGTTTTATATTGATGGAAGGTGTGAATACAAGTCACTTATTGCTGAATCTTAATCTTTAGGCTAAATTGGTCTTGATGTTATATAATGCCTTTGTGTCTCTTCCTCATGCTCTTTTTTAATGCAGGTGTGATCATCCTGGTATCTCAGAAAAGGCCAGACAGAAATATGAAGGTCACTAATCCCAGAAACAATGTCCTTTCCTGGATGCATTTCTCAGTAATCCCTCCACTGCATTAATAGAATAAATGCATATGGTGAATAACATATAAAGTATGTCATCTTTAAATTAGTTACATCTTGGCACTGCCTGTGTCATAACCAGTACAATTGCACCAAATTTTAAACCCCCATGAACTTAGAATTTTACATATTTTCTTGCCAGTCTTCTTCCCCTGGCTTTTATAGACATCCCACAGTAATGAAACAGGAGGGAACTTTTCAGCTACAGCCCTATAATCTGTATTGTGGCTGCTGCTATTTTTAACAGAGGATGTCTTTCTGTAGTTTGATTAATGTACCTAGTATGCTGAGTGAGAGAAATTCAATAGCCAAATCACTGTGCACAAATAAACAAATGACTTTGCACTGAACATATATTCAAGAAACAGTTTTATATATTGAAGCATCCTAGCATTTTATAAGTGGAAGGGGAAGATACTTAATATAATTAATTTATTAAAAGTAAATACTTTAGAAACCAAGACATTCAATATTTGAAGCCTTCAGTTTAGTGCAACACAGTAGACGTAAACTTTGCTAAGGCATTCACCATCTTAAAATTTAATTTACACATTAAAGCTTTAATTTTCTTCTTTTTTTTTTTTTCTTTTATAAGTGTATTTAGATAAGCATGTAGAAATTCCGCTCAGATTTATGCAATCTTTTTCCATGGAATAATATTAGAGATGGGTGACAGAAATTGATTGACAACTATAGCTCAGCACATAAATGGGAAAAAAACCCCTGTGTATAGAAGAAATATAATCCCTTTATTATCATCCTTAACACCTGCAGAAAGTAGGTGACATTACATTAATTCAGGAACACTGGGGTTTCAAGATGACTTGCTCCTCTGCCTTCTTTGTCAGAATTAAAGATGATATAATTAGTCTAGGAGAAAATTTCTATATCCTGCCAGTAGTTTATCAATGAAATGTGAATTTACAAATGTCAGATTTACAGACAGATTTCAACATGTCAAAACAAAACAGTGAAAGAACTAATCAACATTTAGTTAACCATAAAATTGTTACAGCAATCTTATTAAAAAAATCAGCTGATAGAAAAACAAGACAAGACTATATACATGATTGGCACTAACAAAAATTCATACAGAGTGAATGCTTAATTCCTCCCTGGGTATATCATGCTGTTTCTATGCTCCATGGTATAGTATAATTAATTTGATAAACTGATGTTACAGAAGAAAAGGGTGTCAAATTAATCAAACGTGTTTTTAAAATGTCTTTATATTGATTTACGTATGCAGACATTTGTTTTAATACTCAGAACTTTTTTTTGGTCATACAGCGATATATTAATTATGTCATCAGCATATGGCTTACAAAATAAGATTTTTTGTTTTCAGCTGAGCTCAAACACCAACAATGAACTCAACAACGCCTAGTGCTCCTATACACTTGCCTGGATCAGTGTATTTTTTGGTCACTGTTCAGTATGTTTAAGAAATTCACTGCTAGAGTTCTCTAGCCTAATAAGCTTGATTTTGTAATGATCCCCTAATAATATAAATTAAGATTTTCAATTCATTATGGAATTTCTAGATAATATTCTAGGCTTTCAGATGCTAGGATTTACACAAATAGTAAAAAGTCTGTACAACAAAATATAAATGGAAGCTCACAGCTAGAAATGAACTAAGTGCTCAGCCTAAATTACGTGAGGATGTGCTCCTTTTCATTATGCTAATCTTAGAAGAAGTGTAAATCTGCTCCTTACATGTACACATCAAAGAGCAAATATTCAACATGTGTACTGCACTTTCATTCATAAACAGTTGAGCATAATACTTTCTTTACAAACTATTTAATAATCTGTTTCCTTGATGTCTAAGTATTTCGGTTGGAGTACACAGTTTCTGTTTAAGCAGAATATTTGAATAGATGAGCAATCTGAAGTCAATATGACTACTTAAGTGCTCAGACATTTTGTTAGATTAGAATTTAAACAAACCCTGTCAGAAAAAACCCCCATTTTTCAGATGTTTGCTTCAGATCAGTGTCAGAGACCATGTGCTAGTCCTATCAAAAATAAACACACTGCAGAGGGCAGAATTAAGATGTCTAGGGAGAACCTGAAATCAAAATTGCTGCTGAAAATTGGATTGTGTGAGTGTGCCAGGATTTAATATGACACTAAGAGTTTTTTTCATTTAATAATAAATACATTCATAGAAATGCTGGCAGGGTTCTTCAGCTCAGATCCATACTTTCATTCCTTTTTCTGCCTTCCTTGAAAATTTCAGCTCCAGCTGGTAGTGTTAATGTAATTTACGGGACTCTGGCTCAAGTGAGTGTTACTGGTGTCAATAGTAGACAGCTGTGACAGTTGCCAGAAGCAAACTTCTCTTTGAAAAGACAGCAAGTAACCAGGCACTTTAATTACAGTTATTGTCTTCGGTCATCTGTCTCATGTAAGATTCTCCTGTGTTGCTGGGACATTTCTGAACAGAAAAGGAAGAAAATGCAAACTTGACTTTACTACTTTTCATCCTTTTCATACTAAGAAGTGGGCTTCATGCTGGAGTTATGAGGCCACTTTAATAAGTAATTTCTAATGACTTCCCTACACAGCACTAAGTGGATTTTAACATACTAGCACTTCAAATTGTGATCCTCCTTGGTTTTCATTGCTCTTTGATACTCAGCAGTGCCAGTTTGTCACTAGTGCTAGATAATTTTTTTTTCCCAAGATGTTTGTTCTTAGAAATTACAGAACACCTTGTGTTCCGCACTAGTGCCTAGGTTTTTCAACAGCCACAGATTTACTTAACTTTTTCTAATATCAATATAGTGTGGTATATTATGTTTATTGTCACTAGCAGATTTTTTTCCTATCTATTCTGTAGGCTTGTATCAGGATGATGAAGGCTAAATTACTCTGAAGGGAATTATTTGACAATAAATGCCCATAAAACATATTCTTATTTACCTGTGCAATATAAACCTTTTCCCTTGTAGCTATCACACAGGATGTTTCATTGTTCCCAGTATATTGCTTTAGATTCAGACCACTTTAGTGTTTTGAACTGTTGGTGTTCTAATAGACCGCAGTATTTTGGGATGTGATAAATGTAACTTTGTGTTACATTTTATTGTCATATAACAGTCAAGTACTATTTTACTGTTATACAGCTAATATTTACCACTGATAATAATAGTAATTTGCAGCATGGTGGTACTTACAGCCTTGTGTGAGACTGTGACCTATTAACCTAGGTGGATAGTTCTATCCCAAAGAAAATTTGTGATGAGCCCTAAATACCAGTTACACCAGGAACAGAAATGTCTCTCAGAAATATTTTTGTGTCAGCTAAGTTGTTCTCACTCAGAGCACATTACTCCATCCCCTCACATGATTAGTTAACCTAGTCAAGGCACAAACAGCAAGAGATCAGAAACAAAGGTCCTGGTATTGCTGCTTTCCCACATCCATGCCTCAAAAGTAAATGGATATTTAAAGCTTTAACCTGAAAGAGTCCACCTTTGCAATACTGGCTGAGGAAATCACTGTTGGTATTCTAACTGCTGAAGTATTTAACTCTGTGTGTTGGGTTGGCCAGCCACCAGGTGCCCACTAAGTCACTTTATCACTCTCTCTCCATCAACAGAAAATGAGGAGGAAATACTACAGAAAGCTCATGGCTTAAGATAAGGACATGGAGATTATTTACAAATTACCATCATAGGCAAACCAGGCTCAGCTTGTGGAAATTAATTTAATTTATTGTTGATTACTTTGTAACAGAGTAGGGAGTGAGAAATAAAAGAAAAATAAAACAACCTTCACCCCACCCCTCCATTCTTCCTAGTCTCAACTTCACTTTCAGGTTTTCCACCTCCTTCCTTCCAAGTATGCAGGAGGCAGGCAATGAGAATTGTGGTCAGTTTATAATGCTTCATTGCTGCTACTCCTTCCTCCTTACACTCTTGCCCTGTTCCAATGTGGGGTTCCTCTCACAGGAGACAGTCCTTCACATACTTCACCAACATGAGTCCTTCCCACAGGCTGCAGTTCTTCAAAAACTGCTCCAGCATGTGTTCTTTCTACAGGGTACAGTCCTTCAGAAGCTCCAGTGTGCTTCCCCCATGGATCACAGCTCCTGCCAGTAGCCTGCTCCAGTGTAAGCTTTCCATGGGCCCATGCAGCTTGCTTCAGGGCATGTCTATCTGCTGCAACATGAGGTCTTCCTTCACAGGCTGCAGGTGGATATTTGCTCCACCGTAGTCCTCCATGGGCTGCAGGGGACACCTGCCTCACCATGGTCTTCACCACGGGCTGCAGGGGGATCTCTACTCTGGTGCCTGGAGCACCTTCTCCCCCTCCTTCATTGACCTTTGTGTCTGCAGCACTGTTTCTGTCACATTTTCTCGCTCATCTCTCACAGCTGTTTTGCAGCAGTTTTTATCCTTTCTTAAATATGTTTTAACAGAGGAGCTACCAATGTTGCTGATGGGCTCAACTTTGGCCAGCTGGATGTCTCACATGGGCGCATCTCCTGGTGCCTTCTCAGAGAAGCCACCCCTGAAGCCTCCCTCTGTTACCAAAACCTTGTCATGTAAAGCTAATGTGCTCAGTGAAGGTATATTTAAGAGATTTGGATCTACTTGCTGCTTATTCTTCAGCTGTTCCATTGTGTTCCCACTGCTTCTGGAGTTATATTGTAAACCAGATGAAAATGATCTGGATTAAAAATGATCTTTCAATGGTAGACTTGTACTTCTGGTCTGCATATCGACTTGAAAATATTTTTTCATGATGATATAACAGTAATTTCAAACCAATTTTACTGGGATGGATGAAGTCTAGACACAGTGGTAACATCTCCTTTTCGAAACAAACATACTAAGCACATTTCTGCTAGTTTGTTGGAAAGGTTGCATTGATTTTCTGTTAAACAGTGTTTTGATATGACCACTTAGCAGAAAAACACTTTGTACTACTGGACCTTCGTGCTTTCAGTGATCTTGGTATTGTGTTGTGTGAAGGACTCTGTTAACCTTACTTTTTAGCAAGTGTTACCTATCAGCTGAGATCATGGCTTTAGTAATTTTAGATCAAATGCCACATGTTACTGAATTTTATAACAAAATTTATGCTGTCAAATGTGTTAATGTTTTCAAAATGTTATTTAGTTTATCTTGTAGGTACTTTGGTTTTCCTCTCTGTGTTCAGAAAGAGGTGAAAGGCAGGTTTCTGGAATTTCTTCAGGGAAAGAGGAAAACAGTAGGAGTAATATCATGGCCATGGTCTGGTACTGATCAAATAATTAAGGATTTTCATGTTTTCTAGAAAACTGTAAGAACCATGACTTTGTAGTAACAAAAGATGCTTTGGCTCCCCAAATATCTTCTAGAAAAAAAGTGGATGTAGATAGTCCATTAAGATTTTGAACTATATAGACCATGAGTTCTTTCAGAAGGAGAAATTTTTTTAAGGAGCAGCTGTTTTAGTGAAGGGAAAAAGAAAACTCAGAAAATCTAAAAATGAAAGGTATGAGCAGTGTGGAACTGTTCATATTTTCCTGTTTTCACCAGGAAAAGAGGTCATGAGAACTGTAGAATAAGTATTAAAAATTTAAAAATAATGATCTGATGAGTAGAGTCTCATGAAAAGTAAAACCAAAGCGTAGAGTGTTACAGAATGTTAATTTAAATACCCAACAAAAATTCTGAAATCTCCTTTTTTTTAAGGTACATGGGAAACATAAAAAACCACTTCTATGTACATCAGAACATCTTTATTCAACTGAATTTCAAAAATAACAACAGCAAGGGAAGCACATATGTCCATAGATGGGTTTAAGAAATGGTACATTCATATGGGTATAAAAGCAAGAAGGTAAGATATAATGATTTCTTGATATGAAGAAATAGAAAAAGCAATAAAAAAATGATGTAATGACAGGGAAAAGGAAGTCAGAGGAAATTTAAGATGAAGTGTCTAAAAATGAAGACGAGCAAATTCTTGCTGATCCAAACATACAAGAATCATAAATGCCTTCCTGCCTTTAAGTTATTTTACAAAAATATCAAACATTAAGTATATAATTAACTAAATTAATGATAAAGAAAGAGATAGTACTGTTTAGAGTAAGGGAAATGAGGCTCAAGAACATGTAGAAAAGTCAAAGGTGCTCCACTGGTGGCCTATGACAAAATTTGAGTTAGGGTACTGGACTAAGAAAGGGGCAGTTCTTCAGAAAAATATATGTACCAACACAGAAACAATAACTGAAAAGACTATGATACAAATTACTGAAGAAGCAGTTTTTTGATATGTAGAAAGTCTTTAAAAAATCCATATAAATATTGTCATGAATGGATTCCCTTAAACTCTTATTTGACAGTACAGGAGGCTTAACAAACAAATAAAAAGAGTAGGTTCAAAATAAGACATGAAGTTTTTGAAAATGATAAGGAAAAAAGAAGTGTGGCTTAGAGATGCAATATGAAGAAAAATTGGTTTTAGGGAATTAATCAGTTTTCCTTGAATTATGGTTGGGGGAATTCCAAGTAGGGACCTATGCCTGCTTCTAATTCTATTGACAAATCTGATGACAGAATGACGTTTATAAATTTATCAAATTTTTGTAGATGATGTAATGAGGGAAAAGTTGCAATATTTTTGAGTTAAATGTCAAAAATTAAAGATCTTGACACAGAATCATGGCTAATCAGGCTTAAATTCAGTAGATACTTTTCCAAAGAATGAGAAATCAAATGCAAAAAATAGTATATGGGGATATCTGTGTGAATAGAATCCAAAAGCAAAATAAATATATATCAAAGCATGATGATGCTAAGGAAACATCAAATGTTATTTTTGAGATATAACATTAAAAATGCTTTTTATGATACAAGAGAGACTTCTGCTTGAAAAGAAAGATATGATCTAAGTATTGGTTCAGAAGATTTCAAACAAACCTGAGAGAGTCTACATGAGCATAACAAGATGACATATTTCAATATTTCATACTATTTCTACACATCTCTTGTGTTTCCCTAAGTAAAAATAAACTGACCTATCTCTCCAGACACTTTCATCCTCATATGACTGATGAATGGTAGTGGTAGTTTTTGGTAATAAAAACTAGTCTATCATAATTTATTTGGTATTCAGATTATCAGTTATCCCTTGTCACATAAAGTTTCCACAAATGAAGGGAAATCACTTGAGTTTTAATGTACTATAAGCATTGTTACCTCCATTTAAAATGGAAGACTTCAAAGGAAACATTTACACTTGAAAAAGACAGAGTTTTCTCATTTCCATATAGCATATCATGATCTCAAGCTAGGATCATATGTAGAAAAACCACATATAAAAAAATGTGGAGCACTGAAAGACAGTATTTACAGAACCTCTGTTTTCCATGGCTTACATTATGCCTTTTTTCACATCAGGCTGTCTAATTTAAACAAGTGTTAGACTGTGCTGCCCCTTCTCATATCATATTAGTTTTTATACATTTACTTAACTATTTTTTTCCAGGAATTAACAAAGGATATGCTAAAATTACTTTTATGGTAAGCCATTATTGATTTAGTATTCCTGCCTTCTCATCTCTTTCACCCATGATCTCTACCTGTTAAACACCCATTTCACTTTTTTTTTACTTGTTTTTCATAATCAATGATCTTCATAGCCTTGCTGCAGCCACATAACTGAAGTTTTGAAATTATTCCAGAAAATTAATTTTGCAAAACAAAATATTTGCTAAGATTTTTCAACACTATAAAGAACAGCTAGAAAGAGTGGAGTCTCTCAGTTATCACTGTTTCAGCTTTTAAATAAACTGGTTTGGTATCAAACTGTATGCATCAGAAAGAAGAACATACAGCTAAACACATATTCCTTTTTCAGTGATGTTTTTCAGGCCATCATCTTTTGTTGCTTAGCGTATCTGACAACTTTCTTCCTATCCCTTTAATCACATGCTGTTTACTTGTCCAAGTCACAGACTGCATTGCTCCTGTTCACCCTGCCCCGATCAAGCCTATTTGGTTCAGCTGCTGAATCAAACTCAGGTATTCTTTTTTAGAATATGTACAGTCACTGGCAGTTAACTCTGTTTTTCTTATCACTCTCTGAACTGCATTTGGATAGAGCTTTCACGGTTCTGAAAGTGCTACAAAGTCTCTTGTACTCACCAAATAACCCATGGACTTCTGGTGCTATTCTGGAGGCCTAGGGGTCTCTACCATGCTCAAATCCCAGGGCAACGACAAAGTTAAGCTACGTATGTCATGCTCTTGTATCAGATGATATTCATGTTCTCCTTCGCTCCAGCATAGAAATACTTTCAAAGCTATTGTGCCACAGTGTCACAAACTATCTCATCCTTGTTAGTAGCTTTTTTATCCCACCTTTCTCACTTCTGCTATAATTGGACTGAATCAATGACAGTTGCCTTCTGCCTTCTTGAGTTTTGTAGAAGAGTAGTGTTCAGCTGCCAACAAAAGACTTGCTGTGGGTTTATACAGAACTGTTCAAAACTTCTCCAAAACGATTGAAGCACCTTATGCTGGCATAAACTCCAAAATCAATACCTGTTCTCATAATTATTAGAAGTAAGTAGTGATATAATTTTTAAAATGCCAATTTAATGTGGAGAAAACTATGCTTCACAGCAATTGTTAGTTCAGTAGGTCCGACCAGTGCTTTGCACTGGTCAATTTTAGTGTCTTCTGTGCCTGTTTTCAGAAAGAGATAAGCTCCACAGTTCAGTAATAGGTATTATTATCTGCAGAAGACAAATAATGTGTTGCATGTTAGAATTCAAAGAAACGGTTGATATTCATATAAATATATTAATCCTGTGTCCAACGATCATGCTTATTGTTGGAGTATACCCTGTGACTTTTCTGGCCACTGCTATGCAATATGGATCATTCTGAATACTGTGTATTCAGAAATTTTTTACAATGAATCCTCGGTGCTAAATAAAACTCCCCAAAATGAACTCAGAGAATAGATGTGAAGAGAAAATTCATCTGACTGATGAATCTAAACTG
The DNA here is from genome assembly GCF_031877795.1 of Strix aluco. Taxonomy (NCBI): domain Eukaryota; kingdom Metazoa; phylum Chordata; class Aves; order Strigiformes; family Strigidae; genus Strix; species Strix aluco. The sequence continues at coordinate 48,394,842 of NC_133971.1, read as the reverse complement.
AGAAAATTGCATGTTCCACAAAACAGAAAGAAAAAATAAAAGATCTCCCACTGAGCGCTTTAATAAACTGCCTAGAAAGGAGAGTGCTAGGAGACCAGCAGAGGTGACCTAAAGAAATGTATCTGCATTTACCTGCCCTCAACTAATGATGCTCACAAGTTGATGAATGTGCTCTTGCAGTTGGAGCAAGTTAGTTCCTGCAGGCAGGAACAACCTCCCAGAAACCTAGTTACTGCAGACATATAAATACGTGTGTATTACAAGTAATTACATATAAATGAGTTCACTGTGGTTAGTGGCAAATACAGAATTATGAAAGAGTCTCTGCAAGCAATAAAGTACAATAAAAATAAAATAAAAATAGCAATAAAAAAATGACCTTTTAAATCAAATTTATATTGTAATAACTTTTATAGTTTAGATATATAATTTATGAGAATATATTGAAAATATCTGTATAAAACTTACAGGTAGACAACAACGTGGTCTCATTGTTAAATGCTTCTTTATCACTGAATCCTGCATGTTTTACGTGTACTTCAGTTTTTAAAAAGACCCCACTACTCTGCTGGCCTGTTGGACGGTTTCAATGAAAGCTCTCTTCTTAACTATTTGCTTCTTCTGCGTAACTCATGGTATTGCAAAAAGTAACAATCTGTTATTTTGCTTTTTCAATATCTAGCATATGAACTAATGTTAACATTTTGCTGACTGTTACCATGCAAATAATATGAATGACAAATAGATGATGAAATTGTTAAAAGGAAATGAAATGATAGAAGTGGTAAGTTTTATCTATTTTAGAGCCAAATATGACCATCTTTCATGGTCCCTTTTTTGGGCTTACAATGAATTTAAAATCAAAATGCAAGTAGTCTGTGTTTACTCTGTAGCTATGAGAAAGGCTAACATGAAAAAAATTAGGAGACCCATGAACATAGACAAAAACATACAGAATAATTTATACCAGTTAAATTAGAGTTAGTTACGCTACTTTTCTTGTCTGTACAATCTTTATATGTATACATTATTTAGTAAATTTATATAAGGATTATATATGCTATGCTGGACCTTGTTCTCACAAACAAGCAGGGGCTGGTGGGGAATGTGGACCTCAAAGGCAGCCTTGACTGCAGTGACCATGAAATGGTGAAGTTCAAGATCCTTAGGGCACTGAGGAGGATGTACAGCAAGCTTGCTGCCCTGGACTTCAGGAGAGCAGACTTTGGCCTTTTAAGAGATCTGCTTGGTAGAGTACCATGGAATAAAGCCCTGGAGGGAAGAATGGCCCAAGAAAGCTGTTTAATTTTCAAGAATCACCTCCTCCAAGATCAGGATGAGTAAGAAAGTCAGGTAAGAATGCCAGGAGGCCTGCATGGATGAACAAGGAGTTCCTGGACAAGTTCAAAACCAAAAGGAAGCCTACAGAGGGTGGAAGCAAGGACAGATAACCTGAGAGGAATACAGAGAAACTGTCCAAGTAGCCAGGGATCAGATTAGGAAGGCCAAAGCCCTGATAGAGTTAAATCTTGCCAGGGATGTCAGGGGCAACAAGAAAATCTGCTATAGGTACGTCGGTGATAAAAGAGACTAGGGGAAATGTGGGGCCTCTGCAGAAGGAAACAGGAGACCTGGTTACCCAGGATATGGAGAAGGCCAAAGTACTCAGTGACTTATTTGTCTCAGTCTTCACCAGCAAGTGCTCCAGGCACACTGCCAGGAAGAAGGTAAAGGCAGGGACTGGGAGAATGAAGAACTGCCCACTGTAGGGGAAGATCATGTTCAAGACCATCTAAAGAACCTGAAGGTGTACAAGTCCATGGGACCTGATGAGATGCATTCACAGGACCTCAAGCAACTCTCGGATGAAGCGGCTAAGCCACTGTCCATCACATCTGAGAAGTCGTGGCAGTCCAGCGAAGTTCCTGCGGACTGGAAAAGGGGAAACATAACCCTCACATTTAAAAAGGGAAAAAAGGAAGACCCAGAGAACTGCAGACCAGTCAGTCTCACCTCTGTGCCTGGCAAGATCACGGAGCAGATCCTCCCAGAAACTGTGCTAGGGCACATGGGAAATAAGGAGGTGACCGGTGGCAGTCAGCATGGTTTCACTAAGGGCAAATCATGCCTGACAAATTTGGTGGCCTTCTACGATGGGGTTACAGCATTGGTGGATAAGGGAAGAGCAACTGACATCATCTACCTGGACTTGTGCAAAGCATTTGACACTGTCCCGCACAACATCCTTGTCTCTAAATTGGAGAGACATGGATTTGATGGATGAATAAGGAATTGGCTGGGTGGTTGCACTCCAAGAGTTGCAGTCAACAGCTTGATGTCCAAGTGGAGAGCAGTGACAAGTGGTATTCCTTGGGGGTCAGTGTTGGAACCAGTGCTGTTTAACATCTTTGGTGGAAACACGGGTGCTGAGTGCACCCCCAGCAAGTTTGCTGATGACACCAAGCTGTGTGGTGGGGTTGACACGCTGGAGGGAAGGGATGCCATCCAGACATCCTTGACAAGCTTGAGAGGTGGGCCCGTGCAAACCTCATCGAGTTCAACAAGGCCAAGTGCAAGGTCCTGCACATGGGTCAGGGCAATCCCAAACACAAATACAGGCTGGGTGATGAGTGGATTGAGAACAGCCCTGCGGAGGAGGACTTGGCAGTATTAGTGGATGGAAAACTGAATATGAGTCAGCAATGTGCGCTCGCAGCCCAGAAAGTCAACCATATCCTGGGCTGCATCAAGAGAAGTGTGACCAGCAGGTCAAGGAAGGGGATTCTCCCCCTCTACTCTGCTCTCGTGAGACCTCACCTGGAGTACTGTGTCCAGCTCTGGGGCCCCCAGCATAAGAAGGACATGGACCTGTTGGAGCAGGTCCAGAGGAGGGCCACAAAGGGGATAAGGGGGTGGAGCACCTCCCTTAGGAGGACAGGCTGAGAGAGTTGGGTTGTTCGGCCTAGAGAAAAGAAGTCTCTGTGGGGACCTTGTAGTGGCTTTCCAGTACTTAAAGGGGGCCTACAGGAAAGATGGGGAGCGGCTCTTTGTCAGGGAGTGTATGATAGGACAAGGGGTAACAGTTTTAAACTGAAAGACGGTAGATTTAGATTAGATATAAGGAAGAAATTCTTCACTGTGAGAATGGTGAGACACTGGAACAGGTTTCACAGAGAAGTTGTGGATGCCCCCTCCCTGGAAGTGTTCAAGGGCCAGGCTGGATGGGGCTCTGAGCAACCTGGTCTAGTGGAAGGTGTCCCTCCCCATGCCACAGTTGCTGGAACTAGATGATCTTTATTAGATCACATATTAGACCACAATTTTAAATTTCACTTATAGGGTTAAGAGAGGTTATATTACTACCTGCAAGGATTTTTTTTTTTTTTTTAAAAAGACAAATTTATATGAAGCTGCAAAATTTTCATGTATTTCATGAAATTTATCAAAAAAAAATCATTTCAAGGTAAATAGCTATGACATTATATATGTGCACTCTTTATTAATACTAAAAATAATTATCTAAGGGTTTGTATGAATGATTTTTCTAGGCCAGCATCCTAAATCAACAACCAGGAAAGAAAAATTATAAATCCCAGACACAGATCACTGTATGCTCTTTTCCTCAGGTCTTGCTTTATTTCAAAAAATAAAACAAAACAAAACAAACTTCAAAACTAGAACAAATTCATTTAAACCACAGTTCAGACTTTCCAAGGCCTTTCTAGTTTCAGTCTGCTGGGAGAAGAGAGGTTAGATCCTTCTTACCTAATATCTCACCTTGCACCATACTCTATCATCTTTCCAGTTCCCCACTACAATCACTACATATACAGGAACACGTCAAACCCTGAGATATCAAAGCATCATCAAACCCTGTCACAATATTTGATATTGGGGAAAAAGAAAAACAAAAAAAAAGCATTAACTGTGAGTCTCAAAATCTCTCTATCTAGTAGCTATCTTCTGGGAATTCAAAACCAGATCAATATCTTTCTTAACTATCTATAACATAAAGTTTACTTTTCATTCTTAGCAGTATCACAACATCCCAAATACCTTAATGTAGAATTAAATGGCACTGAAGAGCTCTCCATGGAATTAATGCTTAAAAGCCTCCATCTTGATATTTGATTTCTATCTGTAGCAATCCCATAGGAAATCTGAGACATCATTTAATGTTTGCTTTAATAGGCTTCCTGAGAATTAGATTAGGAAACAAAAAGGAAAAGCTGTTTCCTTTGAGTAAATTTGAGTTATTCAGAGCCTTGTCAGTAATCTTGGAAAAATTCAACAACATAAATAGAATGACTAGATATTACATTGAAGTCACATATATGAGAATAATAAAACATTTTTACAGTTGTGTGTTTCAGCACTGTATTAAAAAGTATTTTTAATTTTCTCTTTGAAGAATTAGATGCTCAGAACTTGTCACAAAAGCAGTATCAGTCGTGTAGTCTTCCAAGTACACTTTTTAGTGTAATTCTAATATTGTAATGGCATCATCAACATAAGCAAACTGAAATCGATTTCTGTGGGGTTTGATGTGAATACTGTTACAAGAAGTGTTTACCTTTTCAGACTTCCGACAACTTTCAAGCAAGGTATGATTTCATTTTCAGATTATCAAGTAATAACTTTGGCACAATTTGTTTCTTTTAAAGTGTTTTTAGTGCTTAATAGAAATAAAGAACAGAAAACCAGTTACACTTGTCTGTTTTCAGCACTGCACAATCATTCTTTCATGAAAAGGGGAAATATATGATGCCAATGGGATCTATGTTTTAAAAAAATGTAAAAGCAACTCTTGAGCTCAAGGGCACTGTTTTATTCATCACTGACAAGAATAGCAAGTGGTGAGTCATGACTGGTTTTTTAAATTCATATACTCACTTTCTATGCTTCCCTTTTTAGTTGCTGAACTTGCAATATCGTCTGCTTTCAGTCTTTGGTAACTGAAGTTGTCTCTAGCTGAGACCAGAGTCATACATATTTAATACCTGCAAACAGAAGCAGTAGTTCTCTCAAGACCAGCACCTAAGTTTAGTGGACATTTGAAAACTTGGATCTGCATTCTTCATCTCTAGACCCAGTCAAGTATCTGTGTGACAAATTCAGTAAACACAGAAGCTGATTGCATCTACTTCCTGGGTCTCAAATCTCAGTGTAAAGGTCCATGTTTGGTAACACTCCTAGCTTAGAATATGCTTACCTTTCCTGCTTTTTGTCTTCTGCCATACAACTCTTTACAGAACTCTAATGGTCAGACAGCTTTATGGTTAACACAGCTGAAAAACAACCTGGACAGAAAAGCGGGAAAGAAAGGAAAAGGATACTCCCATCCCATCAATTCCCTGGCCTCCCTCCTAGAAAGGCACTACAAACAGTATCAGGGAGGGACATAGCAGGCAGAAATCACAACTGAGAAATGGCAATACGTAAGCCAAGGTTATTGCACCAGATCATTCCTTGATTCTACTTAGTCAGGTCTAGCCTTTGAGTCCAAACTGAGAGAAAAGGCCTGAAACAGGCTAGTGAGATAAGAGATCATAAAAATTACTTTAAAATTCCATTCTTGCACATTTTATGCAAAATTATACTTTCATTTATTTATTTGTTGATGGCCTGGTATACTAAATCTGTTAAACCTATTCACAATAAAATTATGTAAGTAAATTAAGAAGCCAAAGGACTGGGCAAAGATAAAATATGGTACAGCTATATGAATCTATCCCAATAGCAAGATGCCCCAATCCAAGGCTTTTTCAAAAAGATCATCCTTTTTCCACAGCACCTCCTGAAAAATTGCAAAAATAGTGACATGGCCATATCTGCTCATTCTAAGTTCAATTTCTGACCTCTTTTCACTACTGCAAAAAAGAAATTTCATATCTGTTAAGTTTAAACTTTTTTCACTTGGTTTCTATGGTGATTATAGATATTTTCAGGGGTAGACTTGTCAAAATTATTTTAATATTTGTTCTAGATTGTGTTCTTCTGGAAAAAGAGTAGGAAAAAATTCTGGAAGGGATTCTGTAATACTTTAAAATCCTTAATTCAGTTTAGCAAAAGCTTCATCATGATGCATGGTGTGGCAATTCTGATGGAATAAGTTATGCAAACAACCTTTAGTGATATTTTGGAAAGTAATTTGCAAAATCTAGTCCACACACTATATACTTCTATTTTGATCTTTTGCTACAGTTATTGAAGTGTAGACAACTGTTTTCTTAACAGTTTACTGACATTACCTGCAGCAGTTAAGAAACCATTTCTGAGTCTGATCAACAAAAGGAGGACTCTGGGTAATAATTATGAAGAGGAAAATCAAAACCTTTTTAACTTGAACTATAGACCCCTCTTACTAAAACTGTACATCAGGGCTGGGGGGTGCTGTTCTGTGATTGGATATCTAGCAACAACTGCAAAAAGAGCTCCATATAGTGTTCGTCAGAAATGTGAAGTAAATGTTCAGCAGAAACTGCTCAACTGGAATTTTAAAAGACTCAGTGGTCAATACTTATTTTGCCACAGCTTTAAATTAGACAGAATTCCAAGATAACTAATACAAAGAGGAGGAAAAGGACTGTCCCCCCCTCAAAATTCTTAAATCATGGCATTTGAAATTCAGCAAATTTTGCAAAACTCCCAGATCAACACATCTATAAGGCCTGACCTAGATGTTTCTGTAATTGCCAAATTTTTATAATCTTTTATTTCTCCATATGTGATAAGAAAGTATGTGATGGCTTAGGGCTGACTTTAAAACATTGTTTGTTTATTGCTGTGACCTTTCTTCTTGTTGTTATTAACAGGGTTTTTTTTTTAAACAATTTCTTTGTAACTGTTTAGAATTTTGCCAGGCTTTACCATCTGTAGCTAAAATTTCCGTGCTCACTGGTTATTTTATGCTGGTTCTAATAAATTAAATGTTTTTTAATAACTTACGCTAGCCCTTTCCCCCTAGTCCCCCACAGTAGTGTTTGGCTCTGTAATAACCTGGAACTGAGCAAGAAAGTTTTCGTTTCCTTGCTGATTCTGATACAGTTTCAGATCCCGCACATCTGCTTTGTTATAATTCCCATGTACTAGGCTTTTGGTTACCAAGGCTAGAACAGCATTTGTCAAAATGAGAATAAAATTTCTTAGCAATGATAAAACTAAATAACTTGCAGACTACCACATTATGCTACAAACTCCCAGTATAAAAGAGAGTGGGGAAAAAGAAACATAACAAAAATATTTTCTAATTTTTTTTTTTTAATTTTGAAAGGTTGTTCACTTATTTTTCTTGTTTCAAGGGGAGTATTTTCCACCTAACAATTCCCTGTCAAATACCTGAAGTTCTGCCATCATTTTCACAATGACAGTTCTTCATCAAGCACAAATATATGTTGCTTATCCTTATTGGGTTTACTGAAACATTTGCACTACTGGTTTTGAGGGTACAAGTTGGTTTGCTGGCTACTTCACTGTGTAAAATAAAAGAAGGAAACCTTCTTTTTTATATTCAGTTTCCTGACTGAGTTTTAGAGTCTCAGGAGGTAGTAGGTCCTTTATTGAGAAATTATTAAGGTACAATAAAAATGAAAACCACAATGTCAGAGTGAATTGTTCTTTGAATCTTTAAATGCTGTTAATTTTATCTCGACCTAGTCAAAATCCCTTCAAGATTTTGTTCAGAGTAGGTCTTACAGTGGAGGTAGGATTTACAGAAATATCTAAAGAGCAACCAAAACTGATTGCAGTTCCTTAATACTCAGTCAGACTGCTCCTTGCATAGGTACATCCCTATAAGAATGTTATTGTTTTCTGACAGTAACCTATGTTAATTTTCTTTCAAATTTAGACATTTTTGAAAGTTTTTTTATTAAAAACCATTTTTTAAAGTCAGGAGCTGCTTCTAAAGTGAGACTGTAATTTTTTTTTTTTTTTTGTATTTATCACATCACTAGCATCATGGCATGCTCACTTGTTGAAAAAAAAAAATCTGACTCATTGTACCATCTGTATTCTTTGAGAGCTTGCAAGAGCTTCAATGTCATACTAATAAAAGAAAATATCAGCACAGCTGTGACAGCAGCAAAATCATATGTAAGACATATATCACCAAGTGATATCCTAGCATTACTCTGCAGGTGTCAGTGAAATTATCCAACTAGAGAATTTTGCCCAAGCTACAGCTGTCAAATCAGTCTTTAATTTTTTCCAGATTTCTTGTTGCTTTCAATATTTGATTTAAAAAAAATCACTGAGAAAACATGCAAAAAGTAAGTATGATCTACCAGCAACAAATGAGATCTGTTTTAATTTCACAGCAAAGAGACAGAAAGAGAAGAAACAGCTGCTTACCTTTTATCTTCATTTTGCAATGTCCCATTTTCTTCTGTTGCAGCCTCATATACAGTCTGCCTGTATGCATCAAAATAAGATGAATCTGCACAGAGTTTACCACCTGGATATGTCATGTGTATGCAACATATGCACAGGGCGTGTAATGTATATCCAATACATTAATCAGTCTAAAAGAAACAGCAAATCAAATGCTTTCTTTTCACATTATTTCAATTATTTACCAGCTTAAGGTACAAAATGCTCCCTTTCTTTCAAGGTTTGACCACAAGAAAGGTCACATTGCTAATGTCAGAGTGGTTTAACAGTATTTGTTCGTAGCTGTCTCACCTTAAAGGAAATATTAAATATTTTTTTAAGACATAGACAAAATACACCAGTAGAAATATCAACCATCAGTCTAAGGTTCTTTTTTTTCTATCACACCTACTGTATTGATTATAAATACTTTTGCTGCTTGCAAACAGCTTTTTGTGGCTTTCAACAGTACAAACCTTTTTCAACTATTTCTGAACAATTTCAAATTAAGTAATATTCTGATTATTTTTTTTTCTGGAAATGAGACTAGAAGATGATTAGAGCAAATAGTATTTGAAATAATAAAATAGTGTTGCATACCATTCATAAGTATGCATTCTGAGATGTCTAACTCACTAGTTTCAAAATTTACTAATGATATAAAATACGGATATGTCGTACCCTACATAGGGTAGCTATTTACATTTTCAAAAAACATGATCTACCACAAAGTACACACCTGTAGCTTATGGTATCTTGACAGATATTATTTTAAAAGACATTTTATCTGCCTGTATTGTATCTTTTTCAGCTTACAACATGGTTGTTGGTTTAGGATGCTGGCCTAGAAAAATCTTTCATACAAACCCTTAGATAGTGGCTTAGCTACTTCATCTGACAGTTGCTTGAGGTCCTGTGAATGCATCTCATCAGGTCCCATGGATTTGTGCACCTTCAGTTTCTTTAGACGGTCTTGAATATGATCTTTCTCATTTTATTGGAATGATCATCCATATATTGGAACAATCAATATTTTACTCTATAGGTGGGATGATGGGAATGTGAAGGGACCCTGAAAGTTCTTTGCAAAGTACCTAGTGATTTTAGGTTTTACAGCTTTTTATTTTCCTCTTTCTGCAACCTGCGCTACTTTATATTTACATGATAGCATATTTTATGTTAACAGTATAAATACAGTGACAACTGCATTTTTTTTTTGTTATTTTAGACAGTTAATTATGTTTTTTTAAAAGAAATATTTGGTGACAGTAGAACTTGTATCTTATGAAATCCAGGGAATGTTTTACCACTAATTGTACACTAAGTGTGTGCCGTTTCCACTTGTCTTGAAAATCATGCATTACATGACTCATTTTGTGCTGTAGAATAGATAACTTTAAAATTGAAAGTTTAACATATTCAGGCCTGTCTAGGAAAAAATATTCATGACTGACAGATAGCCACAATTTTTGCATTGGCCATAATTTTTGCACTGCTTCTTTTCAATAAAACACCTGAACTGGATTTTCCCAAGAGATATCAAAGGCAATTGGGGAAGTGGCCAAAGGAACAGCTTGTGGTCTGCATTCACACCATGCATACACAGCTGAGCAATACACAGTGGTTTGATTTTTTTTTTCTGTCTGTAACAGCTCTTTGGGGATTAGAAAGCTGATGTATGATGTAAATTCAATTATTATCTGATGTACACCTGATATCCTCTTAGGAGAGTCCCACTGTGGGTGATGGTTTTCAGTATTACCTATCTGTTTTCAGGAAGTTGCCAGAGAGCATCTCAAACTGTTATCTGTGTAACAGCATCATATATAGACTGTAAACAGCTCCACTATAACAGATAAGATTAATAATAAATAGAAATACTCAAAGAACATCTATATTTTATGGTTTCTTTAGGTTAGAAATTATATGCTCAGTTTGTAGTTCTGCAGGAATGAATGAATTTAAGAATGAAATGAGTGGCTGCATGAGGCCTTTGGTTTGCTGAGCAGAAGGGGTGCACCTGAAACACTCATTGACAAGCTAGTTTGCTATCAACTTTACCTGTTTCTGTAGCTTTGCAGTGGTGTGAGTCTAGACATGATTTTTACAGTTATTTAGATATAAATCTCTTCTGTATGAAGACACAAATCAAGACACAAATAACCAATTCTCATCAAATAATAACAAAGATATATAGGATTATATCATTCTGTTACTCCCAAATGGAAGAAATAAAAAAACCTCTGCTGCCCTTATTTACTGATTCTTTCAAAGATAACTACAAAGCTGCTGAAGATGTTTCCTAACAGCCATGCTTTTTATTGATATTCTTAATTGCCATTCACAGTGAAAACACAAGTTACATGCAGTCTTTAAATCTCTAGTCTTCTTCTTGAATGATATTGAGTAATATCCTTACCTTGGGCTTAGTCTTGAAAATAAATGTATCTATACTTTGTCTTTATTTTTTATTTACCGTCAGCATTTGCTAAAAACAATACTTTTTTATTACTAGAACTCAGTATTTTACATGTCTTACTGCTTCTATTTTGTATTAAGAATCTTATCAGTAAACAGGTAAAAATTATATTTTTAAATTGCATTGTCAGAATGGATCTAGATTGAACATAGTAATGATTATCTTCATTATTATTTGCATCTTGTGGAATAAGAAAATGATAGCCATATATTCATAGGAGTAAAGTGTTTATCAGTAGATATATCTGAGGAAAGACTAACATACAAAACTTGTATTTGGTGCTGGTACAGTATTTTTTGTTGTTATGAGAATGGAACATTGCAGAGCAGTTTAATATACTAAGTACCTTGGAGAAAACTCATCCAGACTTTACTTTCATAAAAATGTTTACAGTCTTGATATCCTGCAAACCTTCTGTTAATGCTCAGTCATTTGCGGTACTAAGACACATCTGCATCTCATCTGAATTGCTGTAAAATCATATCTATATTTATATTTAAGATAGGAAATAGTAATACCAACAGTAATATATACATAAAACAATAAATCAAATTGTACTTTGAATAGTTCAGACATGTCACCACTCTTCCTAAAATGTGTTCACACAAATCTTTGAGAAAAAGATTATAGGAATAAACACAATTCGATCTTTTTCAAAAAAAAAAAAATAAAATCTAAGAACTTTAAAGGGATGTAGGAAGCAGTGTGTTTGGCCTAATCTTTAGTGACAACAATAAAAATAAGTAGTGAAAGGTGTTCATGGTATGAAATAACAAAAAACCCCCTTCTTCTGAGTGCTTCAAAAACTTTCAAGTCTCAGATATTTAGAAAACGTATTAAATTGTGAAAATAGGGAAAAAATCAACAAAATGTTGTGCATTGATAGATTTTTGAAGAGAGATGAGAGGAAGAGGCGGAAGCAAAAATCAAGGGGAGAAGAGAAGGCTATTTTAAATCACATTTCCCTGTGGACTTTTAAAGTCTCTTTTCAAAACTGAGAGGCATATGAAACTCAGACATTCTGCGTGTTTTACCAAACAAAACGTGTCATGTACAACTGATTCAAAGACTTGTTCTTCAGTATTAGAAAAATTTCTTCCCCAAAAGGGCAGTTTTATTTGAATACTGAGAAAAATGCCTTTCTGATGTAGTATTCAAAATTTAAGCTGATAACAAGATCAAGTTTTACTATAGATTGTATTTGTTCCTTAAGCAACGATGTTGTTCTAGTGGATACAGATAAAAGCTAAGCCTTTACATATGTACAGCATTCATCTTTTATCTCCAGAACAAAGCAAAATAATCTCTATCCTTGTATGGGTGTTGTTGATATTAGATCATATAATCTATATATGTTTTGGATATATGAGACATAGAGGAACATTGGTTTTACTAATTTTTATTTGGTTTAGTCTCATGTGATCCATGTTTTAATCTTGGCTTCCATGACAATCTGTGCCAAAGAGTTCCCCAGTTCAGCTTCAGACTGCAAATTATATCATTACAGAATGGTTCAAAGTGCTAGACAGCACTCAGAAAAAGTTTTGCTCTGAGTTTCTGTGAGACAACCTTTAATAGAAGTGCACATAGCATGGATTATAATTTGTAAACATAGAGAAGAAAAAGAAGGAATCCCAAAGTGCTAAGTGTGATTCCTTGTTTCAGACTTGTGTTTCATACCGGTTCCAGCCCTACTTTATTTAGTTTATCACTGAGTTAAGTGCACTCCTAAAATATATTAGTGGATAAAGCTACTTCACTTGTAAGAATTCATAGGTAGGATATAGGGATCAGACGTGCCAAACATAAAACAAAGGATTACTAATCTTAATATGTCCTTTTCTCTTTAGACTGAGAAGTGCAAAGACAAAATCCAGACTCTACAGCTGTGAATTAAGTCATAAACTGGTAATATAGAACACTTGAATGGACGTTATTTAAATAAGCACTATTAGCAGTGTTTTAGAAAAGTTTTGAGTGTGATAGTTCATATTATTATGCAAACCAACAGTCATTTGGGACATGTACTCTCTCAAAAATCTGTTAAAGAAAGTAGAATGTGCTTTTGGAATTAGTGCTCAGAGCTGACAGGACATAGCAAAACCCTTAATCATTTCCTTACATAATCCAGCAAGATTATCATGTGGACAGAATAACTATTACACTCACTTGTTTCTGGGGTCATGTCAGGGCTTAAACAGAAATGTGATTACCTAAATGTACAAGATGTACTGTAAACCCACGTTTAAGCAGTCCCCTCGATACAATATAGCCCGTGAAAGCTCTTAAATACCTAGCTCAAATTACTTCGATAATCAGGACTGAAAATATGAGTTACTGTGTACTTGCCTAGTGTTTGCATGATCCTGTCAATATAAAGCTCTCATAAGAGCTATTGGCTAGTCACCAGAGAATACATAGTATTTTTTTAATCTGTTCAAAGTATATTTTTTTAATTCTTAGCAGTTTAAACAGATACGCATTCTCAAAATGAAGGAAAAAGTGTGGGGGGAGAAGCAACCTTGCAAACAGAGTACCATTTTGCTGCTTTATACTTAAAAAAATAGAGGGATACAAAGATCTATGAAGGCTGGGGGATGGGATTTCCTGAAGAACTTCTGGTAAATCTTACCCCAGGTTAAGTCCTGAGGTTTCCAGAAATGAGGAGAGATAAAAATCACATGAGGAACTGGTGGTGGTGGGACTCCTAGAGCAGACCTTTGTTGTTTTGTTTTGCTGTGGCTGTGTATATGTGGGTTCAAAGGGCATCTTGTGCTAACACTGCTCGGAATGTCAAAAATTCAGCTTCATGCAGCAGAGTCTGCTGCAGCAAGCATCCAAAATGCAGTACAGCACCTCTTTCACTGTGCATTCATATGCTTTCTGTCCTCTCTAAAGCTTTCCTGTCTCATCACTAACCAAATAAGTAAGGTATTTATGAAGATTTGGTCAGCAACCCTTGAGAGTGCAGTTTCTGTCCCTGATATGATGAAAGGATGTAGGAAGTACTCATGTTACAAATTTAGGGACTGTATGAGTTTGTGTTCCCTCCAGTCTTTTAAACAATGGGTTGAGAAAACTGTTGTAACCTTTCCTTAACAGGGACAGACTTGTTCACAGATATTTAGTCTTTTAGTGAAGCACCCATATGAATTATTTGGTTAGTGCTATGGATAGGAGAAAAGAGTCAGATAACATAAACTTTTAAAGCCAAGGAAGATGCATCATATCTCTTTAGCACTACAATCCTTGCACAGTTTTAAATAACTACACTTTGAAGAAGATGTGTTGACGTAAATGTGGCTGGAGCATTGTTAGATTTGACTGGTCCCTGGCTTTTTCCAGCTTCTGTAGCTGAATGCTCCCCTGACAGCATGGGGGATTGGGAGCAAGAAGCAAGCAATTCCTCCTACTCTTGAGCTCTGCTCTGCCTGGCCACGCTCCGGTTCCTCATCAGCACAAGCTCAAATCTGCAGTACCCATGTAACACATGATCCATTAAGTAATCTCATTAAATAATGTCAGAAAATGGTAAAACTGAAGAGTGAATGCCTCAGATATGACAGAAATTACATGCAATCTGCATATCCTCTCAGACAGAACATGGGGAACCCTGCCCCAGGCCTTTCTGTGTCACCGACTCCCAGACCAGCCCCATGCATATCAAGGCCCAGTGATAAGGCCCCATCAGGACGCCATCCTGGGGCTAAGTCTGACCTGGTTCCCCTCATGGGACCTGACCCCAACTGTGGGCTGACATCTTGGCCTGCCCATCCATCCCTATGTGCCCTGACACAGCCATCAATGAGTTTCTCTCTGTCACTCCCAGGATTAATTAAACATATAAATTTGCAAGATATTGGAATGGGAATGGTATAATATTGCAGAAAAATGCCCATATGATTTAGGAATGAAAAAGAAGTAATTTTTCAATTACTTATGTTTTGGGATTTTAAAATTTTAAATTGGGGTTCCCTTTGTGTCCCTGCAGACCTTTCCAACAAAGGTTGTTCTGGCATGCTGTGTGGCTCATATATTCTCGGGTGTTTTTCCTCTTGAACTGGCATATAATCCACTTCATTACGATATTTGAATGACCCAGTTTAGATTTACCCAAGCCAGATTTGTGCTTACACCAGCAAAAATTATTTTGTACATGAGTTGAGCTTACTAGTGAGAATTTGTTTCTGGGCTTTATCCTTAAAATTTTCTTTTGCTTGGATTTAACCCATTACTCATAATTATACACTTCTGACTCCCTAAAATAATCTCCTCTGTCCTTGAGTCCAACCCTCCAATTACTTAATCATGTTTTGCACAGCTGTGATTTAATCAAGTTATATATTTTGTTATTTTAACTCTCCTGATAAATTGTCTTGTCCTTTGTTTTCATCCCATGGATGGGATAGTGATTTTCCTTAGACAAGAAATAAAAACAGAAGCTTAAATATTGCCTTAAATACTTCAATATTGTGTTTTAAATGAAGGTTCTTGCTCAGACTCTTTCAGTTTCTGAACTCTTTCAATTCAAGCCTATACTTGAGAAAGCTTATATTGCTCTACTTCTTCAGCTGGGCTAAAGTACAAGGGGATTAAGAAACTATGGCCATATCCATGCCTGTCCACCCACCTCCTTTACTTGGTGTACAACAGTGCCTGGTTCTGGGTGTTCCTTGCCCAGCAATTGAATCAGACATGCCCATAAATTCAGCCAGTCTTTTTTGCCAAAATGATTTGTGGTCTCAGACTGCAACACAATTTGAAGTTTGCAGAGTCATGCTATGGACTGCTTTCTGCATACAAGACCCATTACAGTGCTAGGATCTGTCAGTATTGTCTGCCCCTTAGCCCCTGCAAACCAATATACACAGTCATTTTGTCTATCTGTGCTTCATCAACTGCCTCAGTTTACAATCTGAAGTTGTGAACACTGTACAAGTTCTGTAGAGCTGAAAAAAAATTTTTTTTTCAAATATATCCACATGTTTTTAGAGGAAGATGTGAAATAAACCTGAATCAAATATAGATACTTGATGATTCATTAAACTCATTCTGCAAACTGGGACTGGAGGTTAGAGAGCATCTGCAGATTGGATGTACACATTTGAAAGGATGAGCATCTGAACACTTGAGCTGTTACAAATTGCTCTCACTTTTCTTTCCTCATTTCATCTGCTGGCCCTTAAGAAACTTCCTAATAGAGTAGTCCTTTAATTAAAGACCCTTTAAAGTCTACAGTCCAGCAGCTAAAGCTAACAGAACAGATACACAGATGTCATTTTTCTCTCCACTATATTCCTGATAACTTATCTTTTCTGGCACAACCCCAGGCCCAGGGCTCTAAATGTGTGAGAAAGGACAGGAAGCATGAGGAACTAGCCATTACAGCTCAGTTGGAAAAAGGCATTGGGATTGCATGCAGACAGGTCTAACTGCATCAGAAAAAAAAAAAAAAAAAATTATCTTCTTGTTTTCATCAGAAAAAAAAATACAGGTTTCTGACTGGTTTTTCCTCTGCTGACATGAAGAGTGCCACCAACCACCATCTTAGGCCAAGTAACCACAATAGTAATACAGCACCTCTGAGGAAGGTAAGACAGCTTGCTTCCATAATTTCATCTTCAGTTTGGTTAAAAAAGACTTTTTAAAAATTATTTTTCTATGTGTTTGTAGTAGCAGTGTATAGAAAAGACATTTAAAAAACAGTGCGTACTTACTCACTGTAGATAAAGAAAATATGAAAAGAAATAAAGAAATATGTAGACTCTCCTACATTATCAATTTACTTGAGGAGGAGAAAAAAGAAAGAACTCCTATTAAAGACTTTTTTTTTCCCAAAGGAAGTTGTTTAGACAAAACTTCATGTTTGAAGTGAATATTCCCTCATTTTCTGTGTGGGGGTGGAAAAGATATTCTCCAGGAATGAATTTCAGAGGCAGATTCCCCTAAGAAATTTGGTTCCTGCTGAGTGTTTACAGTGTCAGTATCTAATCTAAGACACCGATTTTATATCCATAACAGCAACAGAATATCCCTTAAATTTATTGGATTAGAATTCAGATTTCTTCTTTCACCTCATTGTTATAAATGAGTAATTTCTGACTCTGTACTTCTTATGTTAATATGAACTTCAGTTTGCTGATGAGTAAACCAAAATGGATCTACAACAGCAAGGGAAAATAGTGCCCTTTAGAAACATAATAACATGCCTCTCCTAGACAGTGAAATGTCTATCATTTTGTGTTCTGGTTTTGGCTGGGATAGAGTTAATTTTTCTTCTTAGTAGCTAGAATAGTGCTATGCTTTTGATTCAGTATGGGATTTGGTATGAGAAGAATGCTGATAGTTTTCAGTTGCTGCTGAGTTGGACTTTCCAACTCCCCATGTCCTGCCTGTGTGCAGGCATGCAAGAAGCTGGAAGGGAGCAGAGTCAGAGCACTGAACCCAAACTGGCCAATGAAATATTCCATATCCTGTAACGTCATGATCAGTATATAGATGAGGGTTGGCTGGGAAGGGGGGGTTCTCTCTCACTTCTGGGATTGTGATTGCAAGATCTTGGTATTTCGGGATTGCTAACTGTGAACAGGCTGGGTATCAGTTGGCGGGTGGTGAGCAATCGCATTGTGCATTACCTGCTTGTACTTTCTATTACTGTTATTTTAAAGTTCTATTTCAATTATTAAGCTGTTTTTATCTCAATTTATGAGTCTCCCTTTACCCTCCCAACCTCCTGCATCCCCTGGGTGTGGGAGGTTGAGTGAGCAGCTGCGTGGTGTTTGGCTGCAGCCGGGTTTAAACCATGACATTTTGACATAGATTTTTATTGAAATTGCTAGAGGGAGGTACATATGGATACATTACTGGGATAGGATTAAGGTGTTGCAGTGTAAGAGAAATAGTACACTGCAAGAGAAACAGATCCAAAGTTTTACTTTTTCACTTGTTTTGCAGTTCCCTTTGACCTAACAGATGAACTGCAGTTTGGATTGAAGAGCAGAAGTGTTTACGTTAAGTAAGAACTGAGAAGCTCCTGTTGGCTTTATTACTACCCATTAAAAAGCTAAATATCCTTTCAAGGAACAACAAGAGTTCACTCAAACAATAAGAATGTAATTATACATGTATTTCGAAGGTAATTTTATATAAATTAGTTAGTAACTTTGTTTACCTCTTGCATTCCTACTACATTTCAATAAGTGTTCTTTGAACAATCAATATTTAATTAACCAGCAATGAAGACACTTTTTTAAATGCCAGTTAAAGACTTATTTGAGATTTACTTTGATGGTGGAAAATGGATGGAACAATTTAAAAACTATGTGCATTTCCCATCTAATTTTCGAGACTTTTGCTGTACAGGGCCTAGCAGTACCATTTTAGTCATTGGTATTAGCAGCTGAAGTATAGACCTGTTGATTGATTTTAACCTTTACGTTTTTTAGAAGGGTATTCTCCTGGATTTTGGACTCCCTGACCCATGATTTCAAATTGTCATTTCCAAAGCAGGAGAATACCTTTAGCATCCCTGCAGTATTTTTCCAAACTTTCCATAGTATAGATATGTTTCCAAAACAACAACAAAAATATTTCAAGCAAAAACACATACATGCATTCAAGTGTGAAAATATGTTATTTCCAGCAAGAAACTGGAAAAGCCTTTCTGCTTCTGCATTGACCTTTAATTTTAAGATGTTTCACCATAAGACTGATGTAACTGACATTATTCAATGCTCATCTAATTAGGCTGACAACTTCTTTGCCTGAATTTACAGCTGTTCTCTCCGCAACACTTTTGTGTTAACCACATTGCAGTATTCAATTTCATTCAGTTTGGGATCTAAAGGCAGAGACTTTTTAAGACCCATTCCTAATAAATGTTTTGTTAATATCTGGAGCTACAATGACACAAAAATTAATTTGAATAAATATTCCAAATGTAACTCAGCTATTTGTAAGTCATTGAGTTTCAGTGTTTACCAAAAGATCCAAAACTGGATCATCATCAGAGAGAATTTTCTATTACTTTACTGTTATAAGGTCATAAGCTTGCATGTAGTCTTGTGGTTTAAAATCATGGTTTGTTATTTGAATGATAGGTATAGGATATTTGAGATAACTGGGGAATGTTAAGCTAATTCAAAGCATGCTTGCTTGTATCTGTTATTAATGTTTTATTTTTAGCTAGGAATTAAACTCCAGAAGCACAGATTCTGATTTGGTCTGTCTCTCATTGAGCACAGTTAACAAATGACTAAAAATTATGTTACTAGTGTATCGGTACTTGCAAAAAAGCACAGAAAACCTTATAGAGACAACAAATCACAAGGTACAAACAGGGATTTAGCTGAAATTTAAAAAAAAGGAAGTGAGTTAGAAGATCAAAGGAAGAGGTTAAAGACGAGCATGCAGATGAAGTCAACAAAAGTAGTGAAATGAGTCCCACTGAGATTGATGATAATACAGATAGTAAGACCAAGGTGTCACAGAGTAGCAGCTGCTGCCAAATAGTCACTACAATGACAGAGAAAAATCTTTCTGTATCTGTAAAGAGAAACAGTTTTGTTGGGTTTTGATTGCTTATCTTTCTTCTCATACCACTAAATTACACACATTTCTGTAAAAAATGTAAGTTTTGATACCTCATAGATATAAATTGATTTGAAAATGCCACCTCTTTTGACTTTGTGCAGTTAAAATGATTATGTTTAATAATTTGATTCAATTTTTTAAAAATAAAAATTGACAGACAAAATAAGTTACTTAGGATATTTATTTTTCTTTAGGTATACTTCTGTTGAATATAGGAATTTACAGCTGAATTAAATATTTCAAAAGGCACAAAACAGGAGTCTTCTTCACAAATATTACAAAGTGCTTCCTATGTTGGAGCTGTTAATGAGTGAATATAATAAGAATTGCAAGATCTGGCAGCATCTAGTGTAGAATATTTTGTTCAGGAAAATATAATCTAATACGGCTGTCATAATTGGGATTTACATTCTTCGATAACTAAAATTAATTAAACAAACATCTTAGTTTTGTTGCTAATCTTTGGTTTCTAGATATCACTTAAATGAGAGATTTTTAAAAATTGACAAGAAATAGCTGATTACTTATGATTTGCCCAGGGTTAGAACATGAAAAAATATTTGGCATATAAAAACAACAGAATTAGCCTGTATTTATGCATATGTCTCTTCATAGCTGAGATACAATTCCCTTTCCTTTTTTTTCTTTTTCCTTTTGTTCCACCCTCCCCACCCTAATTGTTGTAATGTTAGGAGATCTAGTCATTTGAGTCATCTTTCTTCAAGATGTCTGGTTCAAATCTCTTGCTTGCCAACATTTGAACTCCTCTATTATGGCACTTCAGTTAAAACACACTATTATTTACATGGAAGGTTCTGGTACAAAAAAACCCCAAACAAACAAAAAAAATCACTCCATCATACTCTTCTTCTGTCTATGCTGTGCTATTTAAGAGCTGTACAAAAAGTTACCCACAGAGAGATGTTCCAATGTCAAGGGAAGAAGGAATAGGTTGTACCCTCAGGGGAAACACTTTCTTTATCTTTTCAGTTTCTGTGGGATTTTCACAGAATTTCTTTGAATCGTCTATGATTCCATTGTTCTCCACTAACCCTCATTTCTGCATAAATTTAATGGCCAATATAAGTTTCTGATAGTGATAAACTGCAACATGGTGACCATTTGCTTTCTTTTGGCTGTTTTCAGGTGGAAATTATCCACCTGTAACCTTAGGTAAACTTTTTATCTTTCTCAAGGCCTAACCCTATAATTTTTTCATGATGCCAGATGATAAAATCACTCTCCAACCCATTGGTCAGCTCTGTCTCCTGGGTGTCATTTGGGCTTACAAGTCTTTGCAGGTCCTATATACTGATATCGCTAAATCATCCTGGTTCTGTGGAACATGCTTGAAACAGTGTCTTTTCTTTCCCTTGCTCAGACATAACACTTCCCAAAGTTCACAGAATCTTTAGTTTTGATCCTTCACTCTGGGGAAGACAGATGAAAACTTCTTGTGCTCCATTGTACCACATCAAATATAAGATGATTTTCATCACTTTCAGACATTTTAGAGCCAATCTTCATCGTATAGGTATTTTTTTTCTTCATGTCAGTCTTCTTTCCCCACGTGTTACGTTTTCAAAGACTCATCTCCATTCTTTTTCCCAAGTAACTCATCATTCCTGGAAGGCACTCCCTGCAAACATCTGCAATGCTACTTCATTATCTTTCTTCAGGTCCAGGTCTGCTGCAGTGCTCATGAAAGACATCCTGAGCTGTCATATGCTGAGTCTACTATCTGTTATGCTGACAAAATGATTTCCTTGCTGTTAACTGCTTTCAGATCAGACTATATCTACCTCTTGTCTCTCATTTCACACTTGAATTGTATTCTCAGTAGGAAAAGACCTGGAAATTTTCTTTTGTTGAAGAATTCCTACCACAGTGTGACTCTGTTCCCTAGATATTAGGGTTAGTGTAATTAACACTTCATTGACCTATAAACACCTTAAGAGCAATGAGATTGCCTCCATTGGTTAAGGCAATATTTTTTTTGCATGGTTCTGTGTAAGAAACTTGTAAGAGAGAGTCATTTAGGAAATGAGAGGCAATTATGGTGTCACATAGTAGCCTGTAGTCTCTATCAAAATAAAGCACCAACGGGCAGAAAATGTACGCCAAGCTACTCAGTTAATATGTTGGCTCCCACAGACTGAATAACCCATTTCAGAGACACAGAGACACAGAGAGTTAGGTAACTTCAACTCTAGCATCATATGCAGACTTTTTTAAAGCAGCTGTTGTGTTTTAAAGCAGTAAGTTGTGATACAGCTTAACTGGTGACACAGTAGGAACCTTCTGCTTGTTGGGCATTGTGAGACCTTATTAACTAATTCTATCATCTCACAGCAGCTGCCTACTGAGACACTCATTGACAGTCTTTATAACCATGCACATTGTCTTACCTTACAACTGAGAGTGACCGAAGTAGGTGTCTTATTTTAATAGTATTTTTCAAAAGATTTTTTCTTTTTAATTGTCAGGAACTGTCTGGTTCCCACAGTCTTCATCTGTTTTTCCCCTGGGAATTAAATTTAAATTAGGGAAAATCTAGTGTTTTCACTGTCAAAGGTTTTGTCTGTGCATGTGTTATTTCCTCTGGCTCTGAGCTCTGAGTTGAAGAACAGATATTTTCTTTCTCCCTTTTCTAATCTTTTTTAGAAGAAGTGTTTTAAACTGAGGATATTTCTCATCTCCTTTGTCAAAAATTTTCTTATATTTTATTTATTCAAAGTGTTTCTGAGTGCAAAACCTCTGAGTTGAATGAAAGGCCTTTCCTATCTTCCTTTCTGCTGCTTTTAAAGTCAATGAGCTCTAAATGTGTGTTTTTTTCATAATTTTATCTATTTCATCTATTTTTCTTCTTTTTGCTCTTTGTATTTATACAATTTATATACTTTTGCTTTCTTTGTATTCGTTATTCTGGTGTCCAATAACATAAAAGACAACATTATAACATTTCTTGAGAAAACAGTTATTTCTCAATCAGCAAGACCAGTTTCCAGTCAGAAAGAACATGGGAAAGCCTGACTGTAGGCTATGAGTATGGTGCAAAGCTAAATATTAAGACTAGCAAAAAAGTGAGCTGCAAAATACCAAGTGCTCAAACTAGAATCCAGAAAACATAAGTGAAGTAAAGCAAAACAGTAATCCATTTAGAATGACATGGCAACGTGTGTACTACTCCCTGATAGTTTTTCTTGGAGACGGTCTGTCTGTCATGGTTTAAGTCCAGATGGCAACTGAGCACCACACAGCCACTTGTTCACTCCTTTCGCCTCAGGGATGGGGAGGAGAAAATTAAAAAAAAGGCTCAGAGATGTAGACAAGGACAGGGAGGGATGATTCACCACTTATGGTCATGGGCAAAAGATGGACTTCATTGGGGAAGAAAAAAGAACATCACTTTAATTTAAACACAGCCAACACTAATTTATCAATGAAACAGAGTAGGACAGTGAGAAACACAAACAGATCTCAAAACCACCTTCCCCCCACCCCTTCCTTTTTCCCAGACTCAGATTTGTGCCCAATTCCTCTACCTCCTCCCTGCCATTGACACAGGGGGCAGGGAATAAGGGTTGCAGTCAGTTTATCACCTGGTGTCTCTGCCGCTCCTTCCTCCTCAGGGAGAGGACTCCTCACACTCTTCCCCTGCTCCAGAGTGTGGTCCTTCTCATGGGACATATTCTTCCCTGAACTTCTCCCACATGAGTCCTTCCCACAGGGCTGCAGCTCTTCATGAACTGCTCCAACATGGGTCCTTCCCACAGGCTGCAGTTCTCCCAGCAACAGACTGCTCCAGTGTGGGCTACGCTCAGAGTCCCAGCCTTCCTCAAGAGCATCCATCTGCTCTGATGTGGGGTTCTCCACAGGCTGCAGGTGGACATTTGCTCCACCGGTGACCTCCATGGGCTGCAGGGGCACAGTCTGCCCTCTCACCACAGGCTGCAGGGGAGTATCTGCTCTGATGCACCTCCTCCCCCACACCACCTCCTTTCTTCCACTGACCTTGGTGTTTGCATAGGTATTTGCCTCCCAGGTTCCACTTCTCAAATACATTATCACAGAGGTGCAGCCACTGTCACTAACTGGCTCAGCCTTAGCCAGAGGTAAGTCTGACTCAGAGCTGGCACAGCTTCAAGAAGGTTCTCACAGGAACCACTTCTGTAGTTCCCTCTCCCATTACCAAAACCCCTCTACAGACAATCCAACACAGGGTCCCAGATCTTTTTGTCACAGAACAATATTTTTGAGTCATTCTTAAATTTTGTTGTGGGTGTACATTTGCACCAAAGACATTAGTACGTTAGTACCAAAAACATCTCTCAGACGTTCAGACTATCTGTGGTCTGAAGATTGCTTGTGCTTATTCTAGCTATCAAGGATGATGTCCTTTTGAGTTTTAGTGTATGGTGAGGAACAGCCTCCTTTTCACTTTGCACTTGGATGAAGAGCATGGCACAGTATTTATAGTCTGTACTGGTTCTGTACTTAATAGTAGCTGTGAGTGGGACTTGAAGGTGGCTACTTCAGGAGAGTCTTCTGAAAGAGCAGGGACTCAGTACTGGGCACAGAGTTGGATGTTCTTTGGTTTTGATCAGCTCAACACCTATTTCCAACTGACACTGCTCACTGGTTACATTTTGAAATACTCTCTCTACACTCTTTGGTGTATGGTTTCCCTTAAACTTGGGAGCTTCCTGTAAATATCCTGTTAGTATTTTCCTTTGAACTTCCTTTGATGGAATACTTATGAAAATTTTATGACAGAAATCATAGGGAATACACATCACAGTGAACAATGTTATGTATTTTTTTCATCTTTCTGTTCCACTGACACTGATGATGCTCTGAGGTTGGGGTTGCCTTTCTGTTTTGTACAACTGAAGAATGTGTAGTAGACATGGTCCTGTATTCAGAAATATGTGTTCTAACAATACAACTATTTAAAAATGACAACAATCTAGTATTAACAGGGAGAAGACAGTTGCTAAATTGGTAAATCTTGTTCCTTTTGATATGAGAACCAGCTTTTACATAATTTGCTCCATTTTTAAACCGATAAAATCCCTCTTCTCATTTTCATTTAAGAACATGTGTAGCTAAATGTACAGTAAAAGATGGTAAGATTATGTATTTTGACAAGAATTACACTAGTTAATACTTTAATTAATGTTTCTGTCATACCAGGCCACAAGGCTTCTTACAGTAAAAAGATACAGAAAACCCACAAAAGCAGGCATTACAGTAAAGAAAAAAATGTCAGTGACATTTGAATGTCCTTGATTTGTCAATCAGAAAAGCAACAGGAATTAAATTACATTGTTTCTATTGCAGCCCAGCTAATAGTGGTGGTTAACACAGTCTGTTTTACGTCAGCAATTATAGCTAAATAAAAATGTGATAAAAAATGTAAAGTATGAAAACAGAAAAAGTGAAATGTTCACAAAATTATATAGGGTTCCTCACCTTTTCTTCCATAATTCAATAAAATAAAGTAGAAAGCCAAATGGATTTAATACTCTGAGGAGTCTTATTCCATGCTCAATAGTATGGTTTAATTTAGCTTCAGTTTTAATGTAGATAGGTTTGATGTGGAAATCTGTAGCTCATATTTATTATTGATGTAAACTTAACATGAATGATGAAAAACTGTAAAACTATTGAGTTATTCTGGCTATATTTCTCTCTTAATCAACAATTGGCTCGCTGCACAAATGCATCCCTTGAAGAAATGGGGTTCTTCATGATTTGAATTTAAACATGTCTTTCTTCCACACCCCCTCAGCCCCAAAAGTACTTTCTGAGGAATTTCTGTTGCTGAAGGTCTAGGTCAAACACTGCTTTCAAACCCCTATTTGTTAAGAGTTTTTGGATTTTTCAGTGTTTAAATCTCTAATTTGACACATAATACAGTTCACCTGTCTTACTTTTTTTTCTTTTCTGATAAATCAGTAAAACATATTGTCACGTCCTGCTCAGACGAGGGGGACAAGTGACTCAGATTCGCAAATCCCCAATGGAGCGGACAAGTCTCCAAGTCTAAACATTTATTAACTACCCACAATGTACTAATTGAACACACGATAGTTGTCTAAGTATATAGCAAGTTGTGGCAAGCAATACAATATGCCTTGCATTTCTTAATGGGAAAGGGAGAAGAGGGAGATAGAGGGAACGGGGAAATACAGATCACCGGTTTGGGTTTCTGCACTGATCCTGACGACGAGGGTTCCAGGAGGCACAGGAGACATCCGTCTTTTTCGCTGGCATCCGTCTTCTTCGCTTCACTGCACTCTCTCTCCCGGCCCGGGCCCCGCCCCCCCCCCCCCTTCTTGATTTATACCCACTTTCCTTGGGTCCATCCCCTAGGTTGACCCACATACTTATGTATCCCATGTATGGGGAGGGGTAAGGTGTTTCATGGGATGATGTAATTAGCATGATCATGTTAGCCCTCGTTAGCATATTGAGGGGTGTTAACTTTAATATGCATTTCGTGGATAATGAAGCAAAGGTCATTCACCGGACAGATGACCCTTGAAGTTTTGGCCAGGTGCACCAGAGCAGAGCCGTCCTGTCTTCACAGGGCTCCCTCCTCCAGTCCCATCTTGTGTTATTTGGGCAGCCTTATCAGCTTCGACCTCCACAGAATGCACCCTGTGACTCATAGTTTTGTCTTGCGAGTGTTTGAGGCATTTCTTTGACCAGCCTCAACTTTTACTTTCTCAGGCTGTTTTTCTTAGTTTCTCGCAGGCCTGGTTTCTCATCTCTCACACACATACATCATGGAGTTGCGCACATCAAGTGCAACAATATTTGTAAATCTTATTCTGACTATGTAGTAGGGATAGATAAATTCACAGAATCACAGAATTGTCTAGGTTGGAAAAGACCTTGAAGATCATCTAGTCCGACCATTAGCCTAACACTGACAGTTCCCAACTACACCATGTCCTTAAGCGCTATGTTGACCCTACTCTTAAACACCTTCAGGGATGGGGACTCCACCACCTCCCTGGGCAGCCCATTCCAACATCTAACAACCTGTTCTGTAAAGAAATAATTCCTAATAGCCAGTCTAAACCTTCCCTGGAACAGCTTGAGGCCATTACCTCTTGTCCTATCGCTTACTACTTGGTTAAAGAGACTAATCTCCACCTCTTTGCCACCTCCTTTCAGGTAGTTGTAGAGGGCAATGAGTTCTCCCCTCAGCCTCCTCTTCTCCAGACTAAACAACCCCAGTTCCCTCAGCCACTCCTCGTACGACCTGTGCTGCAGACCCTTCACCAGCTTCGTTGCCCTTCTCTGGACACGCTTGAGTCATTCAATGTCCTTTTTGTAGTGAGGGGCCCAATACTGAACACAGTCATCGAGGTGCGGCCTCACCAGTGCCGAGTACAGGGGAAAGATCACTTCCCTGTCCCTGCTGGCCACGCTATTTCTGATCCAAGCCAGGATGCCATTGGTCTTCTTGGCCACCTGGGCACACTGCTGGCTCATGTTCAGCTGGCTGTCAATCAACACCCCTAGGTCCCTCTCTGACTGGCAGCTCTCCAGCCACTCCTCCCCAAGCCTGTAGCACTGCTGGGGGTTGTTGTGGCCCAAGTGCAGCACCTGGCATTTGGCCTTATTGAAACTCCTACAGTTGGCCTTAGCCCATCGCTCCAGCCTGTCCAGATCTCTCTGCAGAGCCTCCCTACCCTCGAGCAGATCAACACTCCCACCCAACTTGGTGTCATCTGCAAACTTACTGAGGGTGCACTCGATCCGCTCATCTAGATCATCTATAAAGATGTTAAACAGGAGTGGCCCCAAAACCGAGCCCTGGGGGACACCACTCGTGACCGGCCACCAACTGGATTTAACTCTGTTCACCACAACTCTTTGGGCCTGGCCATCCAGCCAGTTTTTTACCCAGCAAAGTGTGTGCCCATCCAAGTCACGAGCAGCCAGTTTTGCCAGGAGAATGCTGTGGGATATGGTGTCAAAGGCCTTACTAAAGTCAAGGTAGACAACATCGACAGCCTTTCTCTCATCCAATAAGCAGGTCGCTGTGTCGTAGAAGGAATTGGAGCACATAAAATCATAACATTTGTAGCTGAGCACCGTTTCCAATGTTCAAACACTTATTTTGCTAGTTTCCATTTTATTCCTTAGAAACTTTACCTCTTTTTATGCCAGAAGTCAAAATGAGATTATTTTGTTACCCTCACTGGAAAGCAGTTTATTCCTAAGTGAAGCAGTTCTAAGTATTTCCCTGTAGAAAGACTGAGTGTTTTACTGGGGATTTGTAAGTCTTTGCTATCATCCACCAAACAGTTAACTAATGATCTTGCTTGGCTCCTTTGTCTCCCCTACAAGTACTTTATGGTGGATAAAACAGCTGTGCCCAGAAATACTGTGGACTGTTATGCCTAGCTAGCATTTAAGGGATTTCTACCAGGTGCATGTTGCAGGTATACCTGAGCTTTTGAACTAACTTATGCATCTTTTCTATTTCATCGGTATCTGCTCATTTGTTGTCCTACTTCAGCCTCTTTCCTGGCCCTGATTCTTGTTTCTGAACTTTGTTGTGGTATTTGACTCCCAGTGTGATTTATCCTGGTTGCAGGCTATTAATTTTGAATGTTGACTTGCTGTGGCTTGAATTGGATGGTTTCCCTGCCTAGCTCCTTAAACTACTGTTTTTCTTCTTTTTCTTGTTATTGATACATCAATGTATTCTGGCATACTGTAGCATCCTGAGTTAGCTCTAATTACTAGAAATTATGGCCCATGGCCTGCGTGGGATTCCCTGATGAGCATTTGTCCTTAAATTTAAGCAAGAATTAGTTGACAGCTGTTAGCCTATAAAAACTAGAGAAAATGAAGTGCATGTAGGAGAACATCTGTTCTAAAAAAAAGTCACTTAATCACACAGCACAGTAGGAGGAACATCTGTTCATTTTGCAACAGACTCTAGTAATACATGTGAAAACAGAATAGAGCAAGAGGTATCAACAAAGACTTTGAGGTAGGTCAGATGTCAGTCAAAGACTTTTGGGGTGACACATCTCTAGTGTTACCTTCCTGTAGTCTAGAGTGCATGGAGTCAGGGGGAAGCATCAGTATGATGACAGCAGAATATTCTATTCAACAGAAGAGGCAGTTTGTTGCTTGTTTTTTCAAAGACAAAAAAACCCACATTGCAGTCTTTTGGAGCAGGATTGACTTACAAAAAACAAAAAATGGCACACATGTAGCAACATATGTTTTTTTCCAGTAAAGAGATAGCAAAACTGTGTTTCCTCTTTGGTAAGAATGAACAGTCTTATTGTTAGTCTTGACAGTCCAAACAGTAATGGTTCGGAAATCATTAAGTTCACCCACAAAAACATAGTAAGTAACATATGTAAGTATACCCACAAAAACATATTCAAACTAAAAACAAACATAAGAATATTATCCTTTTTTTCCCCAACAGGTAGATTAGCAGTAATAGTATATCTGTTATGCAGATATTTTATATTTTCTTCCTTGTCCATCTAGGTTATGTCAGCATAAACAAAATGCCCATTTTGTCATATGGAACTTCTGCTCCACCAAGACATAGTGATAAGAAAGTTTGGTTTGGAAAAAAAGGAGAAAGGATTTATTTTGGTTTTAGATGTAGACCAAATCAAGTAAAGGCAAAACTGTCCCTAAATCTGCTACTTACCTCCTGACTTACTTTCTGCAAGGTATCATGCTCTCTGTGTGAATAGGGCTGGTAGCTGCACAGGTGAATATTCCTGCCCTTTTGTGACCTTCAGATGTAAATTTAATATTCCCTTATTGTAGCCTTTTTCTGTAATAAATGTGTGACTCTAGAGAACACATTGCTTACATTTCTTCAATTTAATTTCATAAATGTTCAATAAAATTCCTAGTGAAACAAACCAGACCAGCATGACCTAAACTGTTCATTTGTTTCTTTCCAAATCTCAGTGTAGATGTTTTCATCGTTCAATAATATTTAATTCTATGATAGTGTCTGTCCTGTAAAAGCAACATTTTATCAGTCTAGGGGCAGGTTGGGTGCAGGTAAATTTCTCATGACCTTTGCCCCTACTGAGTAGCCCAAACACAAAACTGAGCCAGACTGGGTAAAGAAGGCTGGGTAAAGTTAGCAAAGCGGCTAAAGACTTTGGAACCACTGAAGTTAATATTCTGAATCTTTGCCCAGAACTGTCCAGTGATAACCTTTTTTAAACTTAAATAAAATAGACCATTGAGTTTTATTAGCCCAGACTATTTAAGATGATGAAAATATACCCATTTCAGCAATTGTTAATGGTGTGTTCAAATCAGGTCTTATGCAGGACCAGGCAAGCTACTTCTCTCTTCATAATCGGATTCCTGAAAAATAGCTGCTTTTGGTGAAATCGTCTGGCTTGGGGTTTTTTTAATCTCTGGTATATCCAGGATGTTTTAATCTGCCCAGCCATCAAATTAGAAATAAAGAAGTAACCAATACAGATTTTGCATGAAAAATGTAACTAACAGTGTTTACATTCTTAAAAAGAGGAATAATAAAGGCAAAGGTTAGTTAATGGGAAAGGTGTCTCCCAGGATTTAAAAACAAAGCCAGAACAAACCAAAACAAAAACCTAAACAATTTTGGATGCTTTATACAATGTAAAATATAAGCAATAGGAGTCAGAAAAGAGGGTTAGTCCTGTTAAAAGATGGTATATGAAGAATATCTGGGATTTTAGTTAATGAAAGTTTAGAATGAGCTATCTACAGGGACTGAGGAAATATATATATTATTTTAAATACACTAGACAAACATCTGTTAAGGATTATTTGGGCAATCTTGCCTCAGTGTAGTGAGATGGAATAGACGATTTTATGCAATTCTTCATCTCCCAGGTCTGTATTCTTGTGATTTATTGACTATACTGCATTTATAATTTTGATTGCATATCTCCTGCAAGATGTCAATTCTTTTATCTCATAAAGCAAGCTTGCTAAAGTTAGTTTTGTTTTGTTTTGTTTTGTTTTTTTTTTAATTTTAAAGTCTTTATTTTTGACACATGTACAAAAAGTAGAAGTTAACCTACAGCAATAAATTCTTATTGCTTTAAACAATCTCTTTCATCTTATCATATTCTACATTATGTTCTCTCCTGGGATGTGTAAGGCTGAGGGATAATAATAGGTTTGTAGTAAGTTTAAAATACTGCATATCCAAAAATAGAGTACCTGATGCACAATAGGCACCAAAGGAAATGTGCTCTCAGTGAGAATGCATGTGAAATAACACATCAAATTTACCATCAAGTACACATACATCATGTTTTATTTTTCCAGGTATAGATTTTTTTTTATCTAAAAAAATGAGCAACAGATAAGTAGATTCTGACAACAGTTTCAAATAGAGTGTAGTGTAATGAACTTGATTAATACGGATGTATCACATGAATTGCATCAATGCATTATAGGTAGGCTCATTTCTAAGAAGTACTGCTGAGGTTTTCACTTTCTGTCCTCAAGAAAAAACGCTTGAGCACAGATGGTGAATTCCAGGTCACCCCAAGTTCCAGTAGACATAATGGCAGACCTTAGCATCTGTATTTCTAATTAAAAAATAAGCAGACTGTTCTCAGTCATGTTGTCTTTTGATAAATCTAGGGAGTAAGCACAACACAGATTTTCTTTCCTGTTAGGAAGTCACTACCTTCAGCTTTGTTTCTACTGACAAATCAAAAAGCTGTTTCATGTCATACGAGTATTGCACAGTGAGTGCTCAACAATTTCTCTTTATGTCACTGCTTCTCTATTTTATAAATGAATCTTTTTCTGTTTACTGTGGTTTCACAAAAATGTTTTAAAACCAACTATTTCCACACAGGAAATGAAGTCTTCTTATTTTACAGTAAGTAAAGCTGCCTTTGAGAAACCCAGAACACTTTTTTCTTGAAATTGCTATTATATTGGAGATGCTTTAACTTTAATGTAGTAGCACTATTATAATCAAAAATACCAAAGCAAAATTCACTCCTAGAAGAAAAAGTGGGGTTTTTTCATATTAAAAAAACCCCAGCTATGCATCTTTTTTCAGGTGAACATTTAAAACTTGGAAATAATATAAAATGTAATTAGCTAGATTTCTTTTCCCTGATGTATTCTTTTCTAATACAAACAGAATGTAATTTCATATTTAAAAGACCCCAAAAATGCCAATAGTAAGCAAGTCAATGTTTTTAAGTAAATATTTGAGTTTGATATGATTTGCTATAAAGCTAAGCAAATCTACTAAATTTAATAAAAGCAAGGGCATTTCTGAAGTACAAGCAAGAAGGAAAAATATATGATAAAGGTTTTTTCCTCAAGAGATAAGCATTTGATACACTTGGTTTATACAGGTGTAGATTTCAGGTTTTAACTGGAGATTTTTATTAATCACACTGAATTACTCTGTAAAACAGGAGAAGGAAATGCATTATCTGAGCAAATTAAGGCAACCTCTCAAGAAATAATAGTGTTAAGGAGTGTCTTATTTAGGAAGGATTTTTATTTTTCTTTTTACCCAGTATTTTATAAAACTCACAAAAAATCTATAAAACTCAAAGACCTACAAAAAATGCTGTGTTGTAAGAAAACCTCTAAAATTCATATGTGAAAGCTTGCTGTTTGTTCACAAAGGTTTTGCAACTTCAAAAGTAACAGAAAAAATTTACATATATGAAATTTATAGCTCACCCCCAAGCTGTCATGTCTATACTCATCATTGGTGTGATTCAGAATTCAACCAAGTGTACTTGGAAGCTTATTTCTAAGATGAGGATAGTAAAGTTACATGATTTTTGAAATTAAGGGAACTTTAGAATAATATATGTATAGTGTTTGCAGGAAAACAGGGGACTAGATATATTTCCAGTCAATATATCAGTCCATTCTAAAGTTTTCTTACCACAGAAATACATACTAGAAGATAATGTACCTGCTAAAATTATGTATGTAATCCTTTGAGCACTTCAGGTAATTTTAGGAGTCGGAAACTTAAACATGCCATAGTTAGACTAAGTGTCATTTCAACCACAGGTAATAGAGGGATTTATATATAGCCTGGCTCCCAGAATTATTCTCTGACCACACTGCCACTTCTCAATGGTTTTTATTACATTCTCTAGTTGCCTTATGGTTGCAAACACATTCTGTCATTATTTAAAACATTGTGACTTAAACATCAATATGAAAAATACTGACTTTTGAACACATCTATATTAAAATATGTTATTAAGATATTATCATAAATAAAATTGGAAACTTGTAACCCAGTTTTAAGCAGTAGACCACCCTGAAATATATAACCTCAGTGCTACCCTTTTTGCTAAAATGGAACCAAATTGATTTAAAAACAAACACAATCTGAATTAGGAAACACATTCCTTTAGTTCTAAATTTATGGAAGTCAATTACCTTAGTCTTAATACAATTTGGAAGGGCACTTGAATGAATCACTGGTAAGTTAAGTGCTTTGGTGTTGTTCCAGGTATCAATTGCAGCTGGCAAAATATGCTATAACTTTTTTTTCAGAAAAGAACTGCTCAGAGCAGCTGTTACACTTGCAACACACCACCTGATACAAAATGGCTAATGCAAGGATAGCATCAACTTCTAAGTAAATATAAAGGCCCACAAAATTCCCACCTCTGTGCTGGGACATACGAATGCAGATAAACTTGCCAGAAATGAAGAGAAATAGACAATTGCCACCTTTCATAAACTGTAGACTAAACCTGTATCCACAACCCTGCTTTTGATGTACTCTGTTCACCTTATCTTGAAAATAATTGGAATGTGTCTCTTTGCCAGAAACATTGACTCCTGGAGATTTATTTCTTATAATTCACTTGACAACCTTCCTGTTCGCACACTTTCATGTTTCCTATGCCTTGTAGAAAATATATGTGGCCAATGTGCATGTACATTGTCATACAGCTGAACAATAGGTTCATGGAAGCACAAGGGTCTAAGAACAACTGATAGCAGTAGGGTAGTGCACCATGCTTGCCTGGACACCAGCTGAGAATTAGTACTGGTTGCTCCTCTAATGAGTTTGTCAGTCTGATTCTGTGACAGTAAGGAAGGACAAGCATGAAAATGAAGTGAAGCCTGCTGTCACAAGATTTCACTTTCAGTAATTAGTGCTGAAGGGAGGACTAAAGAGAAGGACCTTGAACTTGGGTAGAAATAAGTAGGCTGTCTTCTGTAGGCTAGTATTCTGTAAGACTAGCCAGCTGGATGGCAAAGAAGTATAGACAAGCACCTGGAATGGACATTACAGAGAACTCATTGCATATACTGTAGGAAGAGAAGATCTTATGTTGAATCTGAGAAAACTGAAAAATAATACTAGAAGTTGGGAAATGCTGACTGTCAGTTGACAGGGTAAAAGTCACTTTAGTTAATATATGGGATCTGTCTGTTTTAAAGTTTTTACATGAAGACTTGAGGACCAAAGTCAAAAGACAGTTTGGCTAATCTTTTGATCTCTGTGCAGCAAAGGCTGTAATTTTCTCTTCCAGGAGTACAAAAACTGAGTCAGGGTGCTATTATGGAGCGTGAGAGAAAGGGATGTGGCTTTAGCACATCCAGCTATGTCAGGGGACATGTCAGAGATAATGATTGTGAAAGTGTCTTACGTATCTTACATGTTATTGGTCATGTTTAGTGGTTGCTGGACATATTAGGTGGCATGTTATGGTTACTATTGTAAAGAAATTACTGTGTGAACATACACCTGGTCTCTAACTTCCAATACTTAGACAAAATTTTCAGGCACAAGAAAAATACATCAAGCATTTGTTTGGAAAAATCAAGTACCAAATTCTGTATGTTCACTAAGCCTGGGAACTTTAGACACCAAGGTTTAAGAAAAGAAGAAGCAAAATACAAATATCACCTGAGTTTATAACACTTTCTCCCTGCAAGCAAGTAAAAGAGTGAGTTTGGAGTCTGGGTAGTGTGCCAGCCGACGCAATTGCAACCTCTTAACAAGTCTGGTGTCTGTAGCATCCCAACTGAGGCAAGTTATTTAATTAACAAAATGTATAACTGAGGGAGATGTATAATTAATAGTTTCCTGATTTAGACATAGCTTCAGTTTATAAGTTTACCAGTCTTTGGGCTCAGCCACCTAAATGTAGGTAACTTGTTATATCTGAAACAGTTTGGGGGACTAGAAATGTCAGAGGCTGGCAACTATGACTAGTCCTATGAAAGACCCCCCTATGTATGTGTGGAGCAACATCAGGAAGCAACACAGGACATGTTAAAGCATCTAAAATTGCCCTAGATACCTGTTTAGATAACTGCCTCCCACACTATGTCTTTGAAAATGTAAATAAACAAA
This sequence comes from Strix aluco, assembly GCF_031877795.1. NCBI lineage: Eukaryota > Metazoa > Chordata > Aves > Strigiformes > Strigidae > Strix > Strix aluco. The sequence goes on along the minus strand of NC_133971.1, from coordinate 48,360,010 downwards.
CAAATGTAATGAAAATATGTATGAATCTACACTGTTGAATATCTTTCTTCTGCAGCCTGAAAGAATGACATTCAAATATGTTTACTGGAACAAATATATCTGTAATACATCACTCATGCAGCAATTGTCTTTCCTTTAGAAAGTCTTTCGTGCCACAGGTGAATGTACTGAAACTGGACTTATTATGGAAGTATCTAATTGCATGACTAAATGGCATATAAATTTTCTCAGGTTAATTCATGTTTTCTGCAGAACATGTGTGAAGCATCCAAGTATGATGATCCCACTTATTTCATGTGCCCAGAGCATATGACAATGCAATTGGTAGTTATTAACCAGTCAAGTGCAACAGCATGCCTTTCACAGCTGATTCTCTGAAGTTGAGTTTACCATGTTATGTGTAGTCTCCATCTTTTATTGTTTCCTATTTTCACCCTATTTACTCTCTGGATTATGAGCAAGTAGGACCAGCTCATCTTCACACTGAGTTATTGTTTTGAAACCAAGAATCTGACCAAGCCTGCCTCATTGTCTGTGTTCCGGTTCTATTCTGTTATTTTACACCAAACAAATGGTTATTGTGACATCTTCTTACAAATACAGTTCCTCAGGAACAGTGAACTAACCATTGAATCTGGTCCAGCAATCTAGAGATAGAGAATAAATACAAAGCATCATAAACCTTGTTCCAATATCCAAGGTTCATTTTGTTTCTCATTGTCACTCTTCAGTTTCCTCTGTACAGATGAACTTGTGGAACACTTGTTTCAGAGCAGGTACTGTACGTTAGTGTGAGACCTACATATCAAAATACCACTGTCTATGTCAAGGACTCAGTAAATACCTAGCTATAACCCCCAACTCAGAGATTTTTTTTACTTATAATTTTAAAAACACTATTGTAATTATCTAAACAATGGAAGCATTTGCCACATGATTATTCCTATTTCCACAGTCAGATAGTGAAGTCTTACTGTTTAACAGCATAACTCAGTTTGTCATGAGAGTATCCAGCTAAGGTGTATATTCTGAAGAATCTGTAAAAATGAGGTTGCAATTTAATGTGCCCCTCTGAAAAACATAGGAGATATACTGTGGAGCAGAAGGTTTTTATATTTTTAGTATAAGCAGGAAGCACAAATTTTTAACTGTCACACTTGAGACAGGGGTTGAGAGGAATGCCATGTCCCGTTATATTTGCTGACTTGTGCTGTGGGGCAGAATCAGGTAGCTGACCTTGTTCTTTGCCCCATGTTTAGTTGGCTTATACTGAAGGGATTAGAGACTGCTCCTCAGTGAATTTACATGCAAAACTTGCTCAGGGATGCTAAAGAGGATGATTTTTTTTGGTTTTTTTTTTGTTTTTTTTTTTAAATTCAGTTTTAAAGTCTATTATTACACATAAATACACATAAATTCAGCAAGTTATAAACATTTTGGTGTGTAGAACTACTGGAAAGTCTGCCTTTGTACACAATTATCCTCAAATGATTTGCACTGCATGTGATTAGTTATAATCAGACTTATGCTATGTACAAAAAGAGGGAACATAAGAAGCTGTTCTTTTTGTAACATGGCTTTAACCATGTTTGGAGATGAAGGACTGCATACCAGAGTACAGGCTGTCCTAAAGACAATGACTGATGACAGTTTATACTGTTTTTCTAACCTCTGGAATTGACTGAAAGACAAATAAATGTGTCATTATTTCACTGTACTCTCAATGTATAATGGGAATATAAGGAAGATTCACAAAAATTATATGAAGATGACCAAAAGGCCCTACTATAATCAGAAAGTACGATTCCCTGCAAAACAGAGGTTATAAGTTTTCTGCATGTGGTCCTTGGTATTTTAGAATATAAATTTTCATGGAAAAAATTCCTTGTTTTGACTCAGACATCTATGCAGCTCTGTGTAGAGATACTGAAGATACTTTCCTTCTGAAGGAAGGTCACCTTCAGAGAGAAGGTGACAATTCCTAAGGTTTTTCATTGACTTTTAAAAGCTTGACAGCAAAGTTCTTCAGTCCTCTCTGAAGCCCTGGTGAATCACCAGAGAATGGGAACACAGCCAAAAAATTACAATAATACTAGTAATGTTAGTAATCTCTGTAAAAGAGAGATACGTAATTCTCAACTACTATATCCAGGTTCCCCCACTTGTGTGAAGAGCAGCAACAACATGAAAGATGCCCTTGTTTCTTTGGAATATGAAGTTGCATAAATGGAGAATTAGTCTATTCATGCAAGTTAACAATGTACATCATTAGTGCTGCTATATTCAAGGTAAAAGCATAATTGAAGCAGATAATACAAACGGAGATTTTTCCTTATTAATGGATGTCTTTGATAAGAAAACTACTAAAATAAATGTAAAGGTTGAAATATTTTGAATTAAGAAAATCACAAAGTTAGCTTTTCTGGGCTTCTCAAATAAATTCTATTAATAATTACCTAATGGATAACATCTAGATAAGATGTTTTAGAAAACCAAATGTGTAATTAATAGCACTACATATTTCTTTCTGGAGCACAACCCACACTGTTTTAGGTAAAGTGCAGGCATAAGCTGGTTTTGGCTGTGCCCTGGAAATCTTGTAGTCTGTGGATCCTATCCTTATTTACGTGCAGAGGCATTACCGAAAAAATAAACTGTAAACTGGACCTGATGGAACAAAGAGAGGGGAAAAGAGAAACTGAGGTAGTGAAGTCAGTGACAGGACAACTCTTAGTGACAGGAAAAATTCTCCTGGGATCACAGGATAATAAGACAACTCAGATCACAAGGGTCCTCAGGAGGTGTCTAGTCTAATCTGCCCCTTAAAGCAGCCATAACGTCAGACCAGAAAGATAAAAAGATTAGTGCATTATATTTTTTTCTTGTAGCTGTTTCATTTGCAGTAGGATAGAGTGTAGGGAACTCTGGTGTACAAATTATTTCTTCTTTATATCTCTGTCAACTAAATGAATAAATAAACATGAGTGTGGTCCCTCAAAAAGGAAAGTTCAGTAAACTCTATATCTTGGGGAATCTAGAGCCAAAGGGAAAAGACGTGAGTATAGGAGAGTGGTAACTAAAGACAGAGAAAGACTCAAAAGCACAAGCAGAGAAAGCAGTGCTAAGAACATACCAGGTAACAAACAATTGTCATATACCAGAACACACAGTAAATAAAAATACAAAAGCAGCAAAAGTAACAGAGGGTACATGTTATGCTGATTCTGTCACTGTGCCTGCACACAAGAACCTCAGCCCTATGTTCTGTCTGTATCCATGGGGCATTGTCAGCTCTGTCTGCCTTGTCAGACTCAGTGTTCTTGCTAGCTCTTCTTCAGCACCAAACAGGTTGCTCCTGCCTGTGGGCAGTGAATCATCTAAATGTATGGTTCATTGCACTGCAAAACTCTGAAGCAGGGAAGCCACAGCCACCAGCTGGCATACTTTATCAGGGGCCATTAGCTATAAACAAACATGTCTCCTTTCATGGCTTCTAAATTTAGTTTCTAACAATTACTATTCCTTCTGCATTTCATTTCAGGCTGGGCGCAGCTAGGCAATGTGGACTATGGATTTTCTGGATCTAGGGATCTAGTTTCAAAGTGTTTCCTATATCTTTTCTGTTTTGTAAAACTAGCCACAATCCATAGATATTGTAAATTACAATAATAGTATGTACAAAATAAGAAACAGTAACTCACCAACTCACTGCTTAGAAGAAAAATATCCCATTTTGTATTATTATGGCTCCCATTTCATGTTGCCTCTGAAAATTGTTTTGAGGTCCTGCCGTTTGTTTGCAGCTATTTGGAGTCATGTGAACTCTTTCCTGCATATCTATATTGCCAGCCAAACCCTAATAAGGCTGTGGATAACTGTTGTGTGTAAGATATTCCCTACAACTAACTGGAAAAGTTGGTTTGTTTTAATTGACAGGATTTGGTCTCTGCAGACAAAACAGGACCTGACTGAGTAAGTCTCATTGTACAAATGACACTAAATCACATATATGTAGGACTTATTTCCAACCTGCAGCTGGAAACATTTTGCTCATCTGTCACTCTTGCTGCAGGATGAACAGCCAATAGCTGTGTGTCCTAGTTGTTCTGGGATGTCATTTCTCTTTCATCCTAAATAGCCTGAAATGTCAATGTTGCCAATTTCCCATGTATTTTGGCTTATTCTGACAACAGTTAGAAATGAGAACACATAAAAGACAAGCTAAGGGTAGTCACTGCATATCCTAAGATTATTAACCAGATTTTCTTGAGGTAAGCATTTTAGATGGTCATTTCTGGTATTTGGGAGGACAATTAGTGTAAAGCACAAATCTTTTTTTTTTTTTTTTTTTTTTTTTTTTGTACAGTCTCTTGCAGCTTCAGACTAATAGTTGCAAGAATGCAAATCTCATTATTTCTTGGCAACTCAAGTGCTGAGCTGCTGTTAAGTCCTTGCAGAAGTCACTCTGTTCACCACAGTAAGTTGCAAATTTTCTTGTTCACCCTGTGCTTATTCCACTCGGGTTCATCAAAGCAAAGGCTCTCCTTATGTGTATCAGATCACTCTGAGATAGCTTTATATCTACAGAACATTACCTACACAATTTTTTTTAAAAAGGTCTGCGTTAGTCAGAAAATAAAAGTTTAATTTTTGGACATCTGGCTTGATAGCTACAGGGGTTATCTACAACCTTTTTTTAAACTAAAATCAGTAAGAAAATAAGGGTTTCATTTTGCAGGCATCTGTTTGTTGAAAGTAAATGTCAAGACATGAACAGAAATATAGAGAATTTCATAAAGGAAGCTGGCATTACTGACACAGTATTCACCCATCCTCTTGTTCTGTCTTTGTAGCTCATACTGGTGCTCAAATGGATAGCAGTTTAAAGCTAGCTCACAGATGTCTACATAAACTGCAGTGTGTGCTGTCTGCAGCATAAACGTACTCTGAGAAGCTTTTAAAATCTTGTAGATAGTTAAATTACAAGCTGCCTTGCAGTAAATCTAGAAATTTTCCTGTATGTTGGACTCCATAAAGGCCAGTAAACCAATATTGGCATCTCATTTATGGCTAAAGGCCATAAGTCTTAAGTTCAGCTGCAGTTATTACTATGGTGCCTATATGTCTGTTGCTGAGTTGTATTTCAGGTTCTAATTACCCAACAGGTTTCTTCTACTTTTTTTTTTTTTTTTTTTTTTTTTTTTTTAATAACACATATCAGAAGCTGCAACAGAACTTGATGGGTGGGGGTTTATTTGTGTATTTATTGTCTTGAACAATGCACAGTAATGTTTCTTTAGAAAAGAAATCACCATCTCTTCAGTGGACCCATTTATTTTTCATTTTGTTGCTTAATTCTCCAGTAGTATCTGGCAGGATTCCTGCATGAAAGCAAGAATAATAATTTTATTGTAGTAGCAGATGTTCTCTACTAAGAACTTTCATTCTTACTTTGCTGGTTGTGTTAACTCTCTGCTGGGATCTTTGATCCAATTATTGTCTCTCTGTTCTAATGGAGCACAAAGTTACCTTATATGAATTAAAGATTCCCAGTTGAAACTGCCCTTGAATTGGTGACTTTGTACATTTATAAAGCAGGCAAAGATGACACAACACGCCAGGACAAATACTCTCCTCATTCCCTGTGTAATAGTAATCTTTTAGGGTGGCTAGAGTGGGGTAGCTGATAGGACTATGGACTGAGCCAGCAGCACCTAAGGACGTTAAATTCCAAGAGCTGCTGGTCTAACAATGCTGGAGATGGGTGACCCTCACTCAGGGAGCATGAAGAGGCTACTCTAGTTGCTGCTTAATGTTGGCCAGGAATAGCATAAACTGGCTTTTCTCCATGAAAGACAATCAACTGAACTGGGCAAGCATGAAGTAAAATAAAATTTGGCATGTTTAAGGGACACTAGTCCAGTCTTCTTACCCATGGTCAGTCAGAGTACCCATACCCAGTCTCATGCTGTCCACAGAAATCCTTTGTGTCTCTTCTCAAGCTTTTTTCTGCTCAAAGGCTTAGGGTCTCCGCCTGCAATACACCCAGTAACATTGCTGGTGGATCTTAGGCCTGCATGAAATATTGGATTAGAACTGTAATCTGCTAATATAATGAATAATTAGGCAGACGTGTAATTGCCAACTTCTGCATATTTCTATAAATATCCACATGTACAGCTAGATGTCATTTACACTGTCCTCAAGCTTCCTGGATGTGCACCAGTGACAGTCCAGATGCTGTATAGCTCCATGGGCAGTTTAATAATCAGGGCATATTTGCTCAAGCTAGGCACTCTGCTAGTTCAGCTACAAGGCTGACAGGCCTGAGCTGAGCATTAAGCTTGGAGAATGAGCAGAGAGCCTCAAACTGTTTGCACCTGCTCTACAAGTGTTGCTGTTACAGAGGAAGAAGAGAGGAAGATGGTAGCATCACTGAAGACATATTTCTTAAGTTACAGAAGTTGTTGACTCAGTTTTCTCTGGCATCAGCAGAAAAAAGAAGGAGATGGATGCCTCCAGAGCATGATCTTAATATACCTTCATACTGTCTGTACTGCCATGTGGATGCATATTACAGGGATTCCTACCATTCCAATGAGAGAATCAGTAGACTCCACTGTGGTCCTTTTCTTGCTTGTGCATCTGGCTTCCTTCCCTTGGAAACCAGGGCGTGTGAGGGGAAACTTCAGCACTCACTACAATGGATCAGCCAAGACTATGCCTAGACCTCACTATGAAATATACTTTCAGAGTTTATGGGCTAGGTTCACACAGGAAAACTCAAGTTTTATCTCTGGAGCCAGCTCAGAATTTTGCAGCAGGGATAAATTCAAGTCAGGTAGAACTAGGGGATAAACTGAAGACTCTTTCAGGTGAATGCCTTACTCACTGGGCTATAGAGAGGGAAAGTGAGTTCATCTGTCTTTAGATATGACTACATATTATTTTGTAAACAAATGTAGGCTTGATTTGTCCTTATTAAAAGCCAGCTGTGTGGTAGATCTGACCCAGGAGTCATATATCCATAGTAAACGTAGAGCTGAGTTTGGACTGGAGGGTCTTGCTTCTGAGATGGAAAAGATTCATGCTGAGCTGAGATCCTAACCTAAGAAAGATGATTGAGGATACCTGTCAAGTGGGAACAAGGTGATGTCTGCTGGGAACTGGTTTTATGCTCTGTAAATGATTGGGTCCTCTGGATCTCCCAAGACCACAGTTAAAAAGTGATGGCTTGAGTTGTAAACAGTTACTTCAATGCCCTGGCATTATGTGTGTTCAAAAGATTCTTTTTTGCAGTTGGTCTTGTAAGGAATGAAAACAAACTTTGAATTCTTGAATATTCCTGCAATGTTGGACTGTCATCTTTCAGACATCTCTAGTAGTCATCTGAGCATTGCAAGCAGCTGGAGACTAAGGATGCATAACGTTAGTTTTAAATTATTTAATAATTAGGTTCTACAAAAGTGGCATACCTAATTGGTAAGACAAAGTCACCTTTAGCAGGAGTAAGCTGAATTTCTGCTATAGTGCAATATCAGAAATTAGTAATGTCTGTGCTTCAGGGTAAATATTCAGGACTTGTTATACAGTATCTTGGTGGTGAAATACTGATGAACAAATTATTTCCTGAGGTAAAGCTGATGTAAGGAGCTAAACATTGTTCTTGATTTGTCTAAGGGTATTTGCTCAATTACCCAGCTACAGTTTACATATCATTCTTTTAGAAATTTATACAAGACCCAACAGTAGGGTTTCAATGGGAGCATTTCTTAGTTCTTTCACTTAAATATACAGGTCTAATTCTATTACAGTTCCTTTGTGTCAAATGAGTAAATTATCTAATATGCAATACTTTTGTATTGTTGCTGTAAACAACAAGAATTTTGGAATTTTTAGCTACATTTGTTGAAATACAGGTTTTAAAGGTGAAAATAAAAAAGAATGAATGAAGTTGTCGGTCTTTATCAGACAACCTAATCTTTTTGCTAAGATGTAAAGAAGGCTGTGAGGTATTACAAGCAGGTCAGGAGAGATTATCCTTCTCTTCTGTAAAGCACTAGTGTCCTGCTTCAGCTAGGATAGGGTTAAGTTTCCCCAGCAGTGGGGGGAAGCTTTAGCCGGGTTATTCAATACCATGCTGACGTCACATCCTGGCGCCAAAACACGGCAGCATGGGACAGTCGGTTATCGCGTGTGTTATGCGATTTCTCTGCTCTCACTGCTGTATTGGTAGATATTTTGCTCTGTTCATTGTTATTACTGTTATTCTTATTGTTATTGTTGTTGTTTGCTGTGTTGCTGTTGCTCTGTTGTATTAAACCTTTCCTTATCTCAGCCCCGGGGTTTTGTATTTCACTCCCTTTGTGGGGGAGGGGCAGCAGCCGCGTGGTCTCAGACCCCGGCAGAGACTAAACCACCACAACTAGTAAAGCCATGTTTGGAGTACTGTGCCTAGTTCTGGGCTGCCCAGTACAAGAGAGATATGGACATACTGGAGAGAGTCCAGCAAAGGGCCACTAAGACACTGGAACACCTCACAATGAAGAAAGACAGCTGGGACTCTTCGGTGTAGAGAAGAGAAGGCTCAGGGGGATACTATAAGTAAGGATAAATACTTCATGGGAGGGAATGAAGAGAATGCAGCCAGCAGTGCCCAGTGAAAGGCCAAGAGGCAAAGGACAGAAATTAAAATACATGAGATTCTTTTTGAACATAAGAAAACACTTTTACTGTGAAATTGTCAAGCACTGGAACAGGCTGCTCAGTGTTGTGGTTTAACCCCAGCTGGCAGCTAAGGCCCACACAACCGCTTGCTTACTCCCTGCAGCAGGGTGGGCAGAGAATCAAAAGGGTAAAATTGAGAAAACTCATGGATTGAGATAAAAGCTGTTCAATAAATAAAACAAAAGCTGCACATGGTAACAAAGCCAAACAGTTAATTCATTCACTACATCCCCTCAGCAGACAGGTGTTCAGACATCTCCAGGAAATCAGGGCCTGACTGTGCATAATGGTTACTTAGAAAGACAAATACCATCACTCCAAATGTTTTTCTTTCCCACAGCTTTTGTTGCTGAGAATGGTGTTACATGGTATGGGATATCCCTTTTGTTGGTTGGGGTCAGCTGTCCTGGTTGTGTCCCTCCTAGCTTCTTCACCACCAGCCTCCTTGCTAGTAGGGCAGCATGAGAAATAGAAAAGGCCCTGATGCTGTGCAAGCACTGGTAACAATAGCTGAAACATCCCTGTTTTATCAACACTGTTTTGGTCACAAATCCAAAACATGGAACCATACAAGTTACCATGAAGAAAATTAACTCTATCCCAGCCAAATCCAGCACACTCAGAGAGGCTGTGGAGTCTCCATCCTTGGAAATACTCAAAACCTGACTGTACCTGGTCCTGGGGAATCTGCTTTGGCTGACCCTGCTTGAGGCAGGGTGGCTGGACAAGATGGTATCCAGAACTCCCTTCCAGTCTGAATGATTCTGTGATTCTGTGATAGCTAAAGTCTTTGCATACAACATAATATTAAGAAGCACTTCAGTGCAGCAGTAGAGGTTTTATTTTTTTCAGTATCTGGGTTAACTGGAAAAAGGTACCAGAGGAATAGTTCAATTGGAAGTAACAATGACAAGAGAGAGAAAGGTCACAGGAAATTAAAAATGCTGGATGATAGGATTCTGAACTTTGAGTTTATATTTTTTCTTATTGTTTATTTAACAAACAGAATGAAAAGAAACATATCACTTAATGAAAATAACAGATGGCAAAAAGAGAAACTGTTAGTACTGCTGCATAGCTATTGGTTAAAAAAATCCAAAACCCAAACGCAAACTTTAACATCCAAGAAATAGTTTTGATTATTTCAAATTTGTTCTCATGTTCATCAGGTTTGTCAATCTGTGTAGAAAACTCTACGTGGAAAAAAAATATTTGAATGTCCACGTGATGTAAAAAACTGGTATTGTCTTGGAATAGGCCAAGCATGGTCTAGGGAATGCAGATTCAACTATTGTATCAGGAGATCTGAAGCTAATCTATCTCCTGATATAATGGTCTGAGCACTAAGCTTTAAGAGGTCTAGCATATTTTTCGAAACATTTATGTTTATATTGTCTTCATTATGAGGCAGAGTTGTGATACCTTGGGTGCAAAAGAGTCTGCATCTCTATATACTCTCTGTAGAGAATGGAACTAGAATGAATTATCCCATGTTCCACAACCACATAAAAGAAGGGAAATAAACTGGGAAATAAAAAAGGGAAATTTGATCAATACCGAAACCCAAGAACAAACTAAGATATATAAAGTGTTAACTATTATAAGACCGGGCCTCAAAGTAGAACAGTAAATGAAGTAATATGACAGCATATACAACCCTGTGGAGTCTGTTCTGTTGATGGTTTTTCTGTTTTGTATCAATATGCAACCAGTTCATAAGGACCAGACAGAAGGCAGACCCAGCTGCTACCTATAAAGTCATTCTCCATGTCCTGATAATTAAACATGTTATATAAATCAGAATTATGACACTTTAAAATATCCCATGGACCAATGGATTAAGATTCCTGTCTGAAGTGGTAGACATCTGTTAAGATTTAAATGCTTAATCAAATAGACATATATGCTTGTCTCTTATCTTTACAGATCTCACAATACCTCTGATGAATTTTCCAAATCATGCTGAGTGCTCTAAATCCTTCAGAGGAAGGAACTCCATTGCTACCAGCACCTCACTCATTTACTTCTTGAGCTATGGTAACAAGCACACCCAACTGGGATCAGCATATGAGAGCCTTTCTTCAGGAATTTTCTTACTAGTAGCTAATAGTGACTTTGTGAAATGAAGTTGTTTTTTGTTTTTTGTTTTTTTTTTTGTTCTCAACAGTAAGAACAAAAACAAGTGCGAGTAAAAATTTTAAATGGGCTTGCTCACATTGAGCTGTATTAAAACCCTCTTACCTAAGGCAGTGTAAATAGCTTCCTTAAACACCTATACATGTATTTGTGTCAGATGGGCTTTCACTAACAGTGTCTTAGGAAATACCTCATCTCTTGGAAGGGATAATCTTGTTGCATTTGCTTGAATTCCCCTAACGCTTTACTAACTCCTCCCTCTCCTTCCCCCACCCCACGAGTCTTCATGATATCTTGACAGACTTCTGAAGTATTAATGGGGACCAAGTAAAATTATTTGGGCTTATTTTCTTATGTTCTTGTTTATATTTCCCCTTTCTTAAATTTAAATTAAAAAGTATGTATTGATACAGTAAGCATTACAACTGTCCAGTCAGCATAAATATTCAGAGCATTTCATATCTGTCATAACCTTTTAATACTTGACCATTATGGAAATGAAAGGGAACTTCAGCGAATGGTTTAACAAACTATCCAGTGATCAAATAATTTTCTGGGTTTGATGAACCCATAACGTGATCTAAGGTGATGAAACATGTATTTGAGAAATTCCTTGCTCTAATTTCTATTGTAGGTTAGCTTAGAGTTTGGAATTTGACCTTAAATCTGCTATCTGTAAGTTTTTTTAAATGGTTTAACAAATGTAGAGAATGTGACTTGAAGTATATCTAAGTTTGTGAAGTATTTAGTTGTTTTCCAGAATTTTGGGTTAATAACTTTAACATACAGTCTCCATTAATGAGAACTTATGCTCTGAGCTCTAATAAATCTGCTTCCTATCAACTGACACTGAAAAACTAAGTTTTCTAAAACCAAAATCTCTGGAAACATATCCTACAATGTTAGCTCACATTGCCCAGGTTAGCCTAGGCCAGCTGTCACTTTAAAATAGTAGTTGTTGAGATTTTGGGGTAAGATGGAGGGCAAAGTATGGGAGACCTTGGCTGGTCCGAGGGATCAGAATGTAAGTTTGATATTGACTTTGAGCAGATAACCGTATATGCTTAAGAGACTTGAAAGTCCCGAGAAGAGCTGAGTAAACAAGAGTGAGGAACTACCAGACCGGCACTGCCTGACTGCAAGGAAAGGAAGGTTATCGAGGTTGCAACAGAGAAGAGGTCATCCAATCATGAAATGTTAGTCTCTAATTAAACCAATCATATATGGACACATACTCTTCATAAAGTTATAAAAAGGCTTGTTAGAACAATAAAGCAGCCATTTTGCACAATTCAGTGTTTGTTGTGTCCGTCTCAACAGCGACAGCAAGAGATGTTTCCTTTTGATCACTTAATTTTTATCGACAGGTCTATATGTGGCAGCAAGAGTAAGACTTATTCTGAGGTATAGTTTTTTTATTGAGAGTATCATGACAGTAGATTAATTCATTTTATTCCCTGGGGAGCTAGATTCAAACCAATATCAGATCTTCTTCCTGCATGGCCTCTTCCTTCTCTGCTTCTATATATGTTTGAAGACAACAAATTTAGATGGAAAATACTTGGGTTACTTGTAAGTGTTGAAAGCATCGATTTCTTGCAAGTCATGTTTTATTCCTGCTAGTATTACTACTTACACATATTGGGACATTTTTTCTACTTCCGAGAGCTAAATTAATATTACCTGCCCTGACTGCAAAAGGATCTCTAAGTCATGGACTATATTTATTCCACACATGCATTTAGTATGAACAATGGATATGCTTCTTAGGTGTTTGTAGGTCACTTAGAGTATCATTCAGTTATACACCACAAAGCTAACATGGCATGCCTCTCTTCTTACATAATTTGGAATGTTTTTATAATAGAGCTTTTATAATACAACTAAAGATAAAGTGTCTTCATTAGATTAAAGATGATATAAAGATAACTATAATATGCTTTTCTCTATGCAGGAAAAGTTGTTGCTATACTTACAATAGAAACTTGACTTCTTTATGAAAAATGATGTCAGAAAGTTCATGACATCAACTCATATTTAGGCAGCCCCTGTTAAGTAGCAAAGCTTCACTAGACTTTTGTTGGCTATCTGGAGTGACTATATATTTTATAAAATTAGTTTCTTATGTTTACCTTAAATTTGCTTTGCTATCCTGTTATCAGATCTAAATTTGAGAGACAGTTCACTATGAGCACCAGCAGTGATATCAGGATTATTATTCTAGTTTATGTACATTTTCCAAGGTCTTGCTATATTTAGTAATTTAATTCTTCAATGATTTCTCTAACTTCTTGAATGACAAAACTTCTACATGATTAAAGTGTCTATGCAGCTGTTGATAGCTAGATAGTGTAGACTGACCATCTTTATGGATCTTGTTCCTCTCCCTGTGTTATGTTTTATTTCAAATTTTTCAGGTCTCTTTTCTTTGATTGTAGTCCTTGAATGATTGTTTTTATTGCTGTACTTTGTAACTTTTTCCCTGTCTCACTAAAACCAGCAAAGGTACTCTGGTTTGGGCTTAGTTCAATTTACAAATAAATTATAGTCCTACGGCCCTTCTTGGGAAGAAGGCATAAGGAGTTTCTTGGAGATTTTACTTAGGAAAAGAGTATACCTGTGTTTTCTATCCTATCTTAAATACTCCAGGTAGTTAGATGCCCTCCTCTAGAAAGGACATGAAAGTTTTTTTGTTTACTGTGACTCAGGAAAGTAAAATGCCACACTCATTTGCATCACAGTTACCTATAAGTAACAAGCATGGGACCTGAAAGTGCCTGTGGTAATGTTAACAATATTTTCTACATGCCAGAACAATAAAGGCATTAAACACAGGACACTGATATCTGTCAAATTAATTCTACATGCTGAAGTCTTGAAATGTACTTCAATCTGCCATTTGTTAAATTCAAGTAAGATCTCTTTTTACTTGTCTTCTTTCTAAGCAAAAATGTTCTTCAATTCATTTTTGTGGCAGCTTTTCTATAACCTGCCTTTTTTTCCATGTTGTGTCCTGATCATTTAATATCTTTTTTGAGAAAGTGTCTAGTGTTATGCGCCGAAGAAATATGGGGTATTTAAACTATATGTTATGAATCTATCTAATGACCTCCTAGCAAAATGTGAAATAACTTGCAGATGTAATGTAATATTTCCTAAAGCTGTGAGAATGACAAAATATGAATGATGTAGCCATTTGAATAATTTGGGACAGCTAAACTTAGCATTAATATTAAACAAATTTTAATAATTTACATTTCAAAAGGTGTACTACAAAAAAAGTTACTTCTAAAATTGAAGGGAGCCAGCAGACTGAAAATAATCAATTCAAGTACAAATATTTTCTCCCTAAGTGAAACATATATCAGTAATTTGTCAAAGTTGAGACACTGGAAAAGAAAACAAACTTATCTTTTCTTTCTCTAGGAAGCTAATCTGGGATTGAAAGACATTTTGACAAAGTATGGAAATAGTACTGAGATAAATCTAAAAGAACAGATGACAAATACTTTTTCAGTGCACAAGTAGCTTGAATTTCAGTTCATGACTTGTGTCAGTAAGAGCAGCAAAACTCATTTATGTTATAGAAATCTAGACTTTCTTATCCACAACTTTTCATATCTTTATTTCTTCTATAATACATCAATTCTCTTTTTACTTCTTAATAAAGCTTTCTAAACTTGAACATCATGGGACAAGCAGAATGCAAAAAGTTATAAATAAGGAAAAAAGAGAAAATCTGCAGACTAGAAACAGTATTATTTCCCCTTCCTCTCCCATTCTGTAAACATGCCAGTTGTTTTATAGAAGTTTTGATTTGAGCACTCCTGGATTTCCACACTGCTGATGAATTGAAATCATTGCGGTTACTCAACAAGTAAGGGCTACGGTTCTGGCATGCTTTGTCATAGTGAATAATTTCTTCTATAACGTGTTTCTTGAGCAATGTGTTTTCCTTTGTTACATGTAGCACTACACACACTGACAGCACTTGAATAATAACGTACTCTGAGTTTAAAATTAGTCCAGTTCTGGGAACATTAACAGGTGTGGGTCAAATTCAAGAATGAAATAAAACAGAACATTGTCAGCAGATGTCCACCTTATGTATATTTATGTCCGTGTACTTTGAGAAGCTTTTCCTTCGCTCTCCTGTGATTAACTCCCACTTACATTAATGAGAGCAATGTGGTTCTGTCAATGAAAGAACGTTCCTTTGAAGATGAAACATGAAAACTCTCTCCTGCTTTGTTTTGTTTCTATATTTTTTTTTAAGGAAAAAGTATTTTAACATTGTAACAGCAGTCAAATTTGACAGAAGAAACAATAATGCTTTGTTGTCTCTCAAATATGTATACGTGTCTGTGTTTATTTTTAAATGCTGTGACTTTGGCTTGATCTATGATGTAGCAACTACTTTTGATTGAAATACCTTTTCTGAAATATGTAATTTTAGATTACCTTCTTCTTGCTGAGCAAAAGAAACATCTTTCTTTGGATGTGGCATTAAAAGAAATGTTTGTCATCTGTATTATTATTCCTAAATAAAAAGTGCCACCATTTCACCATTCAAAGTTGCAGACCATAAAAGCAGCAGAAGTTCTGTCTTTTATATATAGTTTTTCCTTCTTATTTTATAGTACATTTGATTAGATCTGTGATATCCAGAAGCTTATTTCTATACTACCTGTGCATTGTGTTGAATCAGGTCTTACCAAAGTCAGTGTAAATAACTTCAGCTGACCTAATTTGGACAGCAATCATTGGAGCATGCTCCGTTCCATAGTGGATACATATATAGTTTCATTTTATTGGTTTAAAGATAGTTTGGGTTCATATTTGTTCACAGATTAAAACTTGTGCTTAACCTTCAATTCTGTTGAGGTTTAACCCCAGTTGCCCATTAAGCCCCACACAGCTACTTGCTCACTTCCCCCAGTGAGGTGGGGGAGAATATCAGAAGGCTAAAAGTGAGAAATCTTATGGATTGAGATAAAGACAGTTTATTAGGTAAAGAAAAACTGTACACAGATGCAAAGCAAAATCAGGAATTCATTCACTGCTTCCCATTAGCAGGCAGGTTTTTAGCCAATTTAAGGAAAGCAGGGCTTCATCATTGTTGTGGTTTAACCCCAGTGGACAACTAGACCCCCACAGCTGCCTGCTCACTTACCCCCGACGGGATTGTAGTGAGAAAACTCAGAGGTTGAAATAAAAGTAGTTTAATAAGTAAAGCAGAAGCCACAGATCCTAAGAAAGCCAAACAATTAATTTATTCACCACTTCCCATTATCAGGCAGATGTTTAGCCATCTCTAGGAAAGCAGAGCCCCATCACATGTAATGGTTACTTGGGAAGACAAATGCCATCACTCCAAACATCTCCCCCTTTCTTCTTCTTCTCTTAGCTTTTTATTGCTGAGCATGATGTCATAAGGTATGGGATATCCCTTTTGGTCAACTGGGGTCAGCTGTCCTGGCTGTGTCCCTCCTAGCTTCTTGTGCACCCACACTCTACTCACTAGTAGGGCAGCCTACTATGGAACCATACAAGATACCATGAAGAAAATTAACTCTATCCCAGCCCAAACCAGCACAAAACCATATGCTGATCTTCTGTCCATCTGACTGAAAAAACCCCATTACATTGGGCATTAAGTAAGGTGAACTGTTAAGCATGAAACTAAATCGTGCATTTAAAGCTTATGTTAATCACAGAATGGTTGAGGATGGCAGGGACCTCTGGAGGTCATCTGGTCCAACCCCCACGCTCAGGCTGCATCAGCTAGAACTAGTTGCCCATGACCGTGTCCAGACAGATTTTGAATATCTCCAAGGATACAGACTCCACCAGCTCTCTCAGCAACCTGTGCCAGTGTTCAGTTACCATCGCAGTGTAAAAGTGTTTCCTGATGTTCAGAGGGCACCTCTTGTCTTTCACTTTGTGGCCATTGCCTCTGGTTCTGTCTTTGGGCACCACTGAAAACAACTTGGTTCTGTCATCTTTGCACCTTCCCTCTGGGTAGAATCATAGAATAGCTCAAGTTGGAAGGGACCCTTAAGGATTATCAAGTCCAAACCCTTGTTCCTTGCAGGACTACCTAAAACTAGGCTGTATGATTAAGAGCGTTGTCCAGACACTTTGGAAACTTTGACAGGCTTGGTGCCATGACCTGTTCCTTAGGGAGCCTGTTCCAGTGACCGCCCACCCTCTGTGAAGAACCTTTTCCTAATGCCCAATCTGAACTTCCCCTGACTCATCTTCATTCCATTTCCTCATGTCCTGTTGCTTGTCACTGGAGAGAGATCAGCACCTCCCCCTCCACTTCCCGCCTTGAGGAAGTTGTAGACTGCAATGAGGTCACCCCTCAACATTCTCTTCTCCGAGCTGAACAAACCAAGTGACCTCAGCCGCTCCTCGTAAGTCTTGCCCTTGAGGTCTTTCACCATCTTGGTCACTCTCCTCTGGACACACTCTAATACTCTGTGGTGGGTTGACATTGGCTGAACACCAGGTGCACACCAAGTCACTCTATCACCCCCCCTCAACTGGACCAGAGGAGAAAAAATAGGATGAAAGGCTCGTGGGTCAAGATAATGAGAGGGAGATCACTCATCCTTTACCACCAATGGCAAAATGGACTTGACTTGGGGAAATTAATTTAACTTGTTACTGATGAAATCAGAGTAGGGTAATGAGAAATAAAAACTAAATCTTCAAACACCTTCTGCTACCTCTCCCTTTTTCCAGGGCTCAACTTCACCCCAGAATTCTCTCCCTCTTCTCCCTGAGTGTCATAGGGGGATGGGGAATAGGGGTTACTGTCAGTTAATCACACTTTGTCTCTGCTGCTCCTTCCTCCTCACACTCTTACCTTTTATTACTGAACAGATGTCATATGGTATGGAATATCCCTTTGGTCAGTTTGGGTCAGATATCCTGCCTATGTACCCTCCCAAGATCTTGGCCCCCCTCCCAGCCTGCCTGTGAGAGGGGATGTTGGAGTGAGCCTTGATGCTGTGCAAGCCCTGCTCAGCGGCAGCCAAAACACTGGTGTGTTAGCAACATCTTTCTCTCTACCAGTACAAAGCACAGCACCATGAGAGCTGCTATGGGGAAAGTTAACTCCATCCCAGCCAGACCCAATACAAACTCCACCCCTTATTCCAAACCATTTGCATCAGGCTCAGGTCCCACATAATTTAATACATTTATATATCTTCTAACCATCCTATTATATCTAACTGTCATTACTGAAATCTCATTTTACCAACACTTACAATTTATACTACATACTTAAACCATCTTTACACCCAACATACAGATTTATACATCCTCATTAACTACTATTCCCTGTCCTTTAACAGATAAAGATTATTCTCTCATTCCATGGGCTTTGTCCACTCCTCCAATGTCCTTCTTATGTTGAGGTGCCCAAAACAACACAGAAGACTTGAGGTGGGGCCTCACCAGTTCATTGTAGAGTGCAACAATCACCTCCCTCGACTGGTTAGCTATGCTGTGCTTGATGCACCCCAGGATACATTTGGCCCCTTTTGGCTGCCGGGTACACCATTGGCTCATTTTCAACTTGTCATAGTTATATACATTGAGGAGATCCCCCCTGAGCCTTCTCTTCTCTAAGTGAAACAGTTCCAGCTCTCTCTACCTTTCCTCACAGAAGAGATGCTCCAGTCCCAGACAGACTTCTCCAAGGGGCACCCCAGAGATGGAGGACAGCTGTGAACCCAAAAAGCTTAGCGAAAACTACTGCAATCATGAAACGTGGTTTTCTGACTTCAGTGGCTGACAGGTTCTAATCCCAGAAGGAACAACTTGGCCTATCATACCATCTTTGAAGTCTGGTGCAAGGTAGAGCTGGCAAAGGGGCTGGCCTGCCTTCTTGGACTGGGTTTTCTAAGTTATTGCCTGCCTACTGTCCTTGCAGCAGCAAGATGCCACTTGTGCCCCGGGTTTGGGATCAGGGATGCACTAAGAGCTGCCTCCATCACCTGGTGCTCCACACGCAACATTTCTTCCTATTCAGGTCTGCTTAAGCACTTGCATGGTGCACCAGAGGGGTGGACAAGCTCTGCTGCATGTCACGTACTCACCCTTCCTTCTCCTCCGCACTCCCAGCTCTGCCCTGAGAGGCTCCCCTCCTGTGCCACTCACGGTTTGCAGGGCAGTAGGGAGGGAAACAAGAAGGAAAGAAGTCAGCCCCACATCTTGGGGGGGGATCCATCTTGAAGCACTCAGGATGATGTTTGTGCAATGGGGACAAAGGGAAGCCCCAATGAAAATGAGCCTGACACCGTCTTTGCCACTTGGTGCAAGGTGACAGCTGGCAAAGTGGCTGGACTGCTGGACTGCAGCATTGAGCATGGCCCCTTGCCAGGACTTCTCTGAGCCATTTTGGCTAAGTGTCTGCCAACTGTTCTTTAAATGAATAGTTCATGAAACAGAAATGAAATCAGCTGCAGAGTGCATATGGTTAAAAAACTCTATCATTGTAATACAGAACTTGTATTAAATAAACATAGCTACTTCTTTTTGCTGCTAATATTTGTGCACATTTCAGCTCACTAACTTCCATAAAACTTTGCAAATTTTTCACATTCCTACTAATTAGTGGCAGTCTCAAGCAAACAAAGGTCTCTTAAAATATGATTCTGCTCTTCAGTCAGGTTGAATACAAGGAATCACATTTTCATCTCTCTGCTTTGCTCTGATTTAGACTATGAACTTTAACCAGAATCTCCCACTTACCAGATGAAATCCCAGTTTTGTACCAGTGTAAAATGAGATGTAGAAAAGATGTGCCCAATGGCAAAAAAGTGTCCTTCCCCATCCTTGTTATAAACTAGGAAAATGACTTCTTGGTGAAACTCTTTGTATGTAACAGGTATGAACTGAATAACAGACTGCTGTTTGTGAACCTTTTGTCACACGCTTCACTCTCTGGCAATGCTATAGCTTCAACTTCTGAGTTCCAAGAGTGACAGCAACACATTAATAACCTAAATAAGATTTTTTCAAAGCAAATAGCAGCTGTAAATCGAGACGAGTTCAAGTTCAGTTTATGGGGTTTTTCTGGGTTTTTTTTGTGTTTTTTTTGTTTTTTTTTTTTTTTTTTAAATGATGATGGGTTTAGAAAAGCATTGAGAATACAAAGATTAAGATGGATGCTTGTGGGGACACTGCCTTCTATCACCCACCACTGAATTCTGAGCTTGAAATTCTAGCAAACGTAAATAGAAACACTGCTTATTTCCCTTTATTTAATAAGCAAATGTAGTATTCTCTACCATAGTCTTTGGAAGTGCTGTAAATGTCAGTGAAAAGTACAACTTGAAAAGAATGAGTACCGACAAAACTTAAACATGTTTTTTCTGTATATGTTTACAAGTTTCTGTGATGTAAACATGTAAAGACTCTTGGTCTGGTTGTCAGGGTGCAAGAAGGGCCAGCTGGGGTGGCACAGTCTGGGATCCCCAGGCTGACAGGGCAGGGTCTCGCCTTCTGGGGCCAGTCCCGCCATGCTCAGCCAGAGTGCAGGGCAGGTGAAGGGGGCATCTCCCAGTGCTCATCACCAGGCAAGGTGGTGGTGATGGGACTGGGCCAAGGTCAAGACAGAAAGCTGAGCTGGCAAATCAAGATCAGGGGCAGTAATGACCACTGCAGCCAAGCTCCTGGCAGAGGCATCTGCTTGGAGTCATGACAATATCTGAGTCTGCAGTCAAGTTGTTGCCTCTGGTGCTGCTTGTTTTGTTGCACATGCAGAATGAAGCTGAGATCCATAGCTGTCCCTTCCTTGAGAACACTCTGGTTAGCAATGGTGACAAATGTTAGAGTTACTCAGGTGGGAGAAATCATAAAGGATGGAAATTGATGGAAGCGAGAACTGTCTTAGGAGAATAACTGATGAGTACAGCATATATATGCTTATAAGAAATAGGAGTAGGGAATAAGGATGTATGAATCTTGCCCTCTCATTCCCCATAGTTATGGATTTTGTTGAAGTTTTTTTTTGTTTTTTACATATGTTGTTTTTTTTTTAATATGAGCTTTTCTAATTCATTTTATATTGAATACTACATTAACTCCAGACAATCATTTTTGTCTTAAAGTGATGCTCTCTGTCTTTCCAGAGAGACTGTACTGGCTTTTTGTCAGAGACTATTTTCTACTTTCTAATGCTAGGAAAGAGTGTTGTTAGAAAGCTAGGCAGGAACAGTTTGAAACATCAATTTCTTAATGGTATGATATGTTCCTAAATATGGTAGCATACCATATAGGTTGTGATATTCTGCTGTGAAAAGGCATAAAAGAAAAGGATATTACCTACTTGAATCTTCTGGCATTTCTTCCATCAGTTTGATTTTTCATAAAGTCTGTTCTGAAGCTAAAAGGATTTAATTTTCACCATTCAAGAAACAGCATGATCAGAAACTGTTTCCTCTTTTTGTTTGTGTTGTTGAATTCTTGACATATATTACACATAGATTTGCCACAGGAGTGAAGTGAAGATAAAGGGATTTTTGCTCCCGGGTAAGCAAGTTCCCTTATCTGGTGATGTAGGCTCTAACTTTCTACCTTGGCTTTAGGTCAGTCCTGTATGATAAAACATTTGGCCATAACATATATTGGTACAATATTTGCCCTAGCTTAATGTTAATAAATTTACAGCATTGTTTTAAAAGGCTGGAGAAGAGCTTATTCTCCATTCTGTCCTGGATCCCCAAATTTCTCTCTAAAATGTCTGCTCCTCTTCTGGGAAGAAAAGGAGTGGGATCAGTGACTTACTGTCCTCAAACACCTACCAGGTGCTTGCCTTAGAAGCCGTGCTTCTGTTTCTCTCTCTGATTTTTGTGTACTATGTTGGACATTCACAGCACAGACTAAAAGGGCCAGTAGACAGGATCAAATCCAACTGCATTTTCCTTTTTAATATTTCTTAAACAAAAGCAATTTTAACAGCTCATGTCACACTTCTAATAATCTCCTGAATCATACTGGTTCCCAAAATTATTTGAATTCTCCAGCTTTTTGTATGCCTCATTCTACCTTTTGTAGTTGTACCACATTAATAGGATAGGTAGTGTTTGTGATCCATTTACGGGTGCTTACTGCAGCTCAGGCTGTTATTTGAATCCTGAAAAATCTATTGGCAGTCCCTTAATTTTTAAGTTTCTGGGATACTAGCCATTTGGGAATTTTGAAATGGATCTTTACATGAAGTGAATTTTCCAGTAGACTTACAATAAAAGGTGAGAAAGAATTATTGGCATGATGTAATAGACTTCAAAGATAAATTATAATTAACTGCTCTAGCTTTATCTACCAAGTAATATTTTTGGTAAAGACTTGCTATTTTACATTTTTGAGAGTCTGAAAGTGTCAAACACATTAATTATATTGACTAGGTCTATCACTGACAGAAAACAATAAAACCTTTTGATCTTAGAGGTTAGAGACAGCACTTAGAGGTTAGAGTTAACATTTTAGGACACTGTTCTACACTGAAAATTAGAAATGAAACTTACATATTTCAGGGCTGCCTGGTTCCTTCAAAACAGAGACTAGAGAAGGCCCAAATGATACTGCTGCTTTTGGCCAGTCTTCAGACTCTGGCTGGTGGGTGAGCACAGGATGAATTGGTGCTGCTGCAATGTGAAATATTGCAATTCTCACTAAACTCTCCTCTGTAAGAGGGAGGCAGATTTTTGAGGGAGTGGTTGGGTAACAAGTTTAGGAAACAAAGCACTATTAGCAGTGTTCAAAATCACTCAAAGAAGAAAGAGAGGCTGCTTGAGATCTTTATAAGGTGACAGATATAAGCCTAAGAGTATATTAACTCTCAAAACACATGAATGGAACTGATGGATTTGGTATGTATGTCTAATGATGTTGTGGTGGGTTGACCCTGGGTGGATGCCAGGTACCCACCAAAGTCACTCTATCACTCTCCTCCTCAGCTGTACAGGTGAGGAAAAATACAATGAAAGGTTCATGGGTTGAGACAAGGAGAGATCGCACACCTATTACTGTCATGGGCAAAACAGACTTTAATTCAGAAAATTAGTTTAGTTTATTACCAATCAAATCAGAGTAGGGTAGTGAGAAATAAAAGCAAAATCTTCAAATGCCTTTCTCCCACATCTCCTTTCTTCCAGGGCTCAACTTCACTCCCGAATTCTCTACCTCCTCCCTGCAAGCAGCACAGTGGAATGGGGAATGGGAGTTGCAGTCAGTTTATCACTTGTTTCTGCCACTCCTTTGTCCTGAGGGAGAGGGTTTCTCATACTCTTCCCCTGCTCCAGTGTGGGATTCCTCCCATGGGAGACAGTCCTCCATGAACTTCTGCAAAGTAAGTCCTTCCCATGAGCTGCAGTTCTTCACAAACTTCTCCAGAGTGGGTCCCTCCCACGGGGTGCAGTCCTTCAGGAACAGACTGCTCCACCATAGGTCCCCCACAGGGTCACAAGTCCTGCCAGCAAACCTGCTCCATCATGGGCTCCTCTCTCCATGGTTTTGCCAGAAGCATGCTCCAGCACAGGTTTCCCTCGGGGTCACAGTCTCCATTGGGCATCCCCCTGCTCCAGCTTGGGGTCCTCCATGGGCTGCAGGTGGGCATCTGCTCCACTGTGGACCACCATGGGCTGCAGGGGGACAGCCTGCCTCACCATGGTCTTCACCATGGGCTGCAGGGGAATCTCTGCTCCAGCACCTGGACCACTTACTCCTTCTTCACTGCCCTTGGTGTCTGCAGAGTTGTTTCTGTCACATATCCTCACTCCTCTTTTCAGCGACACTTGCTGTTGCCTAGCAGTTTTCCTCTTCTTAAATATGTTATCGCAGAGTCACTACCACGGTCTCATGGACTCAGCCTTGGCCAACGGTGGGTGCATCTTGAAGCTGGCTGGCATTGGCTCCATCAGACACAGGGGAAGCTTCTAACACCTTCTAACAGAAGCCACCCCTGTAGCTCCCTGCTACCACATGTCCTGATCCAATGTCGGGGGAGGTTTCGATATGATCCCAAGAGTGAGATTATGACACAAATGAGGTTAAATGCCGTACACCCAAACCAGTTTTTAGTATTAAAAGTCAAGAGGGGTAGCAGTAGGACAGAATGGAAGGAAAAGACAGAAATCAAGTAAACATCCAGAATAGAGTCACAACAATAGTCACCACCATGGATCCAGAAGTGTCCTATTGGTCTTCAGTCTTCAGTTCTTTGGTGGTGGGTGCACACAGAGCAAAGTTTTCTGTCACCTTTTAAGTTTATCTTATCAGCTGATTAACATACTAGACAAAGAGAGGCAGGTATTCCACAAACTCATTTCCATGAGAGACAAGGTTTTCCTTTTTCCCCTTTCCACAAGGTGGAGCATGGGTTCTGTACATGCATTGAGGGGGAAATGGGGTGCACCACCCCTTGTCCAGTTGAGCTGGTGGTCATACTCACCCTGTCCACCTTCGCTTTTTCCTCTGTTCCCACAGGTTTTTGCTGACTTCATGCTTCTTGAGCAATCATCCTGCTTCTGGGACAGAAATGCTCAACTCTTATCAGTCCTTGTCACCTCTTCAATGACAAAGGTGCAAAATCATTAGCAAGGCATGCATGGTGTCTGGTTTACACAATAGACCTACAAAATATTGGGTTTACACAATAGAGCCAGTGATTAGTGGTACCCGTGCTTGAGGGGAAATATTTGGTTTCATTCAATCCATGTCTCCCCCTTTGAGGCTTATCTAAGGAGTCTGTCAATGCAACTGCAAGGCAGTGGGAGGATGCATCCTTCAGTACACTCCTGCTTCCTTGGGTGACATTCCTTAGACTAATTACAAAGGCCACAGTTGGTCCTTCAAGAATGTTTGAGACATTACTTACACCACCCCTTGACTCAAAACACACACACAAGCAAGCTTTGAGACAATCATTTGACATGTCAGTCTCTCACACCACAGAAACCCGATATAATATCCAGTAGAAGGTTATCCAGATTGATTGACAATTAGGAGTCATACTAAGACGAAAGACATATAAAACTTTTTTTGTTAGTAAGTCTTGCAACAATCTTGTAAAAACTCAATGTTCTCTGAAATGAGTGACTTCTGCTTCCAGAATGACCAGAAACAGAACGTGCTTTTAACTATAGTTTTAGTTATCTTTGTACAAGGAAACATATTTTTAAGTCAACAAAAATGTAAAAAAATCAGACTTGCAGAAAAATGGTTGGTATGAAATGAACATAGCTCTTTAAGCTTCTTGGTCTGTCCATTTTTTTTAATGTACAGACTATTAATTCTTATGGATGGCTGGGTAAAACTTTCATTCTGATAGCATTATCCCTCTCCCAAATGAAACTTACAAAGTTTTCCTTCCATTAAAAAGCAATATTTCATGCTGAAGTTATGAATGTGAACCACCAGAGCAACGCAAACCGATGGAGAGCTTAGATCACATCACAGCAAAGTTTAATGCCTTATTAACAACTTCAGTATTTTAGCTTTAGTCTTTAAAATAAACAAGTCAAAGAGCACCATAAAATTAGATTTAAATGGTGAGGAATTGGGACTATAATCTGGAAATTCTAGCATTTTTCTTAATAAACAGAAAGTAGATTTATATAATCACATGTTCAACTGCTTTATTAATATCAGAAATTCTTTTCCTCCTGCCCATCTGTTTATCTTCTTCTCCTATCACATTTATTGTGGGTAACATTTACTTGCAAGTTCCTTTTAATAATATGTCAGCATCAAAAATTATTTTCTCTAATGAGAAAGCAAAAAAAATAGAGAAGAGAAAATTCATTGCTTTTTCATTGCTTAAGTTTTGATTCCAGGAAGAAAAGAAAAGGCAGAGTATGGGGTAAACTCACAGAAGAACAGAACTTTTGCTGTTTTCCATGTCACTACACTACCACCTCCTTACGTTGTGAATAAGTGTGCTTATTCCAGTGTAATTGAACAAGAACATGGTGCAATAATAGTACTGGTAACCATTCACTTGATAAGCATTTCACAGTGTTTTGGAAAGCCAATTTTTTTCACACTAGTTATATTATGGCTTTTTGTCCTTACATCAGTTTTAGTGATTGGTGGTCTGGACATAATTGTGATAAATATCTGCAGAAGAGAAGAACTTTGGCTCTTTTCAAAAAGCAATAGCACAGAATGCTATCCCTTGAATGGATTTTAAAGAGTTAATTGCTTATTTCTTAAAGGTTTTACACATCCTGAACATGTGGAGAATCTCCTCACAGAATTTCACTGGTAGCTATAAGAAGTATTAACTTCCTATAGCTGTAATTATTGCAGTGTCTGGAAAATCTATAATTTAATATTTCATCAGACACAAACATTTCCTTTACTGTTTCTTAAGAAGAGTAAAATTAATGTTGTTTACTATAATAGAATTATATAATTGTTTTGCAGATTCTTTGGTAGTAATAGGAGTTGATTTCAAGGGCTTTAAGGTGGTAGTTGGCTCCCACTCCTTTGCAAATTATTATGTATACTTGTTGCCGCAAGATTGACACAGGTACTTGTCTGATAATATGCAGGGTTTGGTAGTGAGTAATTTAAATTTACGCACCACAGAAAAGGATTTTGTTACACTTATAAACAAAGCATTTCATCTGCTTTTCTGCCTTTAAAAGCATAAACACTCTAGCCTCATTATCCAGCCATTACTTTAGCTTTACTTGAGTACTGTCCTGCTCTATCTAAGCAGTACTCACATAATAAGACAGAATTGGGCTTTTTGTATACTCTCTTCTACTTAAGAATTTCCAGATGCAGAACTGATTATTTTTTACAAATCTACCATGTTAATACTCCTGATGAAATTAAAGATACTATGTGAATACTTGACTAACATTTAGCCTAAACTCACAGAAAGAATGGTAAGGGAAGCACTGATGAAAGGGGGGACCAAAAATTTACTTAAGTATTTTCCCTGCTTCATTACATTACAGAGCTTTGTCAGTGTTGTGCAATGTTTTAGTTTTGTTATTTTTTTTTCTTTTCTTTGTTTTCCTCCTTTTTATTTTCTGTTGTATTTTCTTTCTTTCTTTCTTTCTTTCTTTCTTTCTTTCTTTCTTTCTTTCTTTCTTTCTTTCTTTCTTTCTTTCTCTTTCTTTCTTTCTTTCTTTCTTTCTTTCTTTCTTTCTTTCTTTCTTTCTTTCTTTCTTTCTTTCTTTCTTTCTTTCTTTCTTTCTTTCTTCTTCCCTCCTTCCTTCCTTCCTTCCTTCCTTCCTTCCTTCCTTCCTTCCTTCCTTCCTTCCTTCCTTCCTTCCTTCCTTCCTTCCTTCCTTCCTTCCTTCCTTCCTTCCTTCCTTCCTTCCTTCCTTCCTTCCTTCCTTCCTTCCTTCCTTCCTTCCCTCCTTCCTTCCTTCCTTCCTTCCTTCCTTCCTTCCTTCCTTCCTTCCTTCCTTCCTTCCTTCCTTCCTTCCTTCCTTCCTTCCTTCCTTCCTTCCTTCCTTCCTTCCTTCCTTCCTTCCTTCCTTCCTTCCTTCCTTCCTTCCTTCCTTCTTTTTGTCTTTCCTTCTGTCTTTCTCCTTTTGTAAATACCTAAAATGTTGGTCAATCTCTTTAGTTAGACCTAATTGAAATCCAAAGACATGTTAATCAAAGTCCAAAAAATATATTATTTAGACTTGGGATGAGAAATCCATATCCATTGCAACACATCATCAGCTTGTTCAGCCCTTCAGCAGGTACACCTATCTAAGGTCTTTTCAGTTACTGGTAATATTGTGGAGCTATTTAATATTTTATTGTTGCCAAGCAGATGCAGTTTGTAGGCAGCAATTGGGACCTAAGTAACATGTTATTTATCACAGATTATAGATGAGATGAAAGTCATCACCAGATCAGTTACCTGCGGTTATAGTATGTCCAGATATGTACATGTTTCTTAAAAACATTGATTCACTTGTAAATCTGCTTTCTGCTTTATAGTAGAAAATTTTCTTTTTGGATGGAATGTATTTTAACTTAAGGTGCCTAGGTTTGCCAGCTCATTTACTACTTTGTTCATTAGATATATATATATCACTCTTTTGCATTCAGTGTGCATATGTATGAGATTTAGGTAATACAATATCAACTAGAAATATAGAAGAGGGAGTAAATATGGTATGTCACTTACTGCTGTTACAGGAATGCAGAGAAGCTGATTTAAACCTTAAAAGGCAGATAAGCAATGCAACAAACTATGGAAAGGACTGATGCTAACTCAAAACTGCTCAAATTGGTAGAGACTTAGCAAAACACTGATGTCTTAACACAGTATATGGAACAAGTCTTTCCAGCTTCCCTATTACATAGATAAGTCACAGAATCACAGAATCATCTAGGTTGGAAGGGACCTTGAAGATCATCCAGTCCAACCGTTAACCTAGCACTGACAGATCCCAACTACACCATATCCCTCAGCGCTATGTCAACCCGCCTCTTGAACACCTCCAGGGATGGGGACTCCACCACCTCCCTGGGCAGCCCATTCCAACACCTAACTACTCATTCTGTAAAGAAACACTTCCTAATATCTACCTTCCCTGACGCAACTTGAGGCCATTACCTCTTGTCCTATCACTTGTTACTTGGTTAAAGAGGCTCATCCCCAGCTTTCTGCAACCTCCTTTCAGGTAGTTGTAGAGGGCAATGAGTTCTCCCCTCAGCCTCCTCTTCTCCAGACTAAACAACCCCAGTTCCCTCAGCCGCTCCTCATACGACCTGTGCTCCAGACCCTTCACCAGCTTCATTGCCCTTCTCTGGACACGCTCAAATAATTCAATGTCCTTTTTGTAGTGAGGGACAAAGTCACAATTCTTCAGATGTTTGTACTGGAGATGTATAGACTGTCTTTCTCATATGGAAGCTTTTAGTTTTCCTCTATAAATAGCTTCTGATTTCT
The DNA here is from genome assembly GCF_031877795.1 of Strix aluco. NCBI lineage: Eukaryota > Metazoa > Chordata > Aves > Strigiformes > Strigidae > Strix > Strix aluco. The sequence continues at coordinate 48,331,215 of NC_133971.1, read as the reverse complement.
CACTCCTTGAGTTTATTCTGTAACAGGAATGGCCAACAGAGTGATGTGCGTCTCTCTGTTTATTTTTCTTCCTTTTTCTTACTATTCTTTAAAGTATGTCTTCTGAATTGAGCCAAAGCCAAGAGCTAGTATGTAGAGTGAGTGTATGGTGTGCTTGTGGTATGTTCTTGAGTCTCAGAGGCTATTACAGGAGAGGTGGGAGGGAGGAGAAAATATTGGTGGATAGCATGTGATAGATGGTATAGCTGGACATTTTCTCTGCAGCTCTTTAACATTTCCTTGGCCTGAGACAGCTGATTGTCCTTGTAATATGAAACGTAATCATGGAAAATGTTGGTTATCTATTGAAGTTTATTTTCTGCAGTGCTGTCCTATCTATACTTTGCAAGTAGCCATTTATCATCTTCTTAGTTGGGAAATGTAATATTCTTTATCACTCTGAATGTGCCTGCTAGGGAAATGAATGTAAGGCTGTAGAAGGAGTGAAGAGCTATGACTTTATATGTTTCAACTGTTTCTTTATGTGGTCAAATAAGCTAATTCACTTTATCATGTATCTGCAATATGATCAAAATGATAATTCATTTCACACAGTACAGAAGTCATATGGAAATTCCTCTCCCACTTGATGTCCCAGCAATACTACATTGTTTCTGTGTAACAGAACAACTTGAAATGTTCCATTTGCCAGCATTATGTAAAAGTCTTAATCTTAACTATTTCAGCCTTGCTCAGGTTTTGAAATTTTTAGTTGTTCCCCACATCATTAAAGAATTACATTTATATCTCCTAAAAAGAGTCCAGCTAATCTATGTGGCTTGTTTTAACTTTGCCAGTGATAGAAGGTGTGTTATTTCTCAACACGATTTTATTTCAGGCTTCTTTCAAATATTGTCTGCAATTGACCTAGTCAGTGCTGTGTCAGGAAAGTGCATGGGAAGGATAACAACCAAGGGTCACCTCAAGAATTCAAAAGAATTTGTAGGAGCTAGGCTTCTGATGCACAAGGCTCTTTTTTATAATGTCACTCCACCTTTGTGTCAGATCCATGCAGTTCTGACATGATGTTTAATATTACATATTACATCTATGCTATTACATAAATACACATCACTTAATAGTTATGCCAATTTAATTTTCAGAGTCAATCTCAGAAGGACATTTGACCAACAACTGAAGCTAAATCAGTGCAACTTACTATACCATTTTGTGTGGTCTTTAATGATTGTGATGAGGGAGACATCTTTCTAATTGCTGTGGAGTTACCTGTGCTGATCAGGAAATCACTGAGTCTTCTCCCCAGGTAGTGAAAAAACCCTATGTAGCATCACATAAAGGTTAAAACTTCATTTTTTACTTTCATATCTTTTATTGACAGAAAGGAACTGAAATCAGAAGAAGACTTTTAAAGAAAGAAATTAGCATTCCACTTTAGTTCTCTCCATCTGTATTGAAACAAATCAGCAGGTGCTTCTGTGGCAGACAGGGACTCACTTCTATGTAAGATTGTAGGTCACAAGACAAAAAGTGTTTTTCCTTATTTTAAAGCTGTATATAATGAATATAATACGTCTATACAAGGTTAACTGATGTGCTTTTCTAGCTTTCTTATTATTAGTACAGTAGACACTCAAAACAAGTGCGCAACTGAAATGACCAGTTCCTAGGTTTAACAGGTTGAACCAAACACTTTTCTCCCAGCCTAGTAAGACAACAACATACACAATAAAATAACTTGTAATACTGTAAAAAGCTTAAACAATGTGAGATTATTCCCATAACAGAAATATCTTTCTTATGATTTTGTGACAGAGAATTGCTGATGAAAATAATTTGCACTGATAGGAATTGTCTTATTTCAAGATAGCATTGCTTGGATAATAAATCACAGATAACACAGTAGTGAGGGACAGTTTAGGATTTTGGTCCAGATCTTTCTTCCAATCTAAAATATGCACACTGTCTAAAACCTTTAACTGAGCTGAACACTGGGTAATTTGGAAATTATGACCAAGTAATATGTTCTCAGTCCTTTCATAACATTGTTAAATCTGTGGATTCTTCTTTTCAAGCATGACGGGTGATATATAAACTTGTCTTCATTTGCACATATGAGATTGTCATGTGTTTAAAATAATTATCTTCATGGCATTATAATAGTATTGAAATTAATTTTGTTGTGATATCACCAACATGATTAAATATGAAGTGATTAGGGAATATTTGTTGTTGTTTTTTAGTTTGGGGTTTGGTTTGGTTTTGTTTTTTTTTTTTTTTTTTTTTTTTTTTAACTCTGGCCATTTAAAGCCAAAAGATGCACTCCAGGTAAAAAAACACATACCTTTGGTTTGGGGAAGCATGGAGTTCCAGTTTGGAAGCATGGGGTTTTGCCCCACACAAAGTTCCTTCACCTGTTGTCCAGTGTAGCTGGGACATACAAATCCCAGCACTTACATTCATATCTTCAGTCCCTAGAAAACTGTCTGCATGTATTCAGCAGTTCACTTTGGATCTTCTCTAAGCATTATAGGTGATAACTAATTTGGAGGAATCATCTTGTTCTGTAGTCCTACTGATGGCACATCTCTACAGAATCCTGTTCTGTGGTGACCTTGCAGAAAGACAGAACTACTGGATTTTACCCATATTACATCACCCTGTACAGAAATTTGGGAAACAACATGGTAAAAAATATACAGATATATACAGAATTATATATCCAAAAAAAATAAACTGGGGATAGGACCGAATGTAACAGCTTGTGTCTATTTCCTAGGCCTTCCCACTTCACTCTGATTGGCCATTTTACAAAGGATGATTCACAACACTCCATATAACATTAACAGCAGCAATGAGATGTTGGTATGCTACATTTACTGCAGAACATATTTTTAAAATGAAAATTAATTTGCTTTCTTTAACTTTAACTAATGTATAGCTGTCTCTACTCTCCTTCTCACTGATGCTTTTTTGTCTGTGTTATGTACAGCAAGTACTGATGCAAAACCTAGGTGTTGCTTATACATGGGCTTTAGGAGTAGGCTCCCCCAAATCATCTTTTGGAGCTGCTAAGACTGATAATAAGGCTGGTCCAGGATATATAGCAATCTAGGTGTAAATGGATTTTAGAGTGTTCTTTCATTTCTGTTTCTTTTCTTTTACTCCCATGATTGTCTGATATATTCTTTAGCACAGAAGTTCACTCTCAGATTCCTTTACTTTTCAGCCGAAAACCAAAAAATTTAGCAACCTTTCTCCCTTCCCCAACCCCCCCCCCCCCCACAAATGGGGTCACAGGTGATCTTAACAACAATGACATATAAGGTGTTGGTAAGACACCACAGTCCAGAATACAGAAGGATTAATATTTTATCATCATATGGGATGATAAGCAATAACACTACGTCCAGTCTTTGGACAACAGATTCAACCTATGATTCTGAAATGTTTGTTTAAATCTTCATAATATTCAGGGCCCTCTATTATGCATGCTTATTCCTGGATTTCTTTCCTGAGATTAATCTCTTATGAATTTAGATCTCTCAGGACTATATTTAGAAAGTTTGTTTCCACTCTTTCTGAACTATGTGATGTTCACACTGTTATGAGTGAATGAACTTGAGATGTTGATCACTGACCACTGACACCTGTCATGTAGACAGAAGTGGAATTTACTGAATCTGCTTGTTATTTTATACAATTTTAGAAGAAATGTTTATCCTGGATGTATTTTTCCTCTAGCTGTGTTGTTTTGCTTCCTCTTTCCCTCAAACATCAACTTTTTAGAAAGCGGATTTATGAAAATCAAGAATTTAATCTTTTAAAAGTAACCCATAGAAGACAAGATTGTTCTGAAGAGTTCTTCTTCCAGGTATAAATTCCAGCATTGAAGCATAGAAAGGAGCCCTTATCCCTCTTGTTAAGTATTAAGCCCACCTCAGTCTATTTTTCAAGCCAAATGAGGTCTCTGATTACTATTGCATCATCTGTTTGAAACATTGTACTCTCTCTTGGTCACAGAAAGCACCATGCACTATCAAACTCTGCTGCAGTAAAAATGCTGATTTGAAGATACATAAAAAAATTTCACAAAAGGTCCTTCTTGGAGAAGAAAAAACCCAAAACATTCTTCTGATTAAAAAAAAAAAGAAAAACATCCCCTAAAGAATTAATTTCCATTCGAGTAATCAAAATGCTGCTGATTTTAACATGCAAGTGAGTAATTGCTGCTGAAATACTGGGCATGGTACTGCTGTGCCAGACATGCCAGAGCTGTCACTAGGTAACTGGTACTTGCATTTAGAGACAGTGATGTCACCTGGCTAACTCAAAGATCATTGCACCCCTAAAACATTAAATGAAAATGCATTGTTTCTCAGAAATTACAAATCTACATTTTTGCATCTTGTACTTTTGGGTTAGTCTTCACTTTCTTGCTTAGTTTTCTTAACAAGTTCTAGAAAATTCCTATTTAATGCAAGTTCTTCAATAAATCCTCATTAGGTTCTTGCATTTCACTGAAGTTCTTAATTTACTTCTATTCTAAAGTTAGGAAAAAATATTTTAATCTTTGCAAGAGAGTGTGGTTTTATAGTTTAAGAGTCGTATGCATTCAAAGCACTTTGCTGGGTTTTTCTGAGTAAACAAATAAGCTTCTTCCTCTCGAGAAAGATGCCAGGTTGGTAAAATTTAAATTCAGCATAAAGAATGTGAGAGTACTGACGAATGGTTTAATAAAGCCTACTTAATACACAAATTTGAAAGAGTGATTGCTCACATGGAGAGAATTATGAAATTGGGCTTTTTGAACATGGAAGCACTTCACATTAACAAGGACTCTTTCAGTGACTTTAAAAGTAATCCATGTCATTTTGATATCCTCATTGTTTAATATATGTGAAATACTCTACACATAGAAACAACATTTTCAGAAGAATGTAACCAACAATGAAAAGACCCTCCTGGGAAAATACATAGGATAGATAGAGAAAAAAAAATGGTACATCATGTCTTTGTGTTTATTGCAGTTTTTTCACTTGAGTCATATAATGGGTTAGTTTAAGGGCTAAAATAATGGTTATAAAACATGTATAAACATTATAATAAATATTGGTTAATTTAAGGACTGAAGTGGCCATAGGAGCAGACTGTTTACTGTTCCTGTACTCAGCACTGGTGAGGCCGCACCTCGATTACTGTGTTCAGTTTTGGGCCCCTCACTACAAAAAGGACATTGAATTACTCAAGCGTGTCCAGAGAAGGGCATCGAAGCTGGTGAAGGGTCTGGAGCACAGGTCGTATGAGGAGCGGCTGAGGGAACTGGGGTTGTTTAGTCTGGAGAAGAGGAGGCTGAGGGGAGAACTCATCGCCCTCTACAACTACCTGAAAGGAGGTTGCAGAAAGCTGGGGATGAGTCTCTTTAACCAAGTAACAAGTGATAGGACAAGAGGTAATGGCCTCAAGTTGCATCAGGGAAGGTTTAGACTAGATATTAGGAAGTATTTCTTTACAGAACAGCTTGTTAGGCGTTGGAATGGGCTGCCCAGGGAGGTGGTGGAGTCCCCATCCCTGGAGGTGTTTAAGAGGAGGGTTGACATAGTACTTAGGGATATGGTGTAGTTGGGATCTGTCAGTGCTAGGTTAACGGTTGGACTGGATGATCTTCAAGGTCCTTTCCAACCTAGATGATTCTGTGAAATTCTGTGAAATTCCTCCATGATGGAATGGAATCCTCCGTTCCTTGTCCATTCCCCTTTCTCCTCATTACTCCTTATTTGCACCGATATTTGCAGAGTACCCTCATATGGTACATAATGGTACATCAAATTTTATATCTAAAGAGACAGGTTTTGCAACACTATTTCCAGCCTCAGTAAGTGAAGAGCATGCCTTGATAGCCTGTGTCTTTTTTTTTTTTGAAGTTCTAAACCCTAAGTCAAGGACTGACTAAGTCTGTTGGCTTCATGTAAAGTACACCAATTAACCTTGTAGCAGGGAATTAATACCAAAGCTTGTCTGGCTGACATTTTATCAGCATGACAGAGACATGCTATCTCTTTATAACAAAGTGAATCTTGGCTTCTGTTCTGCACAGCAAAACTGTTTCAAGAGTAAGGGTATAGATTCAGGCTTTGCCAAATCAGAAAGGAAATAGTTGTTCAGTAGGGTAAATTGTTTTGCGGGCAAATTCTGGAAAAGTATTGGCTCCATAAAGCATATAATAAACTAGAGTATAGAAACATTTATTGAAAAGCAAATGGCTGAATTCCTTATCTTAGAGTACAAAGGGTCTTTTTCTTTGCTGATCTTCCTGTCATCTATTGAGAAGAGACAAACTATGACTGCATTTAATTTTAATGATACTCTTTTGGGGCACTACCTTATAAGCCTTCCAGAACTGAATTCCCAATGCAATTATCACACCAAAAACTTCGTCCAGTCAATCATATGCTTTTTGAATACCCCTCCTGCCCCAAACTTAACAAAGATACTTAACACTAACTTAAGCCATAAGAACTGAAATCATTATTTTTCCTTCCTCAGACAAGTTGTCATCCAGCAAACCACAAAAAAAAGGAACTGAAGATAATGTCCTTCAGCTAAGAACAAACAAATTACAGAAAACCTGGATCAGGCATCTTCTGCATTCAAACCACCATTTTCCCCCCTAGATTATTAGATCTCACTAGCAATAATTAAAAATAAACTTGTCATAGACAGGATACAGGTATTCTGGAGTAGTGGCTCCTATAGAAAACTTGAATATGCCAATGAACCCATTTCTTTAATATTGCAGTGGGAAGGTCAATATGTAAGAACATTTTATCATAGACTAAATGCACAGAAATACAACTAAGAAATTTTTATTATTCATTTCCATGTATTACAGTTTCCTCGAGCTCATTATCTTTATTTTAAAATATTTGCAACCAGATGGTGAGAGTCTTTAAAACCATTACTTCATGTACATGTATTTGCTAATAAGCTTATTAAGTTATATTATAAGTGGAGTTAAAGATAATGTCTTCATTAAATAATTTGAATATGTGTGGATTGATGTCTTTCTAACATCACTACATTTATTTAAAAAAATCCTGGATGATCTTTGTGTGTACATAGTTCTTGAGTCTCTGGATCCTGACATTTAAAGTCAGCTCAGAGAATCAGGGGGCAGAAGAACTGTGACATTTCATTTTGGCTGGACATCTGTCATTGTAAATTATCTTGCACTACCACACAATGGAGAATCTATCAAAGTTCGTAAGTGTAAGTCTTGATATCCAGTCAGTGGCTTAAAAAATCAGTACTTCTGCACACAAATAATCTATACTTGCCTTTGTCACCTATGACCTTTATCACATATAATTCTAGATTTATCTGTCACAGAATAAGTTGCTCAATCCACAATTTGGCTATGTAAATCTCTTGCTCATACAAAACACACACACAATAGCAAGTTATCTTATAATAATTTATTTGTTCCTTACGAAAAGTTACTTAAATGCATAGTTTTTCAATTTCTAGACTGACTGCTTCTCCAAATTCTAAAACAGATGGTGCCTAGCTAATGCTGCTTCTGTGGAGTATTTCAGGATGCAAATAAGTTACCCATTTTTTTTTGTCTCTAAAGTAGTATAATGATTTTGTAGCCTAAGATCCATACCATTTTGAATGTTTGAACAAGATGTCCAAATACTCCATTGGAAAATGGTTGGTTTGCAGTTTTTCTCTGCATCCATGCTACAGAAAATAAACTGGAGCAGAGAGAAAGAAGAATTACATAATAAATAAAGCACAGTAGAAAAAAATAGATTGACAGAAATAAATATTTTTTCTCCTTGTATTTAAAATAATATTGTTTTCATCATGTTATTGTCCATCACCCTTTATGCCAATGCATTCAGAAACACTGAGAAACTTTCTAGAATAATCAAGTACTAAGACTTAGAAGTTATCTGTACTACTGTAGAATGCAGGTGGTAGAAATATCTGTCATTTACCTAAAATTATACATGCAGTGGCATCTAAGAAACCAACTGATATTTCCTTTTTTCATCAATTAACACAAGATCCCCTGAGCAGTAGCAATAAATCATCCACCATGTGTGTGTATTTTATCAAGGAAAGCAATCACCATATCTTCAATGAAGCCAGCTGCTGATGGCTGTAAGAATTCTTACAAGCACAGGGGTAGGAGGGGAGAAATTCTCTGCAATTTAAATAAGGTTTGAAATGTCAGACTCTCCTAGATTCTATCTCTTCCTAGTTATGTATGAAAGCCTCATCTGATTTATTCAAGGACATGTTTGATAACCCAGATTTGCAGTGTTGCTAATAAGGAGCAGAATATATATACCCTCAGCAGGAAGATGATTTAAAATGCTGTCACAGTGATATAGGAAGAAACATGCTTTGAAAAGAGATTTCTTTGCTTGTCACTTGCATTACTGGAGATACAAAACCTGATTTCAGTCAGTACTTATACAAAAGTCTGTTTTTTAATCAGGTTATCTTTTTCTAGAATATCCATATTAACATTAGAAAACATTTCTGGTATCTTTACTTATATCTTTTCTTCTGTGTAAAGCAAAAGTCCTAATGGAAGCAGTTTTAACAAGAAGGCACCATTTTTGGCAATAAAGACTTAAATGTACATCCCTCATTATTACACTTTTTAACAAGAGTACAAAGGTGAAGAAGAAATTAATACATAAAAGTGACTGGAAGAGGGCTGACAATGTTAGAGACAAAAAAGGCATTGCCAAAGAAAGTGTGCAGTACTTTAAGCAGCACATTCCGCCCTATTTTTAGATATTTGTTTTTTAAGTGATTCAGCATGTTTTTGCTCTAACTCCATCTGCTTTATGGATATCAGAAATCCTTTAAGTTTTACTCTTTCCACTTCAGGATAATGTCATGTACACATGCAGGGGTTTAACTTAATTTTTGCAGAGATCCATGAAGAATATGGTATGTCTGGTTGCAGTTGACTGGATCTAAGAGGATACAAAATTAATGGTTGATTATCTCTTAAGTTTGCTTATGCTGTCTGCAAGATTGAGGTGCAGCTTTGACTTAACCAGGAGAAACCATGACTGCTCTGGAAAAGCAAACAATACAATCCTGTCAGAACTGCATTGGGCCTTTCTGAGTGGCAGGTCATGTTAGCTTTGTAAAATGATACTTCCTGGACCTGAAGTTAATATCTGTTCTTATGCCATGTAGGCTTATCAGGTCTCTCTGATGCTAAATGCTTGCACCGTACTCCACTATAAGCTTTGAGACAGCCCATTTGTGGTGTTGAGGAGGTTTTTGATTGCTTCTTTCACATCCTTGGACTGACAAGAATATACCAACTCAAATTTTGAACCCCAAATTGTACTGTCTCTAAACTACAACTTAAATGACACCTGTCTTTGTAAGCTATTACCATAAGTAGGGCTTGTTAATTAAGAATATTTTTTTAAGGATAGCATAAGATTTATTGTTCTGATTCTAGAACTTGGCAAATAGAGAAAGAATGTTTTCCTGTGTGTATATAATGTGAGAATGGATGATAAGGATCAGACCAAGTATTACTCTAGTCTAACCACTCCAGCTGTCACTGATATTCAGAGTAACCCTGGGTTCTCAAGCCCATCAGTTTCACAGAAGACAGCCTTTGTCCAAGCACAGTTGGACAGGTGGAATGGCTCTTAATGAGATTGTGGTTTATGTTCTTTGCATTTTAATATCTCCTTGACTTACTTGTCCAACATCAGGCAGGCCATCTGGTGCCTGTGATAGTTCCCTAAGCAGGGGCATATTTCTGATGTTGCATACTTGCCGTGTATCAGAATAGATGAAGATCCTGGTGCACTTATTCATAACATAACATATATAGACTTCTATACAGTAGTACAGCGATGTTTATGGCATTGTTGTTGTATCTTCTTTTCCTGATAGCTTGTAAAATTTACTTTATGTTTTGACTATTTTGACCCTTTTGACAAGAGTGTTGTAATGCCACTCAGATACCTATCCACAAAGATCTCACAAATGGATTATCTGGAATTCCTTATTGACACATATGGTTATGGGTGTTCTTTCACTCAGTTATTACTTTGTGCTTCAAACACCAAATTTTCAACTGCCAGTTTGTTATACAGTCAAAAAATTTTGTAAGCTCTTTCAGAAATTGTTGAAGAGGATGAGAAGATATTCTGAAGGACATACAATTCTGTATTTTTACCCTACATTCTTTTATAAGCATCTTAAGAAACAAGATCTTTGGTCAGACTCAGTACATCTGTGTTCTTAACCTTCTGCTGTTCTTCACTGTCAGCTTCTGGGCTCATAAGTGAAGTCCTTGAGAGCACATTTCATATTATTCGTGACACAGATTATCCTTTGTGCTCTTAGTCTGGGATTTTGATTTCTAAATGGTATTAAAACTTCTTTTTCTGGAAGCAGTTTTACAAAGAAGATTCAGCCCTTGTCTTGTAGAAGATAAGACAAATAGATTTTCTCACCTTAACACCTAATAATTTAATTTACTTGTGCATATTGACCTTTAATTATGCAAAAGATTGCAACTGCAATCAAAAGCACTTCAGCTGCTGAGGTTGGTATAGTGGTTGATGCTTAAGATGATGTTCAGGAATTAAGGAGGACTTTAGTCTGTCCTGTACCACACCTGGGAGAGAACAAGATTCAGGAAAGTGATACTTTCTTTTCTGTAGCACTATTTTCATTCAAAGTAGTTCATCCCTTCTCCTTTTCCCATTATGCTTTTCCTTTCATTTGGAAAAGAATGAATCAGTTCACGTAAAAATTATGGACTCTTTGTCCTCTACTGTCTTCCCCGGTCAGGGAGGACTAAAGGGATTCCTCTCTCCTAAAGGCTGTCTGTTCTGCCCCCATGTTAAGTGCTTAAGGTCTGTTCTGAGTTGTTATATCATTCTTCTGCTTGGGAACAATTTCACAATTTTAAGTGTTCAGGGAAAAAAATATATGAACCATGTCAATCCATTTCAACCTGGTGTTGTGACATAGTTACTTAATTTTCAACTTGCAGAAGCTGTCTATGCTATCCATTAAGTGGGATTGACTTACTGACAGTGTGGAGAGTGTAATGTACCATTAACATAAAAATGGAGACTAAGACTGCTGCCTTCACTGTATACAAATATTTCCACCTGAAAACAAACTAGCAACTTTGACAAACTATATTCAAGGTGAGAAAAGTTCAGCGGGATATGTATTTGCTGTTTGATTATCATTAATTTTCAAACCAAAATTGTTCTAAACTAATTACAATAAAAAAAATAAGGTCTGTAAATGACAGATTGTGTATATGTTTTAATGAAAATTATGATAAATCCTCTTTGCTACAGGTATGTATTAAATGGAAGGTCTAAGAGTTAAAGCCTAACAGAAGTCCCGTCACTCAGTTTTCTAACAGTGATTTGATGCCATTTACCAATACATAAAAAGGCAGTTAGAAGAATTTCAGAAACATTAGATCCATTCAGCTGTTCTGTAAATCCAGTCACAGGTATCTTTTAAAACTTAAACTGTTTTTCCCCCCTTTGTGTGTTTAGCTTAGGAGACTTAGCTTAGAAGACTGAGCTCACCTCCCAGTCTACTGTGGAAGATTTTTATTTCTTAAGGTTCTAGGTATTGAAGTTTGTTGTTGCTTTACATTAGCTATAATTAGGGCTAGATTGCTGGCAACAAAGGGGTTACCATTCTGGAGAAGATATAAAGTTTGTTTAGTGATATTTTCTTCTGCCACCAAAGAGCAGCAGTCTCAGTGTTAGAGTGTAATAGCCTCACTGAAAATAAATGGAAAAATAACTTTACCCTATGATTAAATATTTTTCTAATTGTTTGTAATTAGGTTGTGGTTTAAACCTTGAATAAGAGGCTTCATTTCCATAGAACCTGATAGCTTCCATAAAATTTGATATTTTTAACTGTTATTGTTTTGGTTATATTTGTTATTTGTATAAAAATCCCTCTTTCTGAAGATTGCTACATTCTTGATCTTCATGACATGCTTGGACAATTACTTTAATGGGTTATTGTGCATAATGTTAAAATTTGTAAGGAGTTTCAAAAATAAACTTTGAATTGAGTTCCATTTTGTGTTAGAGCAGAATCTCTCCATCTACCTTCTGAAAATCATTTGCTATTCATAGGTATTATCAGCATTACTCTTTGCAGTAAGTTTTCATTTGAGATCTTTCAATATCCTTGTTATTCTTTTCTTTCTCTGGGCCACTTGAAACTATTAGCCTTCTTAAGCTCAAAAGCCCATACATAATGTTTTCTATATTATTAATAAATATGAATATTTTCTATACACTGTATGCAATTCCATATCCTGCCTTTAATATTGTGATTTGGCTTTGACTATAACTGGGTATGAAATTGATGTTGTCTGAGCTGTGACTATTAAAACCCTTTCTTCCAATGGTACAGGTAATTTAGAACCACACAAGATGTATTTTTCTCTTCCATGATTATTAGTTTTCTTTTATCAGCTTTGAACTTTATTTGACATCATGTTACCAATGTATCTAACTTTGAATATGATACACTGGTGATTCTTGCATTCCTCTCTGAACTTGACCTACCAAATAACTTTGTGTCAACTACAATTTTTTGTTACCTTGTTGCTCATTCTTTTTCCAGATCATTAATAAATATAATAAATAACACTGGATCTAGTACAGAATCCCCAGACACTCTGCTATTAATCTTTTGCCTTTTTCATCAAAACATTTTTTAATGAAAATAGGTCATTTAATATTTGTTGCCTGACTCCAAGGCAGTTCTGATCTTGTCAATTCTTTGCATCTCACCTTCTGCCTACCTCCTTCCTTTAGTAGCCTTCTGTCAAGAACCTTGTCAAAGGGCTTTTGAAAGTTGTATTGAGTTTATGTGGCAAGGTTTTGATAGCACAGGGGCCACAGGGGTGGCTTCTTGAGATGACACCACCAGCTGCCCCCATGTCAGACAGAACCAGTTCCAGCCATCTCCAAGACAGTGCCCCTGCTGGCCAAAGCTGAGACTATCAATGACGCTGATTGATAGTGCCTCAGTGATAACGTTAAAGAAAGGGTAAAAAATGCTGCGCAACAGCAGCTGGGAGAGAGGAGTGAGAATATGTCAGAGAAACAACTTTGCAGATACAAAATGCAGTGAAGAAGAAGAGGAAGGAGATGCTCCAGGAGCAGAGATTCCCTTGCAGTCCAAGGAGAAGACCACAGTGAAGCAGGTTGTCCCTCTGCAGCCCAAGGAGGATGATACCAGAGCAAATATCCACACTGCAGCCCGTGGAGGACCCCACACAACAGCAGGTGGACATGTCCTGGAGGAAGCTACAGCCCATGGAGAGCTTATGCAGAAGCTGTCTCCTGGCAGGAGCTGTGGCCATGGAAATGAGCCCCAGCAGGAGCAGACTTTCTGGCAAGGCTTGTGGCCCAGTGGGGGACCCATGCTGGAGCAGGCCATTCCTGAAGGATTTTATCCATGGAAGGGACTCACAATGGAGCAGTTCTTGAAGAACTACAGACTATGGGAAGGACTCATACTGGAGAAATTTGTGAAGGACTGTATCCCATGGGAGGAACCCCATGCTGCAGCAGGGGGAGAGCATGAGGAAATAGGAGGAGCAGAGATGAAGTATTATGAACTGACCACAATCCTCATTCCCCATCCCCTCACACCATTTCTGAGAAGGAGATAGAAGACTCAGAAATGAAGATAAGCCTGGGAAGAAGGGGGTGAGGGGAAGGTTGTTCTAGTTCTGGTTTTATTACTCACTATCCTACTCTGTTATTAATTGGCAATAAATTAAATTCATTTTCCTCAAATCGGGTCTGTTTTGCCCTTGATGGCAACTGGCGAGTGTTGTCCCTATTCTTATCTTGACCCATGAACCTTTTCATCTTATTTTCTTCACTTGTCCTCTTGATGGAGGGGTAGTTTTATAGCAGCTTGGTGGGCACCTGCCAGTGTCAACTCACCACAAAAGTGTAAATAAATTATATGAACCTCTTTATTACTTTTGAAAACATTTATAAATATATACTAAATTAGTAAAATGCAATTTTCCTTTGCAGGAACACTGCTACTTAGATACAGAAATGTGTCTAACTGGAAAATTCCCAAACAGATTTAATTTTCATATTGTAGTTAATACCTAACCTGTATTAACATCAGATTTTTAAACTTTCATTAATTGAAAGCAAACAATTTTAGCAGAAAAATATTTTTGATTGGCATAAATTAAGATAGAGAAAAATGAATTATCCAGTATGATCTCTGAGACACTTAACTGTGGATGTGCCCTTGAAACACTCCTGTAAGTGACCTAAAGTTTTTCCAAAGACAACAATGCAATACCATAGGCTGTATTTTTGTAAGTCTTTGTCATTCTTTATGTAGAAATATAAATCAGAAATAGGACATAACACTCATGCTGTTGAAAAGGTGATAAACACATTGGAACAAGGTCCAAAAGTACTTGAATTGAAAGAAGAAAATGAAAAGTATTTTTATCTCATAGTACTAAATAAAGTTCAAGAACAATGACGAATAATCTCGTGCAAAAATCTCACTGGTAAGTTTATTATTAAGTGGTAGGAAGAGAAGGGAAGAAGAAGAAAGAGTCCAAAACATGCCAATTTAGCAGTTCCTAGAATGATCTAATTTATGTGTAGGGTACATATTTATCCCACCATGCAAGGGATTAAATAGCATTTCTGGTAGTCCACCTGCTCAGCACCAGAGGAGCTCACTGTAATTTATATTTTTGGTTTACTATGTGCGAGATTTCAAAGCATCATACAGTGGGCAGGAGATATATTGAATCTGGGGTTACAAACTAAGA